>NC_041391.1:160362995-160442318 GCF_002162155.2 Triticum dicoccoides
AAGGACGCGGCGGCGCGGGAGACGCGGGCCCGCACGGGCGGCGGCGGGCGGCGGCTCGGGTCCCGCGGGCCTGGCGCGGGCCTCGCGGGCCGGCAGAGGCGGGCGACGGCGGCCGACAGGTGGCAGGCGGCGAGTGGACGGGGCGCGGCAGCGGACCTGTCCGGCGCGGTGCGGACGCGTCCGGTGGCGGCGGAGGGCGATTTTGCTAGGGTTAGGGTAGAATGACCCGAAAATTTCGGGGGAGGTCTAGTTTTATAGGTAGAGGGAGCTAGGAAGCTACAAATGAGGCACGGTTTTTGCCCACACGATCGTGATCGAACGACCGAGAGCATGGAGGGGAGTTTGATGGGTTTTGGGCCAGTTTGAAAATGTGTTGGGCTGCAAAGAGAAATGGGGGTTTCGGGCTACGCGGTTAACCGTTGGAGTATCAAACGACCTCCAAATGGCACGAAACTTGACAGGCGGTCTGCCGGTGCTATACCAAGGCCGCTTGGCAAACCTCGGGCCATTCCGAGAAAGTTTAACACCCACTCACAACAAGAGACAAAGGGGGGACGCCAGAGGGCATAGGAGTGCCGGATCGCAAAACGGACAACGGGAAAAAGGCTCGGATGCATGCGACGAACACGTATGCAAAATGAAATGCACATGATGACATGATAAAATGCAACACGCAAGCAAATGACATGGCAACTACGGCGAATAATTGGCAGACACCTGGCGCAATGAATCCGGGGCGTTACAAGCGGCCTTGCCTCGACATTTGTGAAGGAATCACTAAGTGATCACTCCTCGCTGTCAAGGCGGCGACACCTGGTGACGCATCCATAGTGGTGACGGAGCGGTCGAGGGCCCAGGCGGCTGCAAGATCATGGTCATTGAGGACTCAGGTCAGCGCCGCGTCTGACTTGGCGAACGCAGAGCATCGAGCAGCGTTGTGTCGCTCGTAGCACGCTTGTCGGCTCGTCGTTGCCTCGCCACCCGCTCCTCCGCAGACACGACATCCCTAGATCCCCAGGGAGCGCCGCCACCGCCGTCTCCAAGGTAGTGGAGGATGCGACCTCACACCTTGGTGATCGTGCCTTGGATGACCGACTTCCATAAATCTGTCCGTGAACAGCCTAGACGTGTTCGTAATCAATTTCCGTGTTCATTTTTGGTGCACGGCATGGTTAATAATACAACCAACTGCTGTCTATAAGATGTTGTCATACCATCTATAGCCAACACTTATAGTCACTCATACAACAATGTTAGATATAAGCTTGACTATAAGGTTAGTATTTTTTTTCTCTTCTTCTCTTTATCTCTTTCTTCACATTTTATTGCATCTTCCTAGGAGCACACGTATTGCTAGGCTCTTTCATGAGAGCCCATCCCCTTACTTTTTCAGATATTTGTTCTTCGCATGGGCAAAATTGCCAAGTAAGCGAGCTATAAGCTTGCTATTGTACTTGCTCTTATTCATGCCACCGGCATTTCAGTTGACTGACCATTTATATGTGTCGGTTCAGTATTCTTTCTGTCGAAGCAAGCTCTCGGTAGCGAGTTAAATCCACAAGACCACCACATTCATGTCACGATTAGCGCAAAACCGTCACTTTACGAATCATGGCATTTTGCACCGTGCCAAAAAATTGATAGTGGCAAAAAAACACCGAGGGTGGATGCTAAGCATTTGGATGACATCACTAATCGATGGGCCCACCCATCAGGCTGAGTTGGAAAGAAAAACTACCAGGTAGACACATTGACTTGTTCTTCTACCTTCTCTCCCTCTCTACTTGACATTTCATCAAACATTGTGCCTTTTGCTCACAGGCAGAGGACACTGACCTTCTCTCACTCTGTCGAAAGACGTGGCCTCCTCCTTGGCCAATAGCTGGTCGCTCACAGCAGCGACGTCGCTGGAAAAATCGCAGCTGAAGAGACGAATGGTGGCGTCGGCCAAAGGCAAAGCGGGAGATGATAGAACGAGTCAGCACCCCCGAGAATGGTGCCATGCGGCGCAACCATGGCTAGCTTCCTAAACAGTGATCGACCTTGAGTCTATGACTTGTGTGCAGGGAGCAGCCCAGCGCTTCATCTGCTCTTGCCATCCAGCGTCCTAGGAAGGAGCTCTGACTTCGCCTCCTCCTGGACTGGGAGCGCCTCTTCCCAGAGCTTCCCATGGCTACCCCGACCACCAGCTGAACCCTGCGCGCCATCGCCTCTCGGAGCACCAGGTCAGCCTTGCCGTGCCCGTTGCTCTGTTCCTTCCTTCCCTTCCCGTACCCAGCCGCGTCGTCGTCCTGCTGGTCCCCGTCGCCTGAGCTCGCCATAAATCCGTCATCTGCCTCCCCTTTCTACTACGAGCGCAAGCCGTCACCTCCCACGAGATTCACCATCGTGGTGGAGGCGAGTACGTGAGATTCACTCTCAGCACGCCGGCGTCCTCGTCTCCTCAAGCCAGCACTACCGCGTGCAAGGCGCTAGATGCCGACTTGGCGTTCTTCCTTGCGAGAAGAACGTCGGACGCGAGCACGGAGGCGGCGGTGAGGTCACTCAACCCGATGGTTGTGGCGATGCCCTCAACCCCCTGGTCCGCGACAGCCACAAAGTGAGCAGGAAGAGGGCGTCGAGGCTATCCCAGTGCTGTAGCACTTTAGGTGGATCTGGGTTGGGCAGAGCCGTTCCGGGAAGGCTCACGCCTACTGCCGGACACTGCAGCGCCCCTGCACATCTTGGTCGGGGTGGGGAGAAGTTGCGGCGTGCTGTGTGACTCGCGGCGGAAAGGGAGGAGTGGGAGGGCACCTCGCCTTGGGCACAGGAGAGGAGAGGAAGGGCACCAGGGAAGCGGTGGCGGCTCGCTGTCCAATCATCGGCCAGTCCCCGACGGCGGCGCAAGGGATGAGGTGCATCTCCCGTGGCTTTCCCTATGCCCACACGAGGTGTTTGATAAAATGCCTTAGCACCTTCCAATGCTCCATCTTGTACAGGTGCTAAGGCTGTCATGTAGGCAAAAAATCCAATGTGGCAAGGTAATTAAGAGGAGAGAGATGAGTGTGATGACCCCAGAAAGAAACAGTGCCAAGCGCGAGAACCTAGGCAAAACACTTAAATTGAAAGGATCCCACCAATGCATGAAGAATTTTAGTTACAAAATCATTAAATAAAGGATGCTTAGCACCAACAAGTTAAGCACCTAAGTTTTTAATGTGCTTAGCACCTCATGTAAGTATCAATGCATTGGAACTAGCCTTAGGCCCCTCCCAATGCTCCACCTTGTACAGGTGCTAAGGTTGTCAACTAAGCAAAAAATCTGATGTGGCATGCTAGTTAAGAAGAGAGAGAGTAGTATGATGACCTGAGGAAGAAACAGTGCTAAGCACGTGTACCTAGGTGGAAGCATAATTATGAGTCTACAACTAATTAAATGCATCAAGTTTAGCACCCAAAAGCTTAGCACTGGGGACTTGAGTTGCTAAGGCATTTAATATACTTAGCACCTCATCTAATCACCTTTGCATTGGAGGAGGTCTTAGACTACCCACAGTGAGAGTAACATAGGTAATAACATCACACATATCTAGATAAAGTAGATGATGTGGCAAGCAATAAATGAAGAAAGAGAGGAAAGTGGTAACATAGCTAGTTACTAGTAGTATGAGTAACATCACACATATCAAGGCAAGATAAGTCTACAGCATAATAAATGAAGTGATGCATGTTACCACACATATGTTACTCCCCACTATAGAGGTAGTAACATAGACTAGTAACATGTGCATGTTACTAGTCTATGTTACTACCCATTGTGGCTAGTCTTAGAGAAAGGGGAGGAGGAAGTAGACCGACATCAGATCTGAGTTATTGTTCACTGACTATATCTTAGACCATTGCGATCTCTTTCTTTCACTTGGTTTTTCTTCCTTCCCTTCGGTACTCCTTAACTCGGAGATACTCCTTCGGTACTCCCCCAATCCCATTTTTTCACGGGAACCCGATGTTATTAGATTCTATTCATTCATTCTGAATCTTTTATCATATCGCTTATTACGGCTATCTTTAGAATTTCATTGACTATATATGTTTCTTTCCATATGAGGTATTCCCTTTGCTTTCAATCTAGATGTGGCGATTTTTATGCGTACGTGGCATGTATTTTTCTGCCAACTTAGTCTGACAGGTGGGATGGCCGATTAGTTAAATCATCCAAATATTTAGCATCTATCATGAGTAAAATACACCTATGGTACATGTACTCTTCATATAAAATCACTTTGGTCACTGTATTCTGTCAAGCACAAAATACGGTCATTATGTTTGCACTGGCTGCTCAACATATGGTCACTCGCCCCCGAACCGGCCGTATTTGGACAAATGGCATACGCTGACCCCTTTGACCGCACATGGCGATGTGATTTTTTGCATTTAAGTCCCTTTGTCATAGAGCACATCGGCCCCGTCACTTCATTTCATAATTGCAGAGAGAGTAAAGAGGAAAGGGGGAGCGGAGAGAGTGGAGGCGATCATGGTCGCGTTGCATCTCCGCTAGGGTTTCCTGTCGCGGCGGCTACCATGACCAGCAAAGGTGGTCCATCGGCCGGAGCAGAAGACGCCGCCGACTCGCTGGATATTGCGGGAAGCAGCGATGGCCAGAAGCTCTTCCTCCTTCGACCTGATCATGTGCGCACGCCGGCATATGGTGAGCACTCTCAAATCCTTCATTCTCTTCCTCGTTTTGCAGTTTTGTAATGATTTGTAAGAGTCTCTGATATGTAGGTCATCGAATCTGTCGATTTCGCAGTCATTGCTAGGGTTTTGCTTTGTTTGTCTGAAATAAAAGAGGGTTCTTTGCTCTGTTTTTTGATTTTGCAGAGAAGTACAATTATGACTACCCATGCAGTCTAGGTATAAATCATGGTGGGTTTTTCGTTGGGCAAAGTAACTACAGGAGTTATTGCAATGGAAAAACTGCTTGGTATGATTATGTGTTCTCTGCAAAATTGACCATGTCTGAATTGGAAAGAATAGTTGAAGATCTAGGCTATGAGACGGCAGGTAAACTGGATGTGTATTGGTGTTTGCCAGGGTTGCAAGTTAGCACTGGTGGACTTAGGAAAATGATATCTCAGGAGGCTTGTGACAATATTAGTGCTTGTGTTGTGTTTGGACATAAGGAAATTCAGCTATACCTTGACCATGATGAGAGCTACAGAAGCATAGATTGGGACGATGTTGTGGTCTTTCCTGTTTCTGATTTACCTCCTGTGATCAGTCCTAGGAAAGTAAAAGAGGAGAAATTTGCAGAGAGAATGACTGAGCATAATAGGATTGAGGAGCATGGAAATGACAATGTAGATGAGGCTGTGCACTCTATGGCAAAGGAGCAAGGAAATGACAATTCAAAGGTAGATGTGCAATATGAGGATCTGCAAAACATGGAAGAGGGGCAAGCTGATGATCAATTTAGTGAGGAAGAAATTGAGCAGTATATGGCAGATGTTGAGGTTAACTATGAGGAAGTTGTTGTAGAAGAGGATGAAGAAGCAGCTATGTATGATGAAGCTGTTATGGAAGAGGAAGCATATATGGAAGAGGAAGCATATATGGAAGAGGAAGATGCTCAGTCAAATGTAGATGATGGGAGTATTTCTCATGCTGGAAGAGGAGGTAGTGATTCAGACAATGAGGATGCTTTAGTGGACAGTGACTATGTTATATCTGATGGAGATGCAGATTTTTTGGAAGATCAGATTGAAGAGGTGGAAGTAGATATAAAAGGAAAGAAAGTTGCAGATGTTGAAGCTTATTCAGATGAGGAAGATCTTCAAATGCCAGATTCAGATGAAGATGAGTTGAAACACAACTTCAAGACATTCAGGCCAGAGGACATGCATGACCCCGTGGTCAAAGTTAGACAATTATTCCAGTCACCAGAGATGTTGAGGAAAGCCATTAGAGAATACATCTACAAGAACAGAGTTGATATCTCACTGCCAATAAATGATGGGAAAAGGATTTCAGCCAGGTGTCAAAATGGTTGTCCATGGTACTTATGGGCATCTCATGATAGCAGGACCAAGTGCATGATGATCAAGAAGATGAACGCTGAGCATACTTGTTGTAAGAAGTGGAAAGTAAAGGCTTTCACCTCTAGGTTTCTATCAGAGAAGTATACTGAGCATTTAAGGCCTGATGATCACATGAATATGAGGAACTTCACCAAAATTGTCCAAAAGGATTGGAACATGACACCCAGCAGAAGCAAATTACAGAGAGCTAGAAGATTAGCAATGGATGTTATACATGGAGATGAAGAACAACAGTTCAATTTGCTGTGGGACTATGCCAATGAAGTTAGAAGAAGTAATCCTGTTAGCACCTTTTATGTCTCACTTGACAATGAAGAGAGATTTAAAAGGTGCTATTTCAGTTTTGATGCTTGTAAAAGAGGATTTTTAGAAGGATGTAGACCTGTGATTTGTCTTGATGGCTGCCATATCAAGACCAGGTATGGTGGTGTTCTACTGAGTGATGTTGGCATGGACCCAAATGATTGTATCTATCCATTGGCCTTTGCTTATGTTTAAGTGGAAGACACCCACACATGGACAGGTTTCTTAGGGCTGTCAAGCAAGACCTTGCAATTGTGAACACTGACCCCTGGACAATTGTGTCTGACAGGCAAAAGGTAAATTTTCAGTCCAGTTACTGTTCACTTTAAATGCATTTTCAGTTCAGTTACTGTTCACTTTCACTGTATTTTCAGTTTTGATGTGAGTGCAATTAAGGAACTGTAGTTTCAGTTAGAATCTAGTGCACTTTCAGTCAAGTTTCAGTTTACTTTCAGCTAATATGCAAACCTATTTACAGGGACTAATCAATGCAGTAGAAGCCTTGTTTCCTCAATCAGCCCACATGTTTTGTTAGGCACCTATGGCAATTTCACAAGAGCTGGTCATAGAGGTGATGTGCTAAAAAACAGTTGTGGAAGTGTGCTAGAAGCACAACTGTTACTACTTGGGAAGAGAGCATGCAGGAGATGAAGGTTTTGAGTAAGAGGGCATATGATTGACTATATGACCTAGATCCCTACACTTGGGTGAGAGCATTTCAACCAGACCTTCCAAAGTGTGACATTCTATTGAATAACAACTGTGAGGTCTTTAATAAGTAAGTTAGCTAATCTGTGTCAATATTTATATGGCCAATGTTTACATGAGTAGTGAGCTCATGTGTCTAGCTATGCAATGTAGGTACATTCTAGAAGCAAGAGAGTTTCCAGTCCTCTCTATGATAGACAGGATTAAGGCACAACTAACCACCAGGATGGTTACAAAAAATGAAGAATTGTTGAGCTAGACTTATCCAATCTACCCAAAGATTAAGAACAGGCTTGACAAGAACACAGAATTAGCTAACACATGCTATGCTGAATTAGCTGGAGATGGCATATATTCTGTGGAGGACAGAGGCTACACTTACATTGTGGACATACATGTGGAGAGTTGCAGCTATAGAAGATGGAATTTAACTGGAATTCCATGTTGCAGGAGAGAAAGAATTTCCCCTATTGAGCTGGTGCACAAGTGTTATTCTATTGATTATTACCACAAGGCATACTCTCATTTCATTGTGCCTTGCAGAGATAGAAGAGAGTGGAAAAAAATGAATGGATGCCCTATTGCACCACCTCTTTATGTCAAAAAAGTTGGAAACCTTGGTCATAACAGAAGGAGGGCTCCTGAAGAAATTGCAGATGGCAGAGGTGGAATCAGAATGACAATACATGGTGTGGTTATTCACTGTGGGCACTACAAACTACCAGGACACAATAGGAGTTCATGTTCCGATCTTAAAGCTGGCATACCACCATATGTTCCTCCCCCAAAGCAACAAGTGAGGATAAGGAGAAGGGCGGAACCAACTACTGAGGAAGAGCAACAGACATAGGAAAATCATGAGGAAGAGGCAGAGGCAGCAGCAAATGCTGGAGAACAAACACAGGCAAATCATGAGGAAGAGGCAGAGGCAGCAACAAATGCTGAAGAATAGACACGGGAACAAGAGTTGTAGGATTTCATTGACCAAGTTCCTCTCTCTGATGTGTACAATCATGATATGCTCAATGAAATGATGTTGCAGGTACAACCCTTTTCTTTTCTCCTTGTTCCTCTCTCTGTAGAATTTCAACTATTTTATTAAGTACTACTGCTGCAATGTATGGTTCATCCTCTCTCTGTAGTCTTTAGCTGCTGCAATTGACATTGTGATATTTCTACAGAGACCAATGCCAAGAACAACTACTTCTGCTCCTAGGCCATTGCCAGATAGCTCTTTTATCACTGCTGCTAGAGATGCACTTGGCACAGGAAGAGCAAGCACCTCAACAGCAGTAGGGGACCTTGCTATGAAAGCTGCATCTATGAGAATTGCCAGGAGAGAAGTAGAGAAGGCCAGGAAAGAAGCAGAGAGGACAAAGAAGAGAGCAGAAGCAGTAGCAAAGAAATAAGAAGCGAAGGCAAGGAAGAGAGTAGAAGCAATAGCAAAGAAAGAAGAGAAGGCAAGAAAAGCATAACAAATGGCAGCAGAGGTAGAAGAAAGAAGGAAGGCTGCAATTGCCAGGAGGGAAGCTCTTCAACAAGCAAAGCAGAAAGAGGCAGAGGAGAAGCTGGCAGCTGCACAAGCAAAGAAGCAGGGAGCAACAGCAAAGAGGGTTGCTTCTGCACAAGCAAAGAAGTAGGCAGCAGCAGCAAAGAAGCCCAAGAGGGTCAACATGTTTGATGAATTTATATGAATGTTCATTGTCCTCTTTACTTGCTTAAGTATGCTGATGTATAGAACTATGATCTATTCTCATTTTGTTGCTCAGATGGAGCATGTAGTTGCTAAACAAACTACTGGTGATCTTCATTTTGTTGCTTAGATGGAACATGTAATGCTTCTGGATTGGATATTTATATGTCATCAAGCATGTTAATCATGTTATAATGCTTATGATTATGCTCATGTGCCAAATTCTGGTCATAATGCTATAATATTGTTGTTTTTTATCATGATGTTGTGATGCTCACATGAATGAGTTTATGAATGGCCTTGTTCAATTGTGTTGTGAGTACTCGTGTTATTGATTCATCGAGGCTCGAAGGCGAGACGGAAGATTGTTGATGATGAAGGCATCGAGCTCGAAGGTGAGACGGAAGATTGTTGATGATGAAGGCATCGAGACTCGAAGGCAAGACGGAAGATCGTTGATGATGAAGGCATCAAGGCTCGAAGGCGAGATGGGAGATTGTTGATGAAAGGCATCGAGCTCGAAGGCGAGACGAAAGATTGTTGATGATGAAGGAATCAAGGCTTTGATAATTCACATGCATCTTCCCCAACACATATAATAGCAAACACAAAGATACCATCTAACTTCAATTTATTCATCACGCATAATCAACATGAAAAGCAATCTGACTTGAAATCATTCAACACTTCATAAATTGTATCATTTCATACATCTTCATTGCATACAAGATTAACAAGTGCACAACATATCAACATGAAAAGCCATCTGACTTGAAGACATTTCATTGCATAAAGAAGATCACATCTTCAAGACTGCTACTCCACACAAAACAACAAGTGCACCCACTAAAGCAACAATCATCTTCAAGACAACCACAAATCTCATTTCCTATTGCAACTATAGACCTTGTCATCTCCTTTATCCCTTCTTCTTGCACCAGAAGATGGCTATGTCCACCCTGATGGTCATGCCCCAGTCCTCCCTTATGCTCATCTCCACCCTGCTGGCCATGCCCCTGCCCTCCATGATGCTCATGCCCTCCAAGGTGGCCATGTTTCACAAAATGCAGAACATATGAGAGCTCCCAGTGCCAGAAATCACAACCCCGTTTCTTTGGCTGGTTCGAAAACAATATAAAAACCATGAACAAATGCACATGCATTTGTAGAAGAAGTTGTTTGTATGCTTCGGGGTTTGCGAGAAGAATCGCTTCACTAGCAGACCGCAGTCAGGGCACTTGATCAGAGGAAGCACAACAGCAGTAGCACCGCTTGTACCGGACGAGCTCGCGCTGGACATGCTAGCGGCGGAGGACGGGACAGAAAGCGGCGGCGGAGATATCCCGCGTGCCGGCGATGATACAGAGCGACTGCATGGCGCGGGGCACGACGAGCAGGTGCACTGTGACGACGAGACGACGGAGGCGTCGCAACCTATGGGGATTGGAAGCTAGGGATTTGGGGCGGAAGGAACGAGGATCGAAAGCTAGGGATTTGGCCGGATCATTGATCGAAAGTTTATGAAAGTTAGGGACCTAAGTGCAAAATATGGGCGCAGCGTATGCCAGCTGTTCAAATACGGCCGGTTCGGGGCGAGTGAGCATATGTTGAGCAGCCAGCACAAACATAATGACCGTATTTTGTGCTTGACAGAATACAATGACCAAAGTGATTTTATACGAAGAATACAGGTACCGTAGGTGTATTTTACTCATCTATCATCAGTGTTTTTGGTCACTGTTGATTTTTCGGTGCGGTGTAAAATGACACGATTCGTAAAGTGTGATTTTTGTCTGATCATGACATGACTAGTGATTCTGTGCATTTAACTCCTCGGGAGTTCAGCTGCGAGGCCTGGCGATAACTCCCGTTGACTGACTGGGACGAGGGCGACCGGCGACCGACCCCGGGCAACGGTCATTTGCGCGTGTGCAGAGGGCCCTACGGCTGGCCACAAGAATAATGAAAAACAACGACTGAGGGCGAAGACGCGGGCCGTGGGCCAGAATGGACAGACAGGAATTTGTGGGGTGTAGTGCCTGTAGTTTCGGCGAGACCTGCGCGCCTTTATTACTGTTTTTTTTTTGCGCGAAACCTGCGCGCCTTTAATTCAAGTTGATGTGCACATGGTTTGGGTAGCAGCCAAACGCCAGAGTGCCCATGTGTGCCCGGGAGAGCTGGTGATAAAGAAAGAAGTCTTTCGGTTCTAAATGAAAATAATAAAAAATCGTTGTAACATGTCTGACACGAACAGTGCGTGGCTGTGGTAGTTCTTTTTTTCTTTTTTCTTTTTTTGTGGGAGGGCTGTGCTAGCTCTTGCCAATGACAAGCTGGGACGACGCTTTCTCCCATTCGACGCGGGATCGTACGAACCACCGTGCATACTATATTCACTCCTCTAAAATATAAGGGGTGTTGCATGTTAGATTTATTCTTCTTTTTTTTGCGGGAGGAATGTTAGATTTATTCGATGTCAAACTTTGTAGAATTTGACCCATTATACCAGAAAATACATTAACATTTATAATACCATCTTTCAAAAAATATGGTTAAATGCTACTTTCTCTGTTCGCAAAAATAAGATGTCCTAACTTTTTTCAAAATCAAATGTATATAGGCATGCTTTAGTATGTTTGTTCATTCATTTCAGTCCGTATAGTTCATATTGAAATGTGCAGTACATCTTATAGTGTTTGTGAACACAACTTTTTCCTGAATTGAATTTATGTAGACATGTTTTAGTTTGTCTGTTCACTCATTTCAATATTTCAGTATGTATATGGTAGTTCTTATTAAAATATCCAAGACATCGTAATTTGTAACGGAGGGACTACCATCTAGCTATTCACATCTTGTAGCAAAAAAATGGGGAAACATAGCACATGTAAATTTCAAACACTAGCAACCAAGATTCACCATCGAAAATATGTTTACATAAGGGTAAGGAAGGAATAAAATAAATTGAGAAGTACTACAACTACTCGATATGGCGAGTTGGCAACCGGCCACCATAGATTGCTTGGAACTTTGGATGAAAACCATACAGTACAAAGGAGCTAGCAAATTAACTACTCCTTGTCCTTCTTCTCCTTCTCGAGCTTGCATTTCACCTTCTCGAACACCACGGCGGCCGTCGCCGGCGAGTCGAGCTTCAGCTTGAGCTTGCAGGTACCCGCCAGCTTGTTCTTCTTCAGCTGCAGCGTGTACCGCACCTCGCCGGTGACCGCCACCTCCAGCTCGAACTCCCCGGTCTTGTTCTGCTCCCTGTACGCGGCGACGCCGGCGTTGCCCAGCGCCGCGTAGGCGCTGTCCGAGCCCGAGTCGAGGCGGTACACCCGGGTCTTCCTGGGGCCGTGCTTGTCGCCCTTGTCGGCGACCTGCACGCGCTCGAACTGCTGCCCGTCGAACTTGTACGCCGCCTCCAGCGGCTCCGTGTTCTTCATGGTCGTCGCCCAGTTGCGGTTGCGGACGACGAGCTTCAGAGAGAGGTTGTACCCGAGCGAGGTCACCGGGGAGGTCGCCAGCGCGAACCTGGTCAGCGAGGCGTCCTCGACGGTGATGGAGGGCTGGACGGCGAAGCTGTAGGCGGCGACCATGACGACGATGATGATGACAGCGACGACGGCGGCGATGCACGCTAATGCCCACTTGCAGTCGTCCCAGCACTCGCCCAAGCAGTCGCACAGCCCCATCGCCGGTGGGTTTCTTGATTCAGATCTTGGAGCCGGAGGGCGTTGGATGGGGAAGGGTGTTGGAGCTTGCTGGCATTGACTTCGTAATTTGAACTCTGGGTCTTGAGTGGGGTACTTATGGACTGGGAGGAACTAAAATACACCTAGTTGTGGTCTTTGTTCATACCAGCCTAGTCTCAGTATTTTATCCGGAAATACTCAAGAGCGGACATGGCAATCGCTCAACAGAGAAAACAAAAGAAATTGACGAAAGGCACAGACCGCCAGACTGCTCCCAGTTTCATTATCAAAATGAAGGTTATAGTTTAACAGGTTGGATGAGGGGCTCCAGCTGCACAAAACCCACTAAACTTTACCAGAGCAACTCAACGGCTACTCAGCCTTTCATTACAGATAAAGACTGTAAAATTTTCTTATGAGAGTATGTCCAACAGACGTGCAACGCGCGGCGGCGTACAAAAAACGTTTACAGCGCCGTTTACACGAGTTTTTGCGCGCCGCGGAGCCCTGGCTTCAGCTGCCGCTGCAAAATAGAGCGCGCGCAAGCCGCTCCAGCAGACGCGCTATATATTTTTTTATACTACGACTCGATACACATATAGGCATAGATAGATAAAAACAAATAGATAGATAGATTAACGATAGATAGATAGTACATAGATAGATTAAACGATAGATAAAAAATGATACATAAATAGTGTGTAGAAAGTTCATAGCCTCCTCCTACGATACATAAAACGATAGATAAAAAACTACTCATCGTCCTCCTCCGACTCGGACTCCACCTCGCTGATGTCCTCCTCCGACATCACAATGAAGGCGTCAAGGAACCGATCGTCTTCGGAGTTCCAGGATGATGCTGCTCCTAGCTTGATGTTGAACTGAACGGCCGCCTTCCTCGTACGCCGGTCCTTGCGATAGGCGGCTCGCTCCGCCCTCCTCTCCTCCCTCTCCGCCCTCCTTTCCGCGAAGAACTGCTGCTCGTTGATGACGTCCCGCGGGAAGCGTTCGCGCCACGACGCCATGGCTTCCTCGTCCATCTCGGCGAGGCTGAGACGGCGCTCCGGCCTCGGGTTCTCGCGACGGTCCTCGTCTATGAGAAGCAGCGTCGGCACCTCCAGGAAGTTCATGTCCTGGCGGGGCTGCCGAAGGCGCCACGCCACCGCGTCATACGCGCGGGCGGCCTCGTCGGTGATCTCGAAGGTGCCGAGGCCGAGGCGCAGGTCGCCGGACCGAATCTCAGCGGAGAAGGCGCCGGACAGGCGCGCGCGGATGACGCGGTAGCCCGAAACTCCCCGGCGGCGCGGCGACATGGTGGTGCGGTGGTGGCGCATCAGCGGCGAGGCGAGAAAGCGGCAGAGGAAGAAGGGAGAGAGTGGGAGAGGACGCGTGGCGAGGTGGAGAGCGATGGGAGGGCGTGTGGCGGGCGCTGCATTTTATAGGCGCGCCGGAAGCGGCGTGCCAAATCTAGCGCGCGACCGGCCGCTTTTTCCCGGGCGCGCTTAATCGTTTCCCGCGCGCCTGAGTTTCCCGCCTTCGCTGGAGCGCGTGAAACCGTTCGGCGTGCGCTAAAATCGCATTTTACCCCGCGCGTGTTTTTTGCAGCCACTGTTGGAGATGCTGTGAGATGTATAGTTGGAGACGCTCACGTGTACGCACGCATGCATACGCTACCCTATGAACACCTTTAAGATATTAACCCGGGTAATATTAAGATTGGTGAAGTCGCAACAGACATTATATAGTTGACACACACACTATATTTGTGGGAGAATAGCGTCGAAAGACCACTAATTGACATAATATTTACCTAATAATAAAGTAAATTAGGTTTCTGGTCGTCCGTCGTATATTTTATAAAAAAGCCCCTCTATTTTTCGTAAATAAACCCGCGGTACATGTTTAAGTCACCCCCGAACTTTTTTTGTATTTCCTCGGAAAACCCTTGATGTTTTAGGTAATCAACCCGCCGTCCATATATAAGTCGACCGAATCGTTTTTTTCGTTTTAACATAAACTATTGGAATGCCCTAGAGGCAATAATAAAATGGTTATTATTATATTTTCTTGTTCATGATAATTTTCTATTGTTCATGCTATAATTGTATTAACTGGAAACCGTAATACATGTGTGAATACATAGACCACAACATGTCCCTAGTGAGCCTCTAGTTGACTAGCTCGTTGATCAATAGATGGTTATGGTTTCCTGACCATGGACTTTGGATGTCATTGATAACGGGATCACATCATTAGGAGAATGATGTGATGGATAAGACCCAATCCTAAGCATAGCACAAGATCGTGTAGTTCGTTTGCTAAAAGCTTTTCTAATGTCAAGTATCATTTCCTTAGACCATGAGATTGTGCAACTCCCGGATACCGAAGAAATGCTTTGGGTGTGCCAAACGTCATAACGTAACTGGGTGGCTGTAAAGGTGCACTACAGGTATCTCCGAAAGTGTCTGTTGGGTTGGCACGAATCGAGACTGGGATTTGTCACTCCGTGTGACGGAGAGGTATCTCTGGGCCCACTCGGTAATGCATCATCATAACGAGCTCAATGTGACTAAGTAGTTAGTCACGGGATCATGCATTACAGAACGAGTAAAGTGACTGGCCGGTAACGAGATTGAACGAGGTATTGGGATACCGACGATCGAATCTCAGGCAAGTAACGTACCGATTGACAAAGGGAATTATATACGGGATTGCTTGAATCCTTGACATCGTGGTCCATCCGATGAGATCATCGTGGAACATGTGGGAGCCAACATGGGTATCTAGATCCCACTCTTGGTTATTGGCCAGAGATCTGTCTCGGTCATGTCTGCAAGATTCCCGAACCCGTAGGGTCTACACACTTAAGGTTCGGTGACGCTAGAGTTGTTATGGGAATTAGTGTGCAGTTACCGAATGTTGTTCAGAGTCCCAGATGAGATCTCGGATGTCACGAGGAGTTCCGGAATGGTCCGAAGGTAAAGATTTATATATGGAAGTCCTATTTTGGTCACCGGAAAATGTTCAGGATTTTTCGGTATTGTACCGAGAAGGTTCTAGAAGGTTCCGGAGTGTGGCCCACCTGCATGGGGGGACCCACATGAACGTGGGTAGTGGGGGAAAGGCCCCACACCCCTGGTCAAGGCGCACCAAGATCCCCCCCCTTAGAAGGAATAAGATCATATCCCGAAGGGATATGATCAAGATCCCTAAAAGGGGGGGATAAAATCGATGGGGAAGGAAATGATGGGATTTCTTTCCTCCCACCTTTGCCAGCGCCCCAATGGACTTGGAGGGCAAGAAACCAGCCCCCTCCACCCCTATATATAGCAGGGAGGCGCATGGGAGCTTCACCCCTTGCCCCTGGCGCAGCCCTCCCCCTCTCCAACTCCACCTCCTCCTCGGTAGTGCTTGGTGAAGCCTTGCCGGAGAACTGCAAGCTCCACCACCACGCCGTCGTGCTGCCGGAGCTCTCCCTCAAATTATCCTCTCCCCTTGCTGGATCAAGAAGGAGGAGACGTCCCCGGGCTGTACGTGTGTTGAACGCAGAGGCGCCGTTTGTTCGGTGTTAGATCGGATCTTTTGTGATTTGAATCGCCGCGAGTACGACTCCCTCATCCGCGTTCTTGTAACGCTTTCCCATCACGATCTTCAAGGGTATGAAGATGCACTCCCCTCTCTCTCGTTGCTAGTCTCTCCATAGATTGATCTTGGTGATGTGTAGAATTTTTTTAATTTCTGGAACGATCCCCAACAGTGGTATTAGAGCTAGGTTTATTGTGTAGATTCTATGCACGAGTAGAACACAAGTTGTTGTGGGCGTCGATTTTGTCAATTTACTTGTCGTTACTAGTCTTATCTTGATTCGGCGGCATCGTGAGATGAAGCGGCCCGGACCAACCTTACACGTATGCTTACGTGAGACAGGTTCCACCGACTGACATGCACTAGTTGCATAAGGTGGTTAGCGGGTGTCTGTCTCTCCCACTTTACTCAGATCGGATTCAATGAAAAGGGTCCTTATGAAGGGTAAATAGCAATTGGCATATCACGTTGTGGTTTTGGCGTAGGTAAGAAACAATCTTGCTAGAAACCTATAGCAGCCACGTAAAAACTTGCAACAACAATTAGAGGACGTCTAACTTGTTCTTGCAGCATATACCGTGTGATGTGATATGGCCAAAAGGATGTGATGAATGATATATATGTGATGTATGAGATTGATCATGTTCTTGTAATAGGAATCATGACTTGCATGTCGATGAGTATGACAACCGGCAGGAGCCATAGGAGTTGTCGTAATTTATTGTATGACCTACGTGTCATTGAATAACACCATGTAATTACTTTACTTTATTGCTAAACCGTTAGCCATAGTAGTAGAAGCGATAGTTGGCGATACAACTTCATGAAGACACGATGATGGAGATCATGATGGTGGAGATCATGGTGTCATGCCGGTGACGATGATGATCATGGCGCCCCGAAGATGGAGATCAAAAGGAGCAAAATGATATTGGCCATATCATGTCACTGTTTGATTGCATGTGATGTTTATCATGTTTTTACATCTTATTTGCTTAGAATGATGGTAGCATAAATAAGGTGATCCCTCGCTAAAATTTCAAGAAAGTGTCCCCCCCCCTAACTGTGCACTGTTGCGAAGGTTCGTTGTTTCGAAGCACCACGTGATGATCGGGTGTGATAGATTCTAACATTCGAATACAACGGGTGTAAGCCAGATTTACACAAGCAAAACACTTAGGTTGACTTGACGAGCCTAGCATATACAGACATGGCCTCGGAACACAAGAGACCGAAAGGTCGAACATGAGTCGTATAGCAGATACGATCAATATGAAGATGTTCACCGATGATGACTAGTTCGTCTCACGTGATGATCGGACACGGCCTAGTTGACTCGGATCATGTATCACTTAGATGACTAGAGGGATGTCCATCTGAGTGGGAGTTCATTAAATTAGATGAACTTAATTATCATGAACATAGTCAAAAGGTCTTTGCAAATTATGTTGTAACTTGCGCTTTAGTTCTACTGTTTTAGATATGTTCCTAGAGAAAATTTAGTTGAAAGTTGATAGTAGCAATTATGCGGACTAGGTCCATAAACTGAGGATTGTCCTCATTGCTACGCAGAAGGCTTATGTCCTTAATGCACGGCTCGGTGTGCTGAACCTCGAACATCATCTGTGGATGTTGCGAACATCTGACATACACGTTTTGATGACTACGTGATAGTTCAGTAATGTTAAACGGTTTAGAATTGAGGCGCCGAAGACGATTTTTAAACGTCACAGAACATATGAGATGTTCAAAGGGCTGAAATTGGGATTTCAGGCTCGTGCCCATGTCAAGAGGTATGATACCTCTGGCGAGTTTCTTAAGCCTGCAAACTAAGGGAGGAAAGCTCAATCGTTGAGCATGTGCTCAGATTGTCTGAGTACTACAATCACTTGAATCGAGTGGGAGTTAATCTTCCTTAAGAGATAGTGATGGTTCTCCAAAGTCATTGCCACCAAGCTACTAGAGCTTCGTGATGAACTATAACATATCAGGGATAGATATGATGATCCTTGAGCTATTCGCGATGTTCGACACCGCGAAAGTAGAAATCAAGAAGGAACATCAATTGCTGATGGTTAGTCAAACCACTAGTTTCAAGAAGGGCAAGGGCAAGAAGGGATACTTCATGAAACGGCAAATCAGTTGCTGCTCTAGTGAAGAAACCCAAAGTTTGAACCCAAACCCGAGACTAAGTGCTTCTGTAATGAGGGGAACGGTCACTAAAGCAGAACTACCATAGATACTTGGTAGATGAGAAGGCTGGCAAGGTCGACAGAAGTATATTGGGTATACATTATATTAATGTGTACTTTACTAGTACTCCCAGTAGCACCAGGGTAATAGATACCAGTTCGGTTGCTAAGTGTTAGTAACTTAAAATAAAAGGCTACAGAATAAACAGAGACTATCTGAAGGCGAGGTGACGATATGTGTTGGAAGTATTTTCGAGGTTGATGTTATCAAACATCGCACGCTCCCTCTACCATCGGGGTTGGTGTTAAACCTAAATAATTGTTATTTGGTGTTTGCGTTGAGCATAGACATGATCGAATGTTTATCGCAATACAGTTGTTCATTTAAGGAGAATAATGGTTACTCTGTTTATTTGAATAATACCTTCAATGGTCTTGCACCTAAAATGAATGGTTTATTGAATCTTGATCGTAGTGATACACATGTTCATGCCAAAAGATATATGATAGTAATGATAGTACCACCTACTTGTGGCACTGCCATTTGAGTCATATTGGTATAAAATGCATGAAGAAGCTCCATGTTGATGGATCTTTTGGACTCACTCGTTTTTTGAAAAGTTTGAGACATGCGAACCATGTCTATTAGTATGTACGCATGAAGAAACTCCATGCAGATGAATTATTTGGACTCGCTTAATTTTGAATCACTTGAGACATGCAAATCATACCACATGGGCAAGATGACTGAAAAGCCTCGTTTTCAGTAAGATGGAACAAGAAAGCAACTTGTTCGAAGTAATACATTTTGATGTGTGCAGTCCAATGAGTGCTGAGGCACGCAGTGGATATCGTTATGTTCTTACTTCACAGATGATTTGAGTAGATGTTGAGTATATTTACTTGATGAAACACAAGTCTGAATTATTGAAAGGTTCAAGTAATTTCAGAGTGAAGTTGAAGATCATCGTGACAAGAGGATAAAATGTCTATGATATGATCATAGAGATGAGTATCTGAGTTATGAGTTTGGTATACAATTAAGACATTGTGGAAATTGTTTCACAACTAATACCGCCTGGAACACCATAGTGCGATGGTGTGTCCGAACATCATAGCTGCACCCTATTGAATATGGTGCATACCATGATGTCTCTTATCGAATTACCACTATCGTTTATGGGTTAGGCATTAGAGACAACTGCATTCACTTCAAATAGGGCACCACGTAATTCCATTGAGATGACAGCGTATGAACTATGGTTTAGAGAAACCTAAGCTGTCATTTCTTAAAAGTTTGGGGCTGCAAAGCGTATGTGGAAAAGTTTTAGCCTGATAAGCTCAAACCCAAAACGGATAAATGCGTATTCATAGGACACCCGAAACAGTTGGGTATACCTCCTATTTTAGATCCGGAAGCAAAAGTGATTGTTTCTAGAAACGGGTCCTTTCTCGAGGAAATGTTTCTCTTTAAAGAATTGAGTAGGAGGATGGTGGAGACTTGATGAGGTTACTGAACCATCACTTCAACCAATCTGTAGCAGGGCACAGGAAGTTGTTCCTGTAGCGCCTACAGCAGTTGAAGTGGAAGCTGATGATAGTGATCATGAAACTTCGGATCAAGTCACTACCAAACCTCGTAGGTAGACAAGGACGCATACTGCTTCGTAGTGGTACGGTAATCCTGTCTTGGAGGTCATGTTGCTAGACAACAATGAACCTACGAGCTGTGGAGAAGCGATTGTGGGCCCGGATTCCGACAAATGGCTCGAGGCCATAAAATTCGAGAGAGGATCCATGTATAAAACAAAGTGTAGACTTTGGAAGAACTACTTGATGGTCGTAAGGCTATTGCGTACAGATGGATTTTAAAAGGGAAGACGGACAATGATGGTAAGTGTCACCATTAAGGAAGCTCGACTTGTCGCTAATATGTTTTCTGACAAGTTCAAGGAGTTGACTACGATGAGACTTTCTCACTCGTAGCGATGCTAAGAGTCTATTGAAATTATATTAGCAGTTCCTGCATTATTTATGAAATCTTGTAGATAGGATGTCAAAACATTGTTTCCTCAATGATTTTCTTGAGGAAAGGTTATATGTGATACAACCAGATGGTTTTGTCAATCCTAAAAGATGCTAACAAGTATGCAAAGCTCCAGGAATCTTTTAAGAACTGGAGTAAGCACGGAGTTGGAATATACGCCTTGATGAGATGATCAAAGATTTTGGGTTTATACAAAGTTTATGAGAAATTTGTATTTCCAAAGAAGTGAGTGGGAGCACTATAGCATTTCTGATGAGTATATGTTGTTGACATATTGTTGATCGGAAATGATGTAGAATTTCTGGAAAGCATATAGGGTTATTTGAAAAGTGTTTTTCAATGGAAAACCTAGATTAAGCTACTTGAACATTGAGCATCAAGATCTATAATGATAGATCAAAATTGCTTGATAGTACTTTCAAATGAATACGCACCGTGACAAGATTTTGAAGGAGTTTAAAATAGATCGGCAAAGAAGGAGTTCTTGGCTGTGTTATAAGGTGTGAGTATTGAGTAAGACTCAAGACCTTACCACGACAGAAGAGAGAGAAAGGACGAAGGTCGTCCCCTATGCTTTAGACGTAGGCTCCACAATATGCTATGATGTGTACCGCACCTAAAGTGTGCCTTGCCATGAGTCAGTCAAGGGGTACAAGTGTGATCCAAGAATGGATCACAGGATAGCGATCAAGGTTATCCTTAGTAACTAGTGGACTAAGGAATTTTCTCGATTATGGAGGTGGTAAAAGAGTTCGTCGTAAAGGGTTACGCCGGTGCAAACTTTGACACTAATCTGGATGACTCTGAGTAGTAGACCGGATTCCTATAGTAGAGCGGTTATTTGGAATAGTTCCAAATAGCGCGTGGTAGCTACATCTAAAAGATGACATAGAGATTTGTAAAGCACACACGGATCTGAAAGATTCAGACCCATTGACTAATGACCTCTCTCACAAGCGAGATATGATCAAACCCAATGGGTGTTGGATTCATTACAATCACATAGTGATGTGAACTAGATTATTGACTCTAGTGCAAGTGGGAGACTGTTGGAAATATGCCCTAGAGGCAATATAAAATGGTTATTATTATATTTCCTTGTTCATGATAATTTTCTATTGTTCATGCTATAATTGTATTAATTGGAAACCATAATACATGTGTGAATACGTAGACCACAACATGTCCCTAGTGAGCCTCTAGTTGACTAGCTCGTTGATCAATAGATGGTTATGGTTTCCTGACCATGGACATTGGATGTCATTGATAACGGGATCACATCATTAGGAGAATGATGTGATGGATAAGACCCAATCCTAAGCATAGCACAAGATCGTGTAGTTCGTTTGCTAAAAGCTTTTCTAATGTCAAGAATCATTTCCTTAGACCATGAAATTGTGCAACTCCTGGATACCGTAGGAATGCTTTGGGTGTGCCAAACATCACAACATAACTGGGTGGCTATAAAGGTGCACTACGGGTATCTCCGAAAGTGTCTGTTGGGTTGGCATGAATCGAGACTGGGATTTGTCACTCCGTGTGACGGAGAGGTATCTCTGGGCCCACTCGGTAATGCATCATCGAGCTCAATGTGACTAAGTAGTTAGTCACGGGATCATGCATTACGGAACAAGTAAAGTGAATTGCTGGTAACGAGATTGAACGAGGTATTGGGATACCGACGATCGAATCTCGGGCAAGTAACGTACCGATTGACAAAGGGAATTGTATACGAGATTGCTTGAATCCTTGACATTGTGGTTCATCCGATGAGATCATCGTGGAACATGTGGGAGCCAACATGGGTATCCAGATTCCGATGTTGGTTATTGGCCAGAGATCTGTCTCGGTCATGTCTGCATGATTCCCGAACCCGTAGGGTCTACACACTTAAGGTTCGGTGACACTAGAGTTGTTATGGAAGTTAGTGTGCAGTTACCGAATGTTGTTCGGAGTCCCGTATGAGATCCCGGACATCACGAGGAGTTCCGGAATGGTCCGGAGGTAAAGATTTATATATGGGAAGTCCTATTTTGGCCACCGGAAAATGTTCGGGATTTTTCAGTATTATACCGAGAAGGTTCTAGAAGGTTCCGGAGTTGGACCCACCTGCATGAGGGGACCCCTGGTCAAGGCGCACCAAGATCCCTCCTTAGATCCCTCCTTAGATGGAATAAGATCATATCCTGTAGGGATAAGATCAAGATCTCTAAAAACGGGGGATAACAATCAATGGGGAAGGAAATGATGGGATTTCTTTCCTCCCACCTTTGCCAACGCCCCAATGGACTTGGAGGGCAAGAAACCAGCCCCCTCCACCCCTATATATAGTGGGGAGGCGCATGGGAGCTTCACCCCTTGCCCCTGGCGCAGCCCTCCCCCTCTCCAACTCCTCCTCCTCAGTAGTGCTTGGTGAAGCCCTGCCGGAGAACTGCAAGCTCCACCACCACACCGTCGTGCTGCCGGAGCTCTCCCTCAACTTATCTCTCCCCTTGCTGGATCAAGAAGGAGGAGACATCCCCGTGTTGTACGTGTGTTGAACGCGGAGGCGCCGTCCGTTCGGCGTTAGATCGGATCTTCCGCGATTTGAATCGCCGCGAGTACGACTCCCTCATATGCGTTCTTGTAACGCTTCCGCATCGCGATCTTCAAGGGTATGAAGATGCACCCCCCCTCTCTCTGTTGCCAGTCTCTCCATAGATTGATTTTGATGATGCGTAGAAATTTTTAATTTCTGCAATGATCCCCAACATAAACCCCCCTGACTTTTCGGTTAATCAATCCGTAGTTTATCTAAAACAAAATTATCAATATCTTTTAAAGCGTAACTCTGATTTTAACATGTTATATATGAAACTTGATTAGAACAATGTGTAGAATCTAACTATGATGCTATTTTTAGTTGTTAAATATTTCTAAAATAGTATTTTGGTGTGAACTTAACCTATAATGTACGATCCGTTTTTCTTTCTTACTGATAGGGAGGAAAGAAAACATCGATAACCACGCATGCACACCTGTGAAAAACCTCGTGGGGAAAAGAACATATTTCTCATTTTATTTCGAGCGAGTGTGCGCTAGAGAGAGATGCCTTAGAACTGACCGCATTCAAACACATTTTCGTTGTGTGAGCACTGAGACCACCATCAACAACACAAATGTGATGCCATATGAAAATAAAGGACGTGAATACATTAGGGTCTTGATTCATGGTTATTGGGTTAAGAACGTATGTTATTTACTCTCCAGTTGCAACGCACGAGCTCTTTTGCTAGTTAAATAAAATGTCTAGTTAGAAACATTTATAACCTTGTGTAGAGCTCTCATGTCGCTCCCGAGGCAGCCCAGGAGCAAACCCTAGCCGCGGCCGCACTCCACCGCACCCTGGTCGTCCTTCCGTCGCTGCCGCTGGAGGGAAAAGCCGGGAGGGTGTCGACGGTGGCAGAGCCTCTTCCTCCTCTTGTTTGGAGCTAGGTGGTACAAGACGTTCTTCTCAGCGGGGGCGGACGACACTCTGGCACGACGAATGTGCGTGCGTGGGGGCATAGCAGATGTGTGTGCGTGGTGGTCAGCAGTGGTGACGATGCGGTCTTGTTAACCATCAACAGTTGATGTTGTTTCTTGATTTCTACCTCCACTGATTTCAGCATCGCGAAGAGCTCGGGAATCATTTTCGTCATCCCTTACATATTATAGTTCATCAAGAAGCCTTTGTATCTTGGTGGCAGTAACTGAAGAATTCTATCAATAACACTCTCAACTGGAAGATCAATTCCTAGCTGAGTCAAGTGCGTTGGAGCTGGCGCACGAAATAAGCAACGCGCGATGCCTTTTTGCTCCGCGCGCTGAACCAACTATACCGCGCGCGCGTTTTTTGCGCGTCCGCTGGAGCGCCCGTTCCGGCTGCGCGCGCGCAAAATAGGTGATTTTTCCAACACGACGCTAAAATCGCGCGCCTGTTGGAGATGCTCTAATGACCGGAGCCGGGGATGACAACGTTTTTGAGTGTTGTTTCATTCTTGTTGACATTGTCAAGGTGTGTCTCTCAACCAAAACCTTTGCAGCTTCGCGGGAAAACCTGGATCCATGCGATCGGACGATGGCGACGCTATGATGGCGTATCCCTCCTTGGGGGCATTGTCTTTGGAGATGTACATCGACAAGCGAAACAAATGGAAGACAATGGCATTGGCGATGGGGCTTATTTGGCAATGAAGATGGGGGTGAGGGATGTCGGGATCGTAACATTGGTTGCGACAGTCACCCTTCTCCGGCATGTCTGCGGTTTACCTTGGGTTGGTTATTGTTGTGAAGTCGGAGCCGCGACGTCAGGGTTCCGGTGGCAACAATGATGAGTTGCAAATGGTTAACTCAGTGATCTTCAGTGGCGCCAGCCTTGCATAGTTCCTGCTTGTAGCTCTTCGTCAGAACTGAAGGTAGGATGTCCTCGGTACGGGTGGCTGAGTACTTTGCATCGACCTTCATGTGAATTTACACTCCCTCGATGATGTGGGCTGGGTTGGCGGTCGTCTGTGATGAAGTTGCAACCGCTTGCTCAGGATTAAGGGGTGGCGATGATGCAGGCTCGAGGAGAAGTGATGATGATGACGCTAATGTGCTACCTAGATGAGGCTTTCTTCATAGTGTTGTGCATGAGGTATCTTGTATGTACCGCTTAGTGGATTGTGACCGTTTTGTCGAGTTTTCCGTTGATTAACTGGCAAATCTCCTTTTCTTAATTCATGGATGAGGCAAGCATTTTGCATCCGCTTAAAAAAATTCTTGGCAATAACTTCACTGCAACAAAACTAACAATAGTGTTGTTTCTACCATGCACACGATATATGTTGCATGCAACCACCGCGTGTAGTTGAATTGGGACTCGTGACTTGTTTTGTGATTTGGATTTTTTTTCTTATTTCAAAGTGTATCATAATGTAATGTTTCATTGTGTGCCAACAATGTTGGTATAATAACAAGTTTTAGGGACTAACATAACATGCACAATTGAGGCATTTTGGCCCCACCTTCCAAACATAGGCAACGCTAGGGGGTATTATTCGATATTCATGTGAATACCAAAGGTTTGCTGATCCGTGGGTATATTGTCACTACCTTGTTGTACATGTTATGTTTATTGATATTGCCACTATTGATGAATACCAAGGGGGAAATCCCTACCTCCGCCACTACTTCTAAAGGACAAATTAGCTTTCTCTAGACTCAAGTCACTCGACAAAGTTGGAAGTTGGCGTTCAGCCTCTGCTCCTATTGAAAAAGTCACATGCTCCTTGCAGTAGTAGATGTGCTTGCCTGATATTTGATTTTAAATAAGTTAATCTTTATTTTGACAACATGAATATTTTGTTGAGATACATAAATGTCTCCAATATATATTAATAGAAAATATGTTTTTAAATATGGTGTAAATAGATTTTTGATTTTAAGGTAACAGTTTTAGCATTAAAATAATATTTAATATATGTTGCAAGATATGGACATTGTTTTGGAAACAAATTGACATGTGAAAGTGTTTTAAATATATTTCTGTTTTAAATAATAGGTTTTCATATTTTTATGAAAATAAAAATTCTTTTGTATACATAAACTTTTTGAACTTACACGGCGAACATTTGTAAAATATATGTTGTTTTTAGAAATACACTATGCATACTTTTAACATATACATGAAATATTTAAGTGTATCATGCAGATTTTATACATTACAGAAATTCTTTAATCAATGATCTAAAATTTCAAAGAAACAACGGATTATTTTTTGATACGTGATGAACTTTTTTATGCATTTTAGAAAAATGATACAACGTTTTGCATCATAAAGTTGTTTTAATGGTGCACTTTTGGAAGTTTTCATTAAATTTAAACAATTTTTTATAGTGTCACTTCGTGGGCGCGCATATAGGAGAATTGTTGGCATTTGCCCCGACCCTTGAGGCGCCAAATAGGGTGGCAATCCTATTCCCCGCATAAACGCGCATCCCTGGCAACCAATGTCCTGCTATATGGGCCGACCCATTCGCAGTTTCCTTCCCACCCGTAACTGGGTTCTCATTTTTCCGGTGTTTTCCTTTCCATTTTTCCGATTTTCATTTTTATTCTTATCATTTTCTTTTTCCCTTATCTATTTTCAATTTTCCATTTTCACCTTTGTACACATTATTATAAAATACGTAGCATTTTAATGTGGTAATATTTTTAAATTTGATATTTTTTTGATTTTTAGAACAATTTAGAAATTCGGGAATCTTTTCAGATTCCAGAAACCATTTTGATTTTTTTTCGCAACAGGAATATTTAAAAAAATATAAAGCAAAATGAAATTTATGAGTATTTTTAATCAAGGAACTTATTTCTAAATACAAGATAAAATGCATGAAATATTTGACTTTCAGAACCTTTTATATATGAGAATAATTTCCTAAATTCAGGAGTATGTCTTTATATTTTGGAATTGTTTTCTAAATTCTTCACATTTTTAAACTCCAAAACTTTTTTAGATTTTACAAACATTTCTGTAAAATTCGTGAAAACTTTTATAAGTTAAATAAGAAATAAAAAAATAAAAATAAACAGAGTGTCTGGTGTTTCTAATCCTTTATCTTGCCTTTGGGCGTCATATAGGTGCAGCTTCGCCCAGCCGACGCATTATTTTGGACCAGCACACGGTCGGCCTCGCTGTTTCTGCTCTTTTTATGTTTTATCTCAAAAAAATAGTTGTCCTTTTCTGTTTATAATTTTTTATTTTTATTTTCCCTTTCCCTTTTATTTCTCTTTTCCGTTTCTGTTTCTTTTTAATTTATTCTATTGTATTTTTTTATTTTTTAATATTTCTGTTTATTATGCAAAAGTTCATTATATATTACAAAAATGTTAATCATATGTTAAGAAAATCTTCACAGTATATTACACAAAAGAGAACCATGCATTATAAAACTGTATATCATCTATTAAGAAATTTTCAATGTATGCTAGAAATGTTCATGTGTATTTAAGACTAATTCAGCATATATATTATGTAAATGTTATATGTGTATTCAAAATTTCTTCAATGTATATATTACAAAAAATTTCAAAGTGTACTAAAAAAATTGCAGCTTAAATATTCATATGTTCGAAAATGTTTGAAAATAAGCAGAACAATAAACTGGGACACCATAGTATAGGTTCTCTACATTATGCTTTTTTGTCTAACTGCAAATGGAAATGGGACGGCCAAATAGTTTTATGTACGGTGTAAATAGATTTGTGATTATATGTGAATAATTTTAGCAGTAAAAACTATTTAATATATGCCAACATATGTTGCAAGCATATGGACATTTATTTGGAAACAAATCGACATGTGAAAGTGTTTCAAATATATTTTTGTTTGAATAATATTCATGTTTTTTGTATACATATTTTTTGAACTTACACGATGAACATTTGTAGAATATATGTGGTTATTTAAATACACCATGAATATTTTTAAAATGTACATGAAATGTTTAAATACATCCTGCTGATTTTGTACATGACGGACATTCTTTAATAGATGATGGAAAATTTTCAAAAAAACAACGGATATTTTTTCGATACACAATGACCTTTTTATATGCATTTTTAGAAAAATCATACAATGTTTTGTATCGTAAACTTGTTTTAGTACTACACTTTTGAAAGTCTTCATTAAATTTTAAACAAAAAATGTTTATAGGTCACTTTGTGGGCGCGCTTATAGGAGAATTGTTGGCATTTGCCCCGACTCTGGACGCGCCAAATAGGGTGGCCAATCCTGTTCCCCGCATGACGCGAGTAATACCGAGAAAAAGCGTATCCCTGGCAAGAGATTTCCTGGGCTGACCCATGCCCACTTTTCCTTTCCACCGGTAACCGGGTTTTCATTTTTCCTATGTTTTTTTTTCTTTTTGATTTTTCGGATTTTCATTTTTCTTGCTATATGCTATTGTAATATATACATATACATGTGTCACCCGCAAAAAAAAAAACACATGTGACTATGGCTAGTTGGCTACACTGGCGGCAAAGCATCATCTGCCGGCGGTTCCATCTCTACAGCCGCCACTTTGGCAGTAACCGTCCGTGGTGGCGAGAGGTCGCACCGGCAAACAGGGCAAGTCGCGTGCGAGTGCAGCCACATGTCTATGCACTCGACATGGAAGAGGTGCTTGCACGCCGGCAGCTGCCGCACCATCTCGCCGTCCTCAAGGTCTTCCAAGCACACGGAGCACGGCTGGCCGCTCCCGCCGCACTCCAGGTCAAGGTCCGCATCGCCGGCCTCGGCGCCACGGGACGCGTACGCGAACGTGGGCAACGACTCCGTGGCAGCCTTACCGAGCCCAGTTCGGCATGCTGCCACCCAAGGCACGCCCGCCGCGACCTCACGCTCGGCGCCTCTCCGCCCACTCTCGGGCGCGAGGCACGCCACGAGCCCGAAGGCAGCCAGCGCCAGGCCGGCGAACAGGAACGCCTTCCAGACGCTGGCGGTGGCGACGAGCACGCAGAACACGAGCACGGACACGAAGGACGCCGTGACGCCGTAGCAGGCGCCGCACCCGCCGTTCCCATCGCCGTGGAACCACGCCGGGAGCCTTGCGAACAGACTGGTGGACATGATCACTCGCTAACGTTTGAGGTGGTAGCTCTGTGACTGTCCTCTGTGAACTTGCGCTCGTACGTGCACTGCAGAGTTTGCCTTGTGGGCTGTGGCAAGAAATAGTCTGCGTTTGAGCTCGAGAATTAGAGCAAGGGCCGGAGATGGAGCGCGGCAGCCGCCGTCCCGTAGCTGCGTGGCGCGCGGAAGATAAACTCGGTGCTTCTTTGACGAAGAGATCACGGTGTTTATTTGACGAGAAGTGCGTGTTTTGACCTCCCGTTTCTGGTCAAGTTTCATGCGCCGGGCATTAGTTAATTATTATTTCTTGAGGGAGCCATTAGCGAATTGTTGTGATGGTAAATGATACGGCACGGTGGAAAGCGAGGTAAGCTTTACCCAAGCGAGGAGACATGCATGCAGGAGAGGTCGACCGTATCCACTAGCCAGTATGGTCAACCGGGCTATATTTCATGTTCATGGACGAGTCTAGGTAGCCGACCTAAAATAGATTTTTTTTCCTTAATCCATAATGGGTAATAATTTATCCCCTCTAATTGTTATAAAAAATTAAGTATAAGTATATATTAGAAAAAGTACTCCCTCCGTCTCATAATGTAAGACGTTTTTTGACTCTAGTGTAGTGTCAAAAAAGGTCTTACATTATGAGACGGAGGGAGTACCATGTAACATTTTTTTTTCAAGGGTACGCCAATGGCGTGCCTTAGCTTTATAGAAGGAAGAAAAATATGTATAAGAGATTACACATCGCTAGCTAGGAGTCACAAACCGACCCTAACCAAGCCTCCACACCACTCCCTAGCTCTACTCGACTACTCTATGATCGGTTGTCCTCCGAAAGCTCTTGCTTTGGCCCAAGTCCTCAACTCATCAAAGATAGAGTCTACAGTATCCCACTCGTTCTTGATTATGCCCATGCCGAAGACCCTCGCATTTCTTTGCTTCCATATCGTCCAACAGATTAGCATCACGAGGGTGTCAAAGCCTTTCCGAGACTGCTTATCTATTCGCTTTCTCGTATCCGTCCACCACTGCACCAATCTTGAGTCATTTGTTGGGCAAAGGTCGGCCGTCAAACCCACCCTAGTAGTGCAGCGGAACCACACTTGCCGCGAGAACATGCACTGCAGCAAAATGTGGTCGACTGTATCCTCCTCCTGGTCACACATGTAACATTTTGATGCTTGGTCTTGCAATCCGTGCCTAGCTCTCCCGTCCGAGGTCCATAAACGATATTGCACCGCAAGCCACATGAATAGCTTGCACGCAAGCGGTGCCCAACACTTCCATATGGCTCCAAAGCCATGGAATCTGACTCCTCCCTCGCATAGCATCTTGTACGCAGATGATGCCGTGTAGACTCCGGACGTGTTCCAAGCCCAGATGGGGCAGTCCTCGACCTGAGCATCCAAATGAACTTCCAAGAGAATCTCCCAAAGGCCGATGAACTGGGTGAGACCCTCAGTGCATAGATTGCCCATTACATCGTCCATCCATGAATGCATGCACATCGCATCTCGCACAAGTCTCCTGTTTACCACTTGTGTCCGCACCTTTGCCACAACCAAGGGTGAAAAATCATTAATAGCTGCTCCATGTATCCATCGGTCTTTCCAGAACAAGGTCTTGCCTCCTGAACCAACTTCCCATTTGACAAGGCTTCCAAAAGCTTGATCCACCTTTTTGTCCGAGGTCAGGTTGAGGCCTTGCCACGGCCTGGAATCATCAGTGCGTCTGAGCCATTCCCATCTAAGTCTTAAAGCAACACCGTGCTTAGCCAGGTCAATGACTCCCAAGCCTCCCAAGTGTTTAGGCCTGCACACTCTAGCCCAGGAGACGACACATTTGCCTCCATTCACCGCCTCGGTTCCGGCCCAGAAAAATCCCCGACACCCCTTGTCCACTCTCTCCAGAGCCCATTTAGGTGCCTCCGCTATCATGAGATGATGTGTAGCACGCGCCCTCATTACTTGATTGACAAGAATGAGCCTCCCCGGCCTCGTCACGAGACCCCTCTGCCATCGAGGTAGGATGTGGAGAGCCGTGTCAACAATTGGCTGCCACTCTGACCTTTTGAGTTGCCTAATGCTAAGCTGGAGCCCAAGGTATTTGCATGGAAAGGTGTCGATTCTCCACGGCAGTGCAGACTTAACAAGCTCTTCATCCTCATTTTCTGCTCTGATCAAGATTGCCGCAGATTTGGAATAGTTGACTTTGAGCCCAGATGCCACTCCGAATATAGCAAGGATTTCTTTAACGCACATGAGGTCTGGCCATGTTGGTTTTATGAAGAGCACCACATCATCAGCATATAGGGACAAGCGCTGCATTGGACTACATCCATTGATGGTACTAAGCACTCGTGCCTCATGCGCCTTGGAGATGATGGCCGTAAGCACGTCCATGGCAATAACAAACAACAAGGGAGATATCGAGTCCCCTTGTCTCAATCCTTTAGCGTGCATGAACTTGTCACCAGCACATCCATTCACAAGCACCCTTGAGCTAGCGGTGGTGAGGAAGATCGCAATCCAAGAGATCCAGCGCTCCGAGAAGCCATTGGCTCTTAACACCTCAAACAGAAACGGCCACGCCAGCGAATCAAAAGCTTTGGTTATGTCAAGCTTGAGCATCACTCCCTTGGCTTTCCTCCTATGCATCGTGCACGCCATTTGCCGAACCAAGAGAAAGTTATCATGCAAGCATCTGCCCTTAATGAATGCGGACTGGTTCGTCTGTACAAGCTCTCCCATGCGCGGTCTTAGCCTGGCAGTCAACAGCTTGGAAGCTATCTTGGGCATACTGTGCACAAGGCAAATAGGTCGAAAGTCGAACACCGCGCATGCATCCGGTGTCCTCGGTATCAGGGTGATCAGAGCTTGGTTGAGCCTTCCAAATCCCCTTCCATTGCCAAGGAAAAACTTGTGAATCGCAGCAACTAGATCCACCTTGATAATCTCCCACGCTTTTTGAAAGAAAATGCCAATGAACCCGTCCGGCCCAGGTGCTTTATCCGAAGGCATATCCTTGATAACAGCCCAAATCTCATCCTCAGTGAACACGCGATCTTGGTCCGAAAGATCAATGGCCGTGACACCAAGCCCCTCCAAATCAAGTGTGAAATCTCGGGCTCCATCCTTGCCTAGCAGGTCCTTGTAAGCTTTGTAGAAGGCTTCCTCTTTGCCTTTCTGATCCGTGATGATGCACCCATCCATGGTCAAGGAAGGGATGTAGTTTTTCATACGTCTCCCATTCGCTACCAGGTGGAACAGATGCGTGTTAGCATCCCCTTCTTGAAGCCATGTAATTCTTGACCTCTGTCGCGCAATAGTACAAGCTGTTTTAGGGTTCGTCTAAGCCATCTCTCCTCGTCAGTCAGACTACGACTCTCCTGAGCGCAATCAAACCACATGATGACTATGTTCGCAATAGCAATTTGCAGCTTTATGTTCCCGATCTCCTTCTGCCCCCATCTAGCAAGCGCTCGGGCTGTGTTACAAAAGTATCCATGCAACATAAGTGTGAACGCATTTAATTTGAGTTTTTAAATTTTTAAAAAGTCATAACTTTTAAACCGTGCCTCAAATTAAGATCCGTTTTCACCGCTGGAACCCTCACGGTGTGCTCTTCGAAATTAGATCCCGCATGGGTATGTTTCCACAAACTTTTTAGTGTGCAATTTAGTCTCCATTTGGTGCAACTGTTTAGTCGTTGATGTGCAATTAATTAGCTGACAGTCGATGTGCAACTTTTTCCTCTAACTGTGGACATGCAGTTTTCACTAATGACACCACCCCATACTACTCTCTAATAGCGAAATGTGCAATTTCGTCTATTGCCCCGGTGCCCTAGCCAACTACATGGTAGTGGCCGCGCGTGTGCAGCGCCCACAACCACGTTTGAGGGACTATCCTATAAGAGTGTGCCAACCCAGAGTTCATGTGTGAGCAACTATGTCGGTCAGGGTGTGCAACTCCGCAATCACGCTGAGCAACTATCCCATTGTACATGTGCAACCCCCACAACGGTACGTCTGCGACTATGCGAACGAGAGTGTGCAACTCCACAACCACGCATGTGCGATTATGCTGGCGGGAGTGTGCAACTCCGTGGCCAGGCGTGAGCATCTCCCATGGCAATTCATGTGCGACTATGCAGATGAGATTGTGCAACTTCGTTGCCACGCATGTGCGAGTATGCCATCGAGAGTGTGCAACTCCACGGGCGTGCGTGAGCACTTGCAGCAGTAGTATGTGTGCGACTATGCAGACGAGAGTGTACAACTCCGCTGCCATACATGTGTGACTATGTCGGCGAGAATGTGCAACTCCACGGTCGTGTGTGCGCTAGTACGCCAACGAGAGTGTGCAACTTCGTGGTCCTATGTGTGTGTGACTATGCTGCCGCTTGTGTGCAACTCCCGTAATCTTGTGTGAACTACTATACCAATGAGAGTGTGCAACTCCAGCAGCAAAAGAGAGTGGGCACCTATACTGACAAAAGTGTGCAACTCTGCGGCCGAGCGTGTGTGAATATGTGAGCGAGACTATGCAACTCCGCTATCAGGCGTGCGTGACTATGCCGACGAGAGTATACAACTCCACAGTCAAACGTGAGCTACTATGCCAACGAGGGTGTGCAACTCTGTGGTCGTGCGTATGCGACTATGCCGCCACATATGTGCAACTCTGGTAGTCTTGCGCAAACTATTATGCCGACTAGAGTGTGCATCTTCACGGTCGTGCATGCGCGACTATCCCGACGAGACGGTGCAACTCCTTGCTTATGCGTGCCATAGTATTTCAGTGTGTAGCAGTAGTTGATCGAGCTTACAATGTCGCTCATCTAGCTATACTTGAGTAAGCAATGCAAGCGCGAGACGTCATCTAACCATCTTTGTATTGTCGTGTTGTGAAACTTTTTAATGATCGTACCAACTGCGAACTACTATGTGTGCAACTCACTAGTAAAAAAGGGCCTAATGTGAAGCACATTAGTCCCGGTTTGTAACTGAACCGGCACTAATGTGACCATTACTGCCGGTTCCAACGGCTAGGCGGGCGGCACTCATTAGTACCGGTTCATGGCGAACCTTTAGTACCGGTTCGTGCCATGAACCAGTACTAATGACGCGGCAGCAGGCTGTGTCAGGCTGCGGCCCCACCAACACCTTTAGTACCGGTTCATGCCACGAACCGGGACTAGAGATGCACCTTTAGTCCCGGTTCATCTAATCAACCGGTACTAAAGGTCGTCCTATATATACCCCTTTGTCGAGCCCGAGCGCTCTGTTCTTCCCCTTTCCTCTCCTCTGTTTTCTTCCTCTTCCTCTCGAGCTCACACTCCTTTTTTGCCAAAAATTTGGGAAGATTTGAAGGCACCCCATCCATCCAAATGATCACAAAGGTTAGCAACTTTGTCCTTTCATCTCTCATTGCTAGATTAGCTCTTGCAATGCTCTATACGTATAGTGATTTGTGGGTTTTATTTTGGGAGGAATTATATGTGGTAGTATTTGATTTATATGCAATTTGAGGTCAAAATAACTCTTAGTTTGCATATGTAGGTGCGGTTTACTTAGTGCCTTCCCATCTCCATCCTAACCACCATCAATCGCTCGCACCGACCCGTCGCTGGCACCACGTTGTGGTGAGCCTCTTGTTCTTCTCTTTTTTATATAAAATAAAAAAAAATCATGTTTGTGTGATTTAGATATATAGTTACTTCTATAATTATCTTACCCGTACGTTGTTTGTTATACATAGTGCCATGGTTTTGATATCGTCCCCGTCAGCCCTCGTCCGGGTTATGATTCAGATGTGGTATATTCTCTTTTATAACTATTTGTTGCATTTCGTGTTGATGACAAATTATGCCCATCAAGTTGACATATATATTTTTATCTAGGAGGTATGTGAATCGGGAATTCCAACCGACCCTATTGTCGAGAGGTTAAATTTAGTTGAAAGAGAAAATGAGTATTTTAAAGAAAAATTGAAAAAAAATGAGGGGGAGAATATGGAATTGGACTTGCATGTTGCCGATGTCGTCGATGATCACAAGATTAAGATGGAGAAAATGTGCTTGGAGATTAGAAAGATTAGAAAATATGCCATCGATAGTGAGGCTTGGTATCATTATGCTGTTGGATCAATTGTTACCTTAGTTGTGATCTTGATCACATTTGTTGTTGCATTTAAATGCTTTAGCTAGAGAGTTATTTGTATGTTTGTTTTATGAGAATAAGTGTTGTATGAACTTGTATCAATTTGGTCTATTCGGTGTTGTGTAATGAAGATGAGCCAGCAATGGATGTACGATGACCGATGCTCTTCGCAGTTTGTTAATGGCGTGCAAACTTTTCTGCTTGCGGCTGAGGCGAACAAGCATGTGAATGGTTTTATGTCTTGTCCATGTGCTGGCTATAAGAATGATCGGAATTACTTGAAGTCAAAAACCATTCAGTGGCACCTCTTTGTGTCCGGTTTCATGCCCCACTATAATGTTTGGACTAAGCACGGAGAAAGAGGGGTTATGATGGAAGACAATGAAGAAGAAGAGGACGACGATAGCTATCCTGGCCATGGATTCCCTGAATACGATGGTACAACAATGGGGGAATAAGCTGAGCCGGAAATGCAGGAAGAAGCTAAAGAAGAGGCATTAGATGATCCCGCTGATGATCTAGGTCGGGCCATTCCCGATGCAAAGAGAAACTGCGCAAGTGAAAAGGCGAAGAAGAAGTTGCATCACATGTTAGAGGATCACAAGAAATTGTTGTACCCGAATTGCAAAGCTGACAAGAAAAAGCTGGGCACCACACTGGAATTGCTGCAATGGAAGGCAGAGAATGGTGTATCTGACAAGGTATTTGGAAAGTTGCTGACAATGTTAAATAAGATGCTTCCAAAGGACAACCAATTGGCCAAGAGTACGTACGAAGCAAAGAAGGTTGTTTTCCCTCTAGGATTAGAGGTGCAGAAGATACATGCATGGCCTAATGACTGCATCCTCTACCGCGGTGAGTATGAGGATTGAACGCGTGCCTGGTATGCGGTGCATTGCTCTATAAGATCAGCCGCAATGACCCTGGTGATGTCGAGGGCGAGCGCCTCAGGAAGAAGATTCCTGCCAAGGTGATGTGGTATGCTCCTATAATACCATTGTTGAAACATTTGTTCCAAAACAAAGAGCATGCCAAGTTGATGCGATGGCACAGAGAAGACCGTAAGAAAGACGGGAAGTTGAGAGTACCCGCGGACGGGTCGCAGTGGGGAAAAATCGAGAGAAATTACTGGGAGGACTTAGCAGGTGATGCAAGGAACGTATGGTTTGGTCTAAGCGCAGATGGCATTAATCCTTTTGGGGAGCAGAGCAGCAACCATAGCACCTGGCACGTGACTCTATGTATGTATAACCTTCCTCCTTGGTTGTGCATGAAGCGGAAGTTCATTATGATTCCAGTGCTCATCCAAGGCCCTAAGCAACCCGGCAACGACATTGATGTGTACCTAAGGCCATTAGTTGAAGAACTCTTACAGCTGTGGAGTAGAAAAGGTGTACGTGTGTGGGATGAGCACAGACAGGAAGAATTTGACCTACATGCGTTGCTGTTTGTGACCATCAATGATTGGACTGCTCTCGGTAACCTTTCAGGACAGACAAACAAGGGATACCGCGCATGCTTGCATTGTTTGGATGATATCGATAGTATATATTTGGATAATTGTAAGAAGAATGTGTACCTAGGACATCGTCGATTTCTTCCGAGCAAGCATCCCGTAAGAAAAAAGGCAAGCGTTTCGAAGGTGAGGCGGATCACCGGACAAAGCCTCGCCACCATACTGGTGATGATGTACATGATATGGTCAAGGATTTGAAGGTAATTTTTGGAAAGGGTCCTGGCGGACAATCTGTTCTGAGTGACGCTGACAGACGCACACCCATATGGAAGAAGAAATCTATATTTTAGGACCTGCCCTATTGGAAAGACCTAGAGGTCAACGTATCTATAATTTATGAAGTATTCATGCCAATATTTTATCATTCTTGGATGTTTTACAACCATTTTATAACAACTTTATATCATTTTTTGGGACTAACCTATTGACCCAGTGCCCAGTGCCAGTTGCTATTTTTTGCTTGTTTTTTTACATCGCAGGAAATCAATATCAAACGGAGTCCAAACAACGCAAAACTTTTTGGAGATTTTTTTGGGCCAAAAGACATCCATTGGGCCAGAGCTGCACCTGGTGGGTGCCCCGAGGGGGGCACAACCCACCAGGGCACACCAGGCCCACCTGGCGCGCCCAGGTGGGTTGTGCCCACCTCGTTGGCCTCCCGCACCCCTTCTTTGCACTATAAATTCCCAAATATTTTGAAACCCATCGGGGTTACCCTAGACGAGAAGTTCCGCTGCCGTAAGGTCTCTGTATCCATGAAAACCAATCTAGACTCCATTCTGGCACTTTGCCGGAGGGGGGAATCATCTCCGGTGGCCATCTTCATCATCCCGGCGTCCACCATGATGAGGAGGGAGTAGTCCACCCTCGGAGCTGAGGGTTTGTACTAGTAGCTATGTGTTTAATCTCTCTCTCTCTCTCGTGATCTATATCATGGGCTTTGTTAATATAGTCGGATCATATGATGTTTCTCCCCGTTATACTCTTGTTGTGATGAATTAAGTCTTTACCTTTTGAAGTTTTGTATTGTCGGATTGAATATTCAGAGATGAGAACACATGATGTATGTCTAGCAATATGAATACTTGAGGTGACAAATGGGGTATCATATTGATTCACTTGATATGTGTTATGGCATTCAACTCGCAAATTCCCGCGGTGATATTGGGGTAATCTATGCATAGGAGTTGATGCACGTTTTTATTATCTTTTCCGATAAAAACTTTGGGGTCTCCGTTCTTTGTGTGGATTGAGTATTATGAATATGAATTTGCTTTGGTGTTATTCTAGTACTAACTCTAGGATAGATCAAACAGAAAAATTAGCTTTGTGTTATTTTAGTAGGAACTCTTGAATAGATCGAACAGAAAGAATAGCTTTGAGGTGGTTTCGTGACCTACAAACAATTCCTATCTTTTGTTCTCCGCTAATAGGAACTCGGGAGTGATTCTTTATTGCACTTTGAGGGGTAATAATATGATCCAACTATGCTAGCATTGTTGAGAGGTTTCACTAGCGAAACTACGGACCCTAGGCCTCACTTTTAAGCATTACAACACCATTTTGTGCCCATTTACTATTTGCTACCTTGCTGTTTTTATTTATTCAGATTATAAAAATATGTGTCTACCATCCATATTACACTTTTATCACCATCTCTTCGCCCAACTAGTGCACCTATAGTGTGTTGGGGACACAAGAGATTTCTTGTATTTGGTTGCAGGGTCATTTGAGGGAGGCCGTCTTCATCCTACACCTCTCACGGATTGAGAAACCTTAGGTCATCCACTTGAGGGAAAATTGCTACTGTCCTACATAACTTTGCGTTTGGAGGCCCAACACGTGTCTAATAAAGTTGCGTAGTAGACATCAAGCTCTTTTCTGGCGCCGTTGCCGGGAAGGTGAGTTCTTGAAGGTATATCTTTAGATCTTGCAATTGAATCTTTTAGTTTCTTGTTTTATCACTAGTTTGGTTTGTAAAAGAAAACTACAAAAAAATGAAATTTAGGTTGCATCATATTATTGGTCATCTTTATAATATCTTTCTTGAAAATGATGGATCGGAAAATTGTGCTCAATTGTTAGAAGAAGAAGTCAATAAAATGCTTGGCACAAAATATTTGAATGATGAGCATGATAGTAATGTTGTTAGTATGAATTCTTTGAATATCCAAAATGCTAATGATGATTGCCAAAGTCATGGCAAAAATGTTTCTTATAAGCATGTCACTTTTTGTGGAGTGAATTGGGAGTGCCTTTGCACACAAAAAAGGGACTATAGATTTTGTAAGAAGCATAAATATTTGGAAACGAAAATTTTGCAAGAGAGGCTAGATGTTTCTGCTGAAAAATTTAATTTTTTTCGCCATCCTTGTGAACTTTGCAATGAACATGGTCATTTAAATCTTCAATGCAGATTTTTTCATGATCAAATAGTGTCCAAAAATTGTGATAACTTGATAACCCTTGAGCATCATAAAGAGCTTAGTCTCCTTTTGGGGTATGAAGAAATGAAACGTATAACTAAGGGTATTCCAAAATTTAATCTCGAGAGATTTCTTGATTATGATCTAGAGGAAATTTATATGTTTTGTCTGGTAAATTGCATTGAGAATCCTTATATTGCCAACTATCTAAAGTCAAGAAAACAAATAGAATATGAAGAGAGTAATAATGAAAGGGAAAATATTTCCCAAAACCCTCCTAGTGTTTATTATGATGAATTAGGTAACAAGGAGGAACTTCATATCCAATCAATCTCTTCAATAAGGAGCTCGAAAAAATTAATTGAACCCAGACATGATGTGGCGAAGAAGAAGAAAAGAAGAAAGAAGAGAGGTAAAAAGGTATGTCTCCCAAATAATGTTGCTCCTATTATTGGTGTGCCCCATGAAAATGAATCAAAAGTTATTGTGGAAGATGATGAACTTGATGATGATATTGCTTCTATGTCTTATGGCACAATGTCCGGGAGCACTATTGATGATGAATTTTTTATGCCTATTGCTTGTTGTGATGATTATGATTGGGAAGATAATGATACTTCTTATAATCTTGGAAATATTTTTGGCACTTGCTTGGAAGAATATGATAATAATGTTTGCTATACTATTGGTGATATTCATGCTATTGATAAGAATGATTGTGATGATATGCAAAACCACAAGCTTGGGGATGCTATGTTTTATGAGTATGATATGTTTGAAGATTTTTTTTTCTGGAAATAATGCTTGTCCTAAGCTTGGGGATGCTTTGCTTAATGGATATGATCCTTTGATTCCTTCTACTTTCGATAAGAAAATTTATTATGATGATAGCATGCCTCCTATTTATGATGATTACATTGATGAAATTGGATTTGGAGAGGTCATGACTTTATTTAGTGATACATCCACTATTTTAGAAGAGGTTTCAATTGATTATGACAATGAAGTCGCTATCTATGATGATTATTATGATGACATGTATGCCATAAAGAGTGATAAATCTTCTATGCTTGTGCATCATGAAAAGAGTGTTGTTTGTGATAGTTATATTGTTGAATCCATTCATGATGCCTCTGAAAATTATTATGAGAGAGGAACTTATGCTCTTACAATTCTCAATAATGTCAAGTTTCTTCTCTATGTGTTGATTGTTTTGAAGTTGCACTTGTTTTGCCTTCCTATGCTAGTTGATTCTTGTTCCCATAAGTTGTTTGCTCACAAAATCCCTATGCATAGGAAGTGGGTTAGACCTAAATGTTCTAGTCATATGTTTCATGAGGCTCTCTTTATGTTTCAATTCTTATCTTTTATGCGAGCATCATTGAAATCATCATGCCTAGCTAAAAGGCATAAAAGAAAAGCGCTTGTTGGGAGACAACCCAACACTTTTACCCACTACTATTTGTGTGTTCACATGATAATGCTTCTGTAGTAATCATGTTTTGTTGCTTTTGTTTCAATAAAGTGCCAAGTAAAGCCTCTAGGATCGTGTTGGGTGATAGTTAAGTTGATCATGCTGAAAAACAGAAACTTTTGTGCTCACGAAATATTTCTTATTTTTAACAGAAGAGTGCTTTTGAGTTGATTATTTTTGAAGGAGATTAATATACAAATTTCTCACGTGATATAAATTGTTTTAGAATGTTTGGAGTAGTAGAAGTATGGTTTGAGTGCAGATTACTACACACTGTTCTGTTTTTGACATATTCTGTTTTCAATTCATAGTTTGCTTGCTTTCTAGTTTCTATGGCTTATATTGCTCAATATAAATTGTGGAAATGATATGCTACAATAGTCATTATGTGGAAAAATTATGAATCTTGTCTTTGACAGTACCAAAAGTTAAATGGTTTGCTCTTTATCATACTAACCTATCTCACAAAGTTCCGTTAGGTTTTGTGTGATTGAAGTTTTCAAGTTTTGGGTGAGATATCGGTATGAGGATAATAAGCAGTGACAATACCCTAAGATTGAAGATTCCCAAGACACCCCAAGGTAATATCCAAGAAATATCCAAGCAACTAAGCTTGGGGATGCCTCGGAAGGCGTCCCCTCTTTCGTCTCTAACATTATCGGTAACCTCACTTGGAGCTATGTTTTCGTTCTCACATGATATGTTTTTTACTTGGAGCGTCAATTTATTTTGTTAGGATTTGCTTTCTGTTATTTAGAATAATGTTTTGCATATTTTATTTCAATAAAAATTGTCAAGTCCACATGTTGCTGTTTGAAAACAAAAAGTTTACCGCTATTCCAAAAATTTCCTAGAAAAGTCAGAGTGTGATAAAATGTTGAAACTTTTTGGAAAATAAGCTATGATAAATTTTCTATAGTGTGGTAAATTTTCTTAATTTTTGGAGTTAGGGAATGATGACCCACAAGTGTAGGGGATCTATCGTAGTCCTTTCGATAAGTAAGAGTGTCGAACCCAACGAGGAGCAGAAGGAAATGATAAGCGGTTTTCAGTAAGGTTTTCTCTGCAAGCACTGAAATTGTAGGTAATAGATAGTTTTGTGATAAGATAAATAGTAACGAGCAACAAGTAAATAAAGTAAGTAAAGTGCAGCAAGGTGGCCCAATCCTTTATGTAGCAAAGGATAAGCCTGGACAATTTCTAATAATGAGAAAGGAGCTCCCGAGGACACATTGGGAATTATCGTCAAGCTAGTTTTCATCACGTTCATATGATTCACGTTCGGTACTTCGATAATTTGATATGTGGGTGGACCGGTACTTGGGTACTTCCCTAACTTGGAAAAATATCCCACTTATGATTAACCCCTATTGCAAGCATCCGCAACTACAAAAAGAAGTATTAAGGTAAACCTAACCACAACATTAAGCATATGGATCCATATCAGCCCCTAATGAAGCAACGCATAAACTAGGGTTTAAGCTTTTGTCACTCTAGCAACCCATCATCTACTTATTACTTCCCCATGCCTTCCTGTAGGCCCAAATAATGGTGAAGTGTCATGTAGTCTACGTTCACATAACACCACTAGAGGAAAAGACAACATACATCTCATCAAAATATCGAACAAATACCAAATTCACATGACTACTAATAGCAAGACATCACCCATGTCCTCAGGAACAAACGTAACTACTCACAAAGCATATTCATGTTCATAATCAGAGGAGTAATAATATGCATAAATGATCTGAACATATGATCTTCCACCAAGTAAACCAATTAGCATCAACTACAAGGAGTAATCAACACTACTAGCAACCCACAAGTACCAATTTGTGGTTTTGATACAAGATTGGATACAAGAGATGAACTAGGGTTTTTAGAGGAGATGGTGCTGGTGAAAATGTTGATGGAGATTGACCCCCTCCCGATGAGAGGATCGTTGGTGATGACGTTGGTGATGATTTCCCCCTCCCGGAGGGAAGTGTCCCCGACAGAACAGCTCCGCCAGAGCCCTAGATTGATTCCGCCAAGGTTCTGCCTCGTGGCGGCGGAGTTTCGTCCCGTAAGCTTGCCCATGATTTTTTCCAGGGTAAAAGTGATGATATAGCAGAAGATGGACACCGGAGGCCCACCAGGGGGCCCAGGAGATAGGGGGCGCGCACTATAGGGGGGGGGCGCCCCCTGTCTCCTAGATAGGGTGTGGGCCCCCTGGCCTATTTCTTTCGCTCAGAACTTCTTATTAAATCCAAAAAGTTGTTTCGTGGAGTTTTAGGACTTTTGGAGCTGTGCAGAATAGGTTTCCAATGTTTGCTCCTTTTCCAGCTAGAATTCCAGCTGCCGGCATTCCCCCTCTTCATGGTAAACCTTGTAAAATAAGAGAGAATAGCCATAAGTATTGAGATATAATGTGTAATAACAGCCCATAATGCAATAAATATTGATATAAAAGCATGATGCAAAATGGACGTATCAACTCCCCCAAGCTTAGACCTCGCTTGTCCTCAAGCGGAAGCCGAAATCAAAAAATATGTCCACATGTTTAGAGATAGAGGTGTCGATAAAAATAAAATATGGACATGAGGGCATCATGATCATTCTAATAACAACAACATATAGAGATTTTGTCATATGATTTCCTATGCTCAAGTAATAAACAATTCACAATGTCAAGTATGATTCAAAAACTTCATTAGGAACTAACAAACTATAATCTCAGTCATTGAAGCAATTGCAATTTATCGTAACATCAGAAAGATTCAACAATAGAGCTTTTCAGCAAGCTCACATACTCAACTATCTCATAGTCTCCTATAATTGCTAACACTCACGCAATACTTGTGGTTATAGAGTTTCAGCCGGACACTGAGAAAGATAGGGGCTTATTGTGTTGCCTCCCAACGTATTCACCTTTAGGTGATGTAAACAATAATGGCCCATGCTAACTTACATCCAATTGGATATATGCATCATGATCTTTCAAACACAAAGAGCTTGCCAAAGGATAAAATGAAAAAGGGAAAGGTGAGGATCACCTCGACTCAAGCATAAAGTAAAAACATAAAGTAAAAGATAGTCCCTTCGCAGAGGGAAGCAGAGGTTGTCATGCGCGTTTAGGGTTTATGCATAAAAACTTAGTGCAAAAGAACGTCACTTTATATTGCCCCTTGTATGTGGACCTTTATTATGCAGTCCGTCGCTTTTATTACTTCCACAACAAGTTCATACAAAGCTTATTTTCTCTGCACTAATAAGTCATACATATTTAGAGAGCAATTTTTATTGCTTGCACCGATGACAACTTACTTGAAGGATCTTACTCAATCCATAGGTAGGTATGGTGGACTCTCATGGCAAAACTGGGTTTAGGATATTTGCAAGCACAAGTAGTATCTCTACTCGGTGCAAGGAATTTGGCTAGCATGAGGGAGAAAGGCAAGCTCAACATGTTCGGAAGGTCAATGACAATATACTTTAACTGAGATGTCGGAAAATATAAACCATTACATTGTCTTCCTTGTCCAACGTCAACTCTTTTAGCATGTCATACTTAATGAGTGCTCACAACTATAAAAGGTGTCCAAGATAATATATTTATATGTGACCCCTCTTTCCTTATCACTTCCTATTAATTGCAACGATGACTAAGGCTACGTTCATCAACTCTCAACAATTTTTATGCCTCATACTTTCTATGTGTGAAGTCATCACTATCCATAAGATCAATATGAACTCTTTTATTCTTTCTACTTTCTCAAGATCATAGCGACATAGCAAAGCCCTTGACTCAACACTAATCTTTATTATAGATAGCACACAGACTCGATTACATAAAGATATCACAATGCAGAACTCAAAACTACTTGAAATCAAAACTTGAATCTACTAGATCAGGATACTACTAAAAGGATCGAACTAAATAAAACGGTAAAGATATGAGTGTGATGGTGATACGATACCGGGGCACCTCCCCCAAGCTTGGCAGTTGCCAAGGGGAGTGCCCATACCCATGTGATTATTTCTCCTTCTTCACGGTTGGTGTTATGATCTTCTTGGCGATGATGCCCTTCAGGATACGGTTCTCCTCCTCAAGCTTATTGACTTGTTGTTTGAGATCCATAATTTCTTTACGGAGCTTGCCCGTAACGGCCAAAGCTCCTTTTACCCAAGGATGTTGCATAGCTTCTGGAGAACAAGTGAAACTCTTTTTCATATTTTCATAAGAAAGAAATCTAGAGTTGGAAGGGATGACCGAAGTAGGGACAGCTAGGCTAGGTAGTTCCCCCATAGTGAATTCTGCTCGGAGACGAGAGGTAACTTCTTGATCCTCCTCCGTAGCATCTATTCTTTTCAAATCAGCCTCCATCTCATCCTACGTTGATGGTCCAAAGTGGTAGGCATCGCTATTTGCCCCGTGGCCTGGCATTGGGTGCGACACCCGGCTCTCCCCAGCTGACTCCTGAGAAGACATCTTGCTTTATTCTGCAACAGGAACAACTCGAAACGAAAACAGAGGATATTTGCGTGATACGGTGGTCAAAACCTTCGGGAGTATATATAATGCCCTACAGGGGGGCGCCCTCCACTCTCGTGCGAGCCTTGTGTCCCTCTCGGACTACTTCTTTCTTCCTAAAATTTTTAAATAATCCAAAGCTGATAAAAAATTGCCATTGGAGTTGTTTTGGAGTCGGCTTACTTACCGTACCAAATACCTATACCTTTTTGGAGTCTGGAACATTCTGGAAAGTGTCCCCTATGTATTCCTTAGGGGTTACGGTTTCAATAATATTAGTTTCAACATTGATAGGATTACCTGAAATATAATGTTTAATTCTTTGACTGTTTACCACCCTCGGATTTGTGCCTTCGAAGTTGTTGATTTTTATAGCACCAAAACAATAGACCTCCTCGATAACGTAGGGACCTTCCCATTTTGAGAGAAGTTTTCCTGCAAAAAATCTTAAACAAGAGTTGAATAATAAAACATAATCTCCTACGTTAAACTCACGCTTTTCTATCTTCTTATCATGCCAGCGTTTGACTTTTTCTTTGAAAAGCTTGGCATTCTCATAGGCTTGGGTTCTCCATTCATCAAGTGAGCTAATATCAAACAACCTCTTCTCACCGGAAAGTTTGAAGTCATAATTGAGCTCTTTAATAGCCCAATATGCCTTATGTTCAAGTTCAAGAGGTAAATGACATGCTTTTCCATAAACCATCTTATAAGGAGACATACCCATAGGATTTTTGTATGCAGTTCTATATGCCCATAATGCATCATCAAGGTTTTTGGACCAATTCTTTCTAGATCTATTCACAGTCTTTTGCAAAATTAATTTGAGCTCTCTATTGCTCAACTCTACTTGACCACTAGACTGCGGGTGATAAGGAGATGCTATTCTATGATTGACATCATACTTAGCAAGCATCTTACGGAAAGCACCATGAATAAAATGTGAACCACCATCAGTCATAAGATATCTAGGGACTCCAAATCTCGGGAAAATAACTTCTTTAAGCATTTTAATAGAAGTGTTATGATCAACACTACTAGTTGGAATAGCTTCTACCCACTTAGTAACATAATCAACAGCAACTAAAATATGTGTATAACCATTAGAGGCAGGAAAAGGTCCCATGTAATCAAAGCCCCAAACATCAAACGGTGCAATAACAAGAGAATAATTCATAGGCATTTCTTGACGTCTACTAATGTTACCTATTCTTTGGCATTCATCAGAAGATAAGACAGACTTACGAGCATCTTTGAAGAGAGTAGGCCAATAAAAACCAGATTGTAGTACCTTGTGTGCAGTTCTATCTCCAGCGTGGTGTCCTCCATAGGATTCAGAGTGACACTTCCGTAGGATCTGTTCCTGTTCATGCTCAGGCACACAATGTCTAATGACACCATCTACTCCTTCTTTATAAAGGTGTGGATCTCCCAGAAGTAATGTCTTAAATCATAAAAGAACTTTTTCTTTTGCTGGTATGTGAAACTAGGCGGTATAAATTTAGCAACAATGTAATTAGCATAATCAGCATACCAAGGAGCAGTACGAGAAGCATTAGCGACCGCTAATTGTTCATCAGGAAAGCTATCATTAATAGGCAGTGGGTCATCAAGAACATTCTCTAACCTAGACAAGTTGTCCGCAACGGGGTTCTTGGCTCCCTTTCTATCAATAATATGCAAGTCAAATTCTTGGAGCAAGAGAACCCATCTAATGAGTCTAGGCTTAGCATCTTTCTTTTCCATAAGATATTTAATAGCAACATGATCAGTGTGAATAGTAACTTTGGAATCAACAATATAAGGTCTAAACTTATCACATGCAAACACAACTGCTAAGAACTCTTTTTCAGTAGTAGCATAATTTCTCTGGGCAGTATCAAGAGTCTTACTAGCATACTGGATAACATTCAATTTCTTATCAACTCTTTGCCCTAAAACAGCACCTACAGCATAATCACTAGCATTGCACATAATTTCAAAAGGTAAATTCCAATCAGGTGGCTGAACAATAGGTGCAGTAATCAAAGATTTCTTAAGTGTTTCAAATGCTTCTACACAATCATCATCAAAGACAAAAGGAATATCTTTTTGCAATAAATTAGTCAGGGGCCTAGAGATTTTAGAAAAGTCCTTAATGAACCTCCTATAAAAACCGGCGTGACCAAGGAAACTTCTTATACCTTTTATGTCCTTGGGACATGGCATCTTTTCAATAGCATCAACCTTGGCTTTATCAACTTCAATACCTCTCTCAGAGATCTTGTGCCCCAAGACAATGCCTTCATTAACCATAAAGTGACACTTCTCCCAATTCAGGACGAGACTAGTGTCTTCGCATCTCTACAAAACTCGATCAAGGTTGCTCAAACAATCATCAAAAGAGGATCCATAAATAGAGAAGTCATCCATGAATACCTCACAAATCTTTTCACAAAAATCAGAGAATATAGCCATCATGCATCTTTGAAAGGTAGCAGGTGCATTACATAAACCAAAAGGCATACGTCTATAAGCAAAAGTACCAAAAGGGCAAGTAAAAGTAGTTTTAGATTGATCCTTCGCTGACACAGGTATCTGAGAGAAGCCAGAATAACCATCTAGAAAGAAAAAATGAGTGTGTTTGGATATCCTTTCTAGCATTTGATCAATGAAAGGTAAAGGGTAATGATCTTTCTTAGTAGCTTTATTTAACTTACGGAAATCAATTACCATCCTATAGCCTGTAATAATTCTTTGCGGGATCAATTCATCTTTATCATTAGGAATGACGGTAATACCTCCCTTTTTCGGGACACAATGGACAGGGCTTACCCATTCACTATCAGCAACGGGATAAATAATACATGCCTCAAGGAGCTTTAGTATCTCCTTTCTTACCACTTCCTTCATCTTGGGATTTAATCGTCTTTGAGGATCTCTAACTGGTTTGGCATATTTCTCCGCTGAAATTTTGTGCTGACATAATGTGGGACTAATACTCTTGAGATCATCCAGAGTATATCCAATAGCAGCTCGGTGCTTCTTCAGAGTTTTCAATAATCTTTCTTCTTCTTTCTCTGAAAGGTTAGCACTAATAATAACAGGATATATTTCGTTTTCATGAAGATAAGCGTACTTAAGATTATCAGGTAAAGGTTTGAGTTCAAACACGGGATCACCCTTGGGTGGAGGGGGATCCCCAAGAATTTCAACGGGAAGGTTATGTTTCAGCATAGGTTCCTATTTAAGGAACACTTCATCTATTTCCTCCCTTTCCTTCATAAACATATTGTTTTCATGGTCTAGCAAATATTGTTCTAACGGATCAGTTGGAGGAACAACAATGGAAGCAAGACCAATAATCTCATCCTTACTAGGTGGTTCCCTTTCACGAGGTTGTCTACTAAACTTAGCGAAATTAAACTCATGAGACATACCATCTATGCCAAAAGTGACAATATTCTTTTCACAATTAATCCTAGAACTAGCAGTATTCAAGAAGGGTCTACCAAAAATAATGGGACAAAAATCATCTTGTGGGGAACCAAGAACAAGAAAATCAGCAGGGTATTTAACCTTCCCACACAAAACTTCAACATCTCTAACAATCCAAATAGGTTTAATGGTATCCCTATTAGCAAGTTTAATAGTAACATCAATGTCTTCTAATTCAACGGGTGCGATGTCGTGCATAATTTCTTTATATAGATCATAAGGTATTGCACTAGCACTAGCACCCATATCACATAAGCCATGATAATGATCTCCTATTTTAACCGAAATAACAGGCATGCCTACGACATGTCTATGTGTCTTAGTATTAGGTCTAGCAATATTAGCAGTTACACCCAAGAAATAAATAACATGCCCATCTAAGTCCTCATCCAAGAGATCTTTAATCATAGCAACACTAGGTTCAACATTAATCTTCTCAGGAGGTGTATAAGTCCTAGTATTACTCTTATGAACAACAATAGAAGCTTTAGCATGATCTTTTATCCTAACAGGAAAATGAGGTTTTTCAACATAAGCAGTAGGAACAATAGGATCACTATAGGTAATAGTCTTTTCTACGACTGTAATAAGTGCAACTACTTTCACTTCAACATGAGGATTATATTTAAACCACTTCTCTTTAGGGAGATCAACATGAGTAGCGAAAGATTCACAGAAAGTAGCTACTATCTCAGAGTCAAGTCCATACTTAGAGCTAAATCCACAGAAAGCGTCTGTATCCATAAAAGATTTAACACAATCGAACTTAGGTGTCATACCTGACTCCTTACCATCGTCGGAACCCCAATATTCAGAGTTGCGCTTAATTCTTTCCAATAATTCCCATTTGAAATAAATAGTCTTCAGCATATAAGAGCCAACACAGGAAGTATCGAGTAGGTTGCGATTATCAAGAGAAAGCCGAGCATAAAAATTATGAATAATCATTTCCCGAGAGAGCTCATGATTGGGGCATGAATATAACATTGACTTAAGCCTCCCCCAAGCTTGAGCGATGCTTTCTCCTTCGCGAGGCCAGAAATTATATATGCAATTACGATCACGATGAACAAGATGCATAGGATAGAACTTCTGGTGAAATTCCAGCTTTAATCGCTTATAATTCCAAGATCCCGTATCATCACATAGCCTATACCATGTCAATGCATCTCCCTTCAAAGATAAAGGGAAGACCTTCCTTTTGACAACATCATCGGGAATACCTGCAAGCTTAAATAATCCACAAACTTCATCCACAAATATAAGGTGTAAATCGGGATGCAATGTTCCATCTCCTGCAAACGGATTAGCTAAACAGTTTCTCTATCATACCCGAAGGAATCTCAAAGTAAATATTTTCATAGAGTTCACTAGGTTGAGGAGCAAATCTTTGCTCTTCTGTTTGGGGTGAAGATACCCCAAACAAGCCCCTCAAAGGATTAGTTTCCATAGTGACAAGTAACAGAAAATTTCAGCACACTATATAAATGTTTCCTTACCAAGTTCCACTCACCAAAAGCGCTACACTCCCCGGCAATGGCGCCAGAAAATAGTCTTGATGACCCACAAGTGTAGGGGATCTATCGTAGTCCTTTCGATAAGTAAGAGTGTCGAACCCAACGAGGAGCAGAAGGAAATGATAAGCGGTTTTCAGTGAGGTTTTCTCTGCAAGCACTGAAATTGTAGGTAATAGATAGTTTTGTGATAAGATAAATAGTAACGAGCAACAAGTAAATAAAGTAAGTAAAGTGCAGCAAGGTGGCCCAATCCTTTATGTAGCAAAGGATAAGCCTGGACAATTTCTAATAATGAGAAAGGAGCTCCCGAGGACACATTGGGAATTATCGTCAAGCTAGTTTTCATCACGTTCATATGATTCGTGTTCGGTACTTTGATAATTTGATATGTGGGTGGACCGGTACTTGGGTACTGCCTTAACTTGGACAAATATCCCACTTATTATTAACCCCTATTGCAAGCATTTGCAACTACAAAAAGAAGTATTAAGGTAAACCTAACCACGGCATTAAGCATATGGATCCATATTAGCTCCTAACGAAGCAACGCATAAACTAGGGTTTAAGCTTCTGTCACTCTAGCAACCCATTATCCACTTATTGCTTCCCCATGCCTTCCTCTAGGCCCAAATAATGGTGAAGTGTCATGTAGTCGACGTTCACATAACACCACTAGAGGAAAAGACAACATACATCTCATCAAAATATTGAACGAATACCAAATTCACATGACTACTAATAGCAAGACATCACCCATGTCCTCAGGAACAAACGTAACTACTCACAAAGCATATTCATGTTCATAATCAGAGGAGTAATAATATGCATAAAGGATCTGAACATATGATCTTCCACCAAGTAAACCAATTAGCATCAACTACATGGAGTAATCAACACTACTAGCAACCCACAGGTACCAATTTGTGGTTTTGATACAAGATTGGATACAAGAGATGAACTAGGGTTTTGAGAGGAGATGGTGCTGGTGAAGATGTTGATGGAGATTGACCCCCTCCCGATGAGAGGATCATTGGTGATGACGTTGGTGATGATTTCCCCCTCCCGGAGGGAAGTGTCCCCGACAGAACAGCTCTGCCAGAGCCCTAGATTGATTCCGCCAAGGTTCCGCCTCGTGGCGGCGGAGTTTCGTCCCATAAGCTCGCCCACGATTTTTTTCCAGGGTAAAAGTGATGATATAGCAGAAGATGGATGCCGGAGGCCCACTAGGGGGCCCAGGAGATAGGGGGCACGCTCTATAGGGGGGGGGGGGCGCCCACTGTCTCCTGGATAGGGTGTGGTCCCCCTGGCCTATTTCTTTCGCTCAGAAGTTCTTATTAAATCAAAAAAGTTGTTTCGTGGACTGTGTAGAATAGGTTTCCAATGTTTGCTCCTTTTCCAGCCAGAATTCCAGCTGTCGGCATTCCCCCTCTTCATGGTAAACCTTTTATAATAAGAGAGAATAGCCATAAGTATTGAGATATAATGTGTAATAACAGCCCATAATGCAATAAATATTGATATAAAAGCATGATGCAAAATGGACGTATCAGGGAAGTATTGATACTCTTGCATTCTTTATAGACTGCACTGTTTTGGCAGATTGCTGTCATGTTTGCATTGTTTGCATATGTTTGCTTGTAATGATACTATTTGAGGATAGGAGTATTAAATATGCAAAGGCATTTAGTATCCAATGTTGAATAATAATTTTAGTGATTTTCTACAGTAGAGAATGATAAGGTTGTTGCATTGGTTTATACTAACTTATCTCAGGAGTTCTTGTTGAGTTTTGTGTGGATGAAGTTTTTAAGATTTAGGGAAACCGAGATATAAAAGGAGTCAAGGAGACACAAAAGCTCAAGCTTGGGGATACCCAAGGCACCCCAAGTTAATATTCCAAGTAGTCTCAAGCATCTAAGCTTGGGGATGCCCTGACGATGACATGAACCTAGGGTTGGGTAATAGGCCTGACCTAGACACCCTTCCCAAGGACATTGCCCTAGAGTCAAAGGCAATCAAAGCACAACAACAGCTACCGAATGAAATCGCCTTAGAGTCCAACCCACTCGACCAACATTCCACTCGGATAACCCAATTCCATTCGACCAAGATATAATCATTCGACCATACCAGAAATCACTCGAAGTACAGAAGATCTAAGGTCACTCAGGATGGCAACGGTCAGGCGTTCACCCCGTAGTCTTAATGATCATTTATATGTCTTTATTGTTGGTGTTACCAGTAACACCCCACCTTAACGTACATTGAACCCCTTGTAATGTGGGCTGGCTGGGGTCCTGGCGCACTCTATATAAGCCACCCCCTCCACTGGCACAAGGGTTCGCACCCCCTACAACTTCACACATAATCCAGTCGACCAAGCAGAGGGAGTCCTAGACTAAGGGGTCCTCGGACAGCCGGATTATGTTACATGGGCCGGACTGATGGGTTGCGAAGATACAAGACCGAAGACTCTCTCCCGTGTCTGGATTGGACTCTCCTTGGCGTGGAAGGCAAACTTGGCGTCCTGATATGAAGATTCCTTTCTCTGTAACCGACTTTGTACAACCCTAGTCCCTTCCGGCATCTATATAAACCGGAGGGCTTAGTCCGTAGAGGCAGGATATATACTCATAGTCATACAGGCTAGACTTTTAGAGTTTTAGCCATTACGATCTCGTGGTAGATCTACTCTTGTAATACTCATATTCATCAAGATCAATCAAGAAAGAAGTAGGGTATTACCTCCATAGAGAGGGCCGAAACCTGGGTAAACATCGTGTCCCTCGTGTCCTGTTACCATCGATCCTAGACACATAGTTCGGGACCCCCTACCCGAGATCCGCCGGTTTTGACACTGACATTGGTGCTTTCATTGAGAGTTCCACCGTGTCATCGTCAAGAGATTCGATGGCCCTGTCAATCATCTACAATGATGCTATCCAAGGAGAAACCTTCCTCCCCGGACAGATTTTCATATTCGGCGGCTTCGCACTGCAGGCCAATTCGCCCAGCCATCTAGAGCAGATCGACAGCTACGCCCCTGGCCACCGGGCCAGGTTCGAAAACTTGAACTACGTCGCGGACATCCGTGGAGACTTGATCTTTGATGGATTAGAGACAGCAGCAGCCACTCCCTGTCACCACGATGAACATGACTTAAATCTATCATCAGATTATACCCAGGAGATAGCACCTGTAACTGCTTTGGCCCTAGATCTAGAGCAGATCACGCCATCCGAGGAGGAGGGGCTCAACCCCGCCATGGAGACCGAAGACTCAACAGCGTTGGAGCCGCACACAGACTCAACCTCAAGTGGGATCTATGCTATTGGAACCTCGGACACGTTTCTGGCTATAGGTTCTGAGGCATGTGCGTCCGCGCACGACGAGCTTGATCAGTCATCGATCATTGAATTTAGCTCCACGGACATAGTCCGGCACTAGCCTTTAGGTGACGTGCTAAACTCAATAAAAGCACTCTCCTTAGCGGGGGACTCACAACCGAATTATATCCGGTTCGAACTGGAGGCTGATGACGGAGAATTTCGTTTCCCACCCACCGCCTACTTCATAGCCACTATCGAAGGCCTAACTGACATGCTCGATTATGGCTCCGAAGAAATCGATGGTATGGACGACGATGCCGGAGAAGAGGAGGCCCAAAACCCGCCGTTTACCGGATGTTGGATAGCCACTTCCTCGTACGACGTATACATGGTGGATACACCCAAAGAAAATAGCGGCGATGACAAGAAGACCCAGTGAAGGACAAACCTTCGGAGACACAACCAATGCACCGACGTCAGCGGTGCCGCTCCAAGTCACGCCGCGGAAAAGACAACAATACCGGCACCAGAGAAAACAATACTCCGGACGATGCCGAGGACAATCAAGACCCCGTTGAGGCAATTTCCAAACAGGACAAATGGGAAAACAAGCAAGATAACCCTGATGAACAGGCCACACATGAAGACTCTAAGGACAGTAATTATCTTCCGCCCTCCGAGGAGGAGGTGAGCCTCGGCAATGAGGATTTTATCGTGCCTGAGGAATTTCTCGAGCAGGAGCGCTTTAAGCGCCAGCTAATAGCCACCACAAGGAGCCTGAAAAAGAAACAACATCAGCTTCAGGCTGATCAAGATCTGCTCAACGATAGATGGATTGATGCCTTGGCAGCTGAAGAATACGGCCTTAAGCGCCCAGTCAAAAGTTACCTGAAGCGCAAATTGCTACCTCAGTTCGACGATGAGGCGTTGGAGCCCATACCATCATCGCACAATGCGGCTGACCACCCGCCACGAGGACAGGACAAAGCGGCAACTCAAGCCAAACACCAGCCTGTCCCACCTCACTGTAAAGATAGAGTTAAAACAGCTCGGGGACATACCTATGACCTGCGACAAGATTAGGATAATAGAGCAGGTCAGAACAGATCGATCTATGGATCACGGGGATGCGTCCCGACATGCGACAACGGCTATCCAGCCGGACGCAACAAGTATACTCACGCCCGGGCCGAGAACCGCAGATGGACTCCATCCGAGCTACGTCGCGACGTGGCCCAATACAGAGGCGCCGCACACCCCCTCTGCTTCATGGACGAAGTAATGGAGCACGAGTTCCCAGAAGGGTTCAAACTCGTAAACATCGAATCATATGATGGGACAACAGACCCCGCGGAATGGATTGAGGATTTCCTTCTCCATATTCATATGGCCCGTGGTGATGATCTTCACGCCATCAAATACTTCCCGCTAAAACTCAAGGGACCAGCCAGTACTGGTTGAACAGTCCGCCCGAAAACTCCATTGGCAGCTAGGAGGAATTGGAGGACGCCTTTCTCGACAACTTCCAAGGTACAAATGTCCAACCTCCGGATGCCAATGACCTAAGTCACATAGTTCAACAGCCCAGAGAGTCAGCCAGGAAATTCTGGATAAGGTTCTTAACTAAAAAGAACCAGATCTTTGACTGTAAGGATGCAGAAGCCCTAGCGGCCTTTAATCACAACATCCATGACGAATGGCTCGCCCGACACCTCGGCCAAGAAAAACCGAAGTCCATGGCAGCCCTTACGGCACTTATGACCCACTTTTGTGCGGGAGAAGATAGCAGGCTAGCCCGTAGCAATCGCAATGCAAGTGAACCTGGCACTGCGGAAGCTAGAAATAGCAACGGCAAGCCTCGAAGCAACAAACACAAGCATCGAAAGAACGGTGATAATACCGATGACACGACGGTCAACGCCGGATTCAGTGGCTCCAAGTCCGGCCAACAGAAGAAGCCGTTCAAAAAGAACAATCCAGGCTTCTCGAGTTTGGACTGAATACTCGATCGTTCATGCCATATACACGAAACCCCCGACAAACCTGCCAATCATACCAACAGAGACTGTTGGGTCTTTAAACAGCCCGGCAAGTTAAATGCCGAGAATAAAGACAAGGGGTCACAAAGTGAGGACAATGATGAGGAGCCCCATCTACCGAACACCAGGGGACAGAAGAGGTTTCCCCCTCAGGTCAAAATGGTGAACATAATATACGCCACCAACATCCCCAAGAGGGAGTGCAAGGGCGCGCTCAGGGACGTATATGTGATGGAGCCAGTCGCCCCAAAATTCAACCAATGGTCTTCCTGTCCGATCACTTTCGACCGTAGGGACCATCCGACCAGTATCTGTCATGGCAGTTCGGCCGCACAGGTCCTCGACCCAATTATCGATGGATTCCACCTCACGAGAGTCCTCATGGACGGTGGCAGCAGCCTGAACCTGCTCTATCAGGATACTGCGTGCAAAATGGGCATTAATCCCTCAAGAATTAAGCCCACCAAGACTACCTTTAAAGGTGTCATACCAGGTGTAGAGGCCCGCTGCACGGGCTCAATCACACAAGAGGTTGTCTTCGGATCCCCGAACAACTTCCAAAGTGAAGAAACTAATCTTCGACATCGTCCCCTTTCGCAGTGGCTATCACGCACTGCTCGGACGAACCGCATTCGCTCGATTCAATGCGGTGCCGCACTACGCTTATCTCAAGCTCAAGATGCCCGGACCACGCAGCGTCATAATATTCAATGGAAACACAGAACGCTCCCTCCGTACCAAGGAGCACACCACTGCATTAGCAGCAGAAGTACATAGCGGCCTTCTCAAGAAGAACCTTAATTCGTCGGCCGAGCTCCCGGACACTATCAAACGAGTCCGGACCACTCTGCAGCAGGACAACCCAGCTCGTCAAGAGCTAAACTAGCAATTGGCCTCCATCCCAGTCCCCACCAAGCGGTGGCTTTCGTACCGCGCATACATAACTACGCACTCAAAATACCATGTTCATAGGCGGAGGCATAACTAGCTTGTGATCCATAATATTGCTCGACTGCTCCTGGACACACAAACTTTCAATTTTTCTCTTTTTATCCTTTTCAGGTTTCTTTTCCCAGGCCTTTCTGGTGGCCTGACTGTCGGACCCATCAAGGGACGAATATACCAAGAAGGCAAGAAGCATCGACGCATACGGGAATTTCTAGGTGGTCTCTTTAAAATAATCACTACATATGTTTTCAGGACCCACGCACAGCTCTCCCTTGGTCGTGGCATGATAAATAGCCTTGTTGCTTATCGCACAACTTGTACAAATACGCTTTGACGTATTAATCAAACTATTATGGAAAACATTGGTGGACCAACTTTTGTGGTATTAGCCTATTTCCTTTTTTTCCTTTTAATATTCTTATTAATTGCGCCCGTACACTTTGGTACGCTTTAATCTGCCAGGGGCTTCATTGTGACCCATAATGCAACAACAAAGTCCGAATGCTTTTCACAAGTACAGTTCGGCACCCCGAATTTAGCATTATATGCATCGGCTCCGAATCATGCATTTGGTCAATAGTTGGGTTGCCCGGCTCCTGTGCTTACTACCTTACGTTCCGCTATATCGGCTAGGGTAGTAAAGGGAGAACTACTGTGATTGTGTTCTGGTTCTTCCAGATGAGCACCTCAGTAGAGAAAGCCGAAAACTGACTGTCATGATGCGGAGAGAGCCGGTCAGCTCTTCGGAGGTTTCAAATCTTTAGCGATTTTTTCCGCATTACGCGATGAATCGCTTCTTACCCGATCAGGTGTTTACAGCACCCTAGTTCGGATACTAGGGGCTGCGCCTAAATTTTTATTTATCAAACTCCTATGGCTAAGTGAGGGTGATAAAGCCACATAGTCCAATTTCCTGGTTCATTGCGCTAAACACCTCCCTCAAGGACCAAACAATTGGATCAAGAGTGTTTAGATTCATCCCGAACACCCCCGTACAACCTACATGGGGGCTGAAGCCGACGACTGGCCAACTCTCAAAATTTCATAAACACGGCCGCACAGGAGGTAAAATATTTAACAAACATTATATTACATAGCCGAACTTGTTCCATAATACAGGGCAAGACAATGCGAATGTATTTATTCAAAGATTACATCTTTTGTACATTGCTCTGCCATAATGCGGGATCCCTCTAGGACATCGCCGAAGTATCGCTCGGGCGTGTGATAACCCACAAGTGTAGGGGATCGCAACAGCTTTCGAGGGTAAAGTATTCAACCCAAATTTATTGTTTCGACACAAGGGGAGCCAAAGAATATTCTTAAGTATTAGTAGTTGAGTTGTTAATTCAACCACACCTGGATAACTTAGTATCTGCAGCAAAGTATTTAGTAGCAAAAGTAATGTTTTTGGCTTTTGTAGTGATTGTAACAGCAACAACGGAAAAGTAAATAAGCGAAGAACAATATGTGAAAAGCTCATAGGCAATGGATCAGTGATGGATAATTATGTCGGATGCGATTCCTCATGTAATAGTTATAACATAGGGTGACACAGAACTAGCTCTAGTTCATCAATGTAATGTAGGCATGTATTCCGTAAATAGTCATACGTGCTTATGGAAAAGAACTTGCATGACATCTTTTGTCCTACCCTCCCGTGGCAGCGGGGTCCTAGCGGAAACTAAGGGATATTAAGGCCTCCTTTTAATAGAGAACCGGAACAAAGCATTAGCACATAGTGAATACATGAACTCCTCAAACTATGGTCATCACCGAGAAGTATCCCGATTATTGTCACTTCGGGGTTGTCGGATCATAACACATAATAGGTGACTATAGACTTGCAAGATAGGATCAAGAACACGCATATATTCATGAAAACATAATAGGTTCAGATCTGAAATCATGACACTCGGGCCCTAGTGACAAGCATTAAGCATAGCAAAGTCATAGCAACATCAATCTCAGAACATAGTGGATACTAGGGATCAAACCCTAAAAAAACTAACTTGATTACATGGTAAATCTCATCCAGCCCACCACCGTCCAGCAAGCCTATGATGGAATTACTCACACACAGCAGTGAGCATCATGAAATTGGTGATGGAGGATGATTGATGATGACGACGATGACGAATCCCCCTCTTTGGAGCCACGAACGGACTCCAGATCAGCCCTCCCGAGAGAGATTAGGGCTTGGCGGCGGCTCCGTATCGTAAAACACGATGAAACTTTCTCTCTGATTTTTTTCTCCGTGAGACGGAATATATGGAGTTGGAGTTGACGTCGGCGGAGCTTCAGGGGGCCCACGAGACAGGGGGCGCGCCCAGGGGGGAGGGCGCGCCCCCCACCCTCGTGGACAGGGTGTGGGCCCCTTGGTCTTGATTCTTTCGCCAGTATTTTTTATATTTTCCAAAAAGTGCCTCCGTTGATTTTCAGGACATTCCAAGAAATTTTGCTTTCTACACATAAAACAACATCATGGTAGTTCTGCTGAAAATAGCGTCAGTCCGGGTTAGTTTCATTCAAATCATGCAAGTTAGAGTCCAAAACAAGGGCAAAAGTGTTTGGAAAAGTAGATACGTTGGAGACGTATCAGCGTGCGGTGCTCCTTGCCCGCGGGCGGTCCCTCAGTCGCGACCGTGACGGCGTTCATCTTTGCCCACTGCATCTTCACACGGGCGAAGGCCATCCATGCACCTTCGATGCAGACCGACCGCTTGATGGCATCCAGCCGAGGGAAGGCATTGACTAGCCACTTCACGAGGCCGAAGTAACTGCTGGGTATAGCTTCGGCAGGCCACAGTCGGATTATTAAGTCCTTCAAGGCCAGTTCGGCCACCCTATGCAGTTCTACCAGCTGTTTAAGCTGATCGCTAAGGGGCACCAGATGTTCTGGCGCAAGGTGCTGCGACCAGAACAACTTCTCTGTGGAGCTCCCCTCTTCGGCCCGAAGAATTTGGCAACGTTAGAAATGTTGCGCGGCAGATCCGCAAATGCCCCTAGAGAACTCCAAATCCGGGTCAGTAAGAGATACCTCTCCTTAACATACTTGCTTTGCATAATAAAAGCCTTACGCGCCGCGATCTTCCTGGCCTCTTAAATTTCCCGCAGGGTGCCTTGGGCTTCGGCCCGTGCGTCTTGCGCGCTTTGGCGGGCCTTCTCGAGTTCAAACTCTTGGTTCGCATGCTGGCGCTCCAAGGACTCATGTTTCTTTGCAGTATCATGGAGCTCCTGCTGGACCTCTTCCACCCTGGCCTCATGCTTTTCATGGGCGGCTTGTTCCTTCGCCGCCCTCTCCTCGGCCTCGGCCAGCACTTTCTTGAGGGATTCAACCTTAGTAGCCGCCCCTACAAATATCATAAGAACTATGGTCAGTACACATTATTTATTTTCTCTAAACATACAACAAAGTCATTACATACCTTGCTTCTCCTCGAGTTGTTTTCTTGTTTGGCCGAGCTCTTCCTCGGCCCACTCCAGACTCTGCCTTACTCCGTAGACCCTAGCAGCATGAGAGGCAGTGGCCAGCAGTGACGCCTATTTATAAGACATATTTAGTTAGTTTCCTGCGAAATTTACTTGATCCTCTATTCGGATTTTCTTTCCGAACACCGGACAGTGTCTCAGGGGCTACACTATCTATACTATGACTTTTGCATTACCTCAAAGCTTGTTAGCAGGCTGGTGCAGGCTTTGGTCAGTCCGTTCTTGGCATACTGAACTCTCTCAACCACCGTACCCATAAGGGCATGGTGTTCCTCCACAATGGAAGTGCCTCGTAGCGCTTCTAGCGGATTATCCGGTGCCCCTAGTTGAACAGAGGACACCGGCAGAACAGGCACACCTCCTTCTCTTGAAGGAGGCTGCTTGCCGGATTCCGGAGCTGTATGGGTCTCTGGAACTGTATCCGGCTGGGGGCCGAATTGTACATGGCCCGCATCGCGAGTCTCCATGGGGCTCTCTCCCCTAGGTGTCCGGCGGCCGAGGAGTCATCCTCTGGTGCCGCCCCCGATGGCCTCCTGAACCTCCCTTGGCCAGGGAAGATCCTTCGGGATAGCACCTCGGCGTCGCCCTTGGCCAGGGGAGAGTGAGCCGTCGGCGGTGACTCGCTGGCCATCGCCTTCAAATCCAGCGAACCCCCTGATGAGGATCGCAGGGAGCTGTCATGGGCCGGACTATAATTGCACAATTAAACATGTTAAAATTCTGAAGTGGAAAGGCTGAATGTATGGACGCGTTAGGGTTTCTTAATACTCACGATGCGGCCGGGGGCTTGTCTCGGGGGCGCCGCTCTGGGCTGCTGTCAACATCCCACATGGAGTATCCGCAAGGGAGCTTTTCCCCCTCTTGGACGCCTCTGCCTCCATATTAGTGGAGGCCGCCCTCTTCTTCCCCCCCTCAGGGGGAGAGCTGCTCTCCTCCTCCTCATCGTCATCTTCGGCGGCGGAGGAGAGAGCCTCGTGGTCTTCGGATGTCATGTCCGAAGCTCCTTTGCGGCGGAGGCCATGTCGGACCCCCTGGGTCTTCTTCTTGCCCTTCTTCTCCGGCGCCTTGTAGGGCGTCGGAACCAACATGTTTGCTAGCAGCGGGATGACTGGCTCCTCGAGCAACGGACCCGGACACTTAATCCGCTCCGCTTTCTCTGCCCATACCTGAAAAATAAATAAGTAATGATTAGACATCCTCCTCAAATAAGCAAGTAGAGGATACACCTCGAAACGCGAAAGACTTACCACATTGCAGGGATGGGCTAGATTGTGCCCGTGGTCCTCGGTGGTGTTCGCCGGTGTCTCGTTGCCCTTGAAGAGCAATTTCCAGATGTCTTCATGAGTGGTTCCAAAAATCCCTTCCAGAATCTGGTGCTTCTCTGGATCAAATTCCCAAAAAGGGCAAGTCCGGCTTTGGTATGGAAGGATCCGGCGAACTAGCATCACCTGGATCACGTTGTCGAGCTTGATGTTCTTATCCACCATGCTTTGGATGCACGTCTGCAGTGCAATCAGCTCGTCTGACGAAGACCCGTTTGGGCCCTTTTCTATCCAGGAGGTGAGTCGCATTGGGGGTCCGGACTTGAATTCAGGAGCTGCGACCCAGGTGGCGTCGCGGGGCTCTATGATATAGAAGCACAGTTTCTGCCACTCTTTGATGGTCTCCACAAAATTACCCTTGGGCCATGTGACATTGGGCAGCTTGCTCACCATGGCGCGTCCACACTCCGCGTGTTGGCCATCCACCACCTTCGGCTTCACGTTGAAGATCTTAAGCCGCAGTCTGAAGTGGGGTTGAATGCGGAGGAAGGCCTCGCACGCGACGATGAACGCCGAGATATTGAGGAAGGAGTTTGGGGCTAGATCATGGAAATCTAGCCCGTAATAGAACATAAGTCCGCGGACGAAAGGGTGGAGAGGAAACCCTAGCCCGCAGACGAAATGGTGGATGAACACCACCCTCTCATTGGGCTTCGGGGTGGGGACGATTTGCCCCTTGGCCGGAAGACATTGGGCAACTTCTTTCGCCAGGTACCCGGCCTCCCGAAGCTCGGCGATGTCCTTCTCCTTGACGAAGGAGGCCATCCACTTGCCTTGCGCTCCGGATCCGGACATGGTTGGAGTGCTCTTTTTGGGCAGAAAAGATGAGAGCTTGGGTGCTGGAGCTCGAGAATGGATGGGCAGAGAAGGAGAAGGCGTGGGTGAAAGAAGGGAATCCTTATCCCCTTATAAAGGCTGTGAATATTGAATGCCTCACCACTAGCCTTAAAACTCGCCTGTTCCCAAGGATTGTGCGAATGGCACGGTTGGATTACCCATGCCCGTATTGATGAGAATCCCGCGATAAGGGGACACAATCTCTGCTTTCACAAGACATGCCTATGAGACTGCATCTCAAAGCGGCAGGCCGAAAAACGGTTCGAAATAATGACCGGGTGATGACGTGGTGTCACATCAGCAAAAGTTGTCAGCAGATTGGACTCACGAAATATTATACTCACTACGGTTGTGTATAGAATTTGTTTTGCTGAGCCGGACATGTTCGTTGCGTCCGAAAACTGTGTTGTAGTATTGGGAGAAGGAAACCGCCTTGCAATGCCGAAGACAATCTGCACGCCGGACACCTCGTCATTGAAGCCTGGTTCAGGGGCTACTAAGGGAGTCCTGGACTAAGGGGTCCTCGGATAGCCGGACTATGTTACGTGGGCCGGACTGATGGGCTGTGAAGATACAAGACCGAAGACTCTCTCCCGTGTCCGGATTGGACTCTCCTTGGCGTGAAAGGCAAGCTTTGCGTCCTCATATGAAGATTCCTTTCTCCGTAACCGACTTTGTACAACCCTAGTCCCCTCCGGCGTCTATATAAACCGGAGGGCTTAGTCCGTAGAGGCAGGATATATACTCATAGTCATATAGGCTAGACTTTTAGGGTTTTAGCCATTATGATCTCGTGGTAGATCTACTCTTGTAATACTCATATTCATCAAGATCAATCAAGAAGGAAGTAGGGTATTACCTGCATAGAGAGGGCCCGAACTTGGGTAAACATCGTGTCCCCCGTGTCCTGTTACCACCGATCCTAGATGCATAGTTCGGGACCCCCTACCCGAGATCCGCCGGTTTTGACACCGACACAAGCCTCCAGGCACCGAGACGTAGGGCTATTACTTCCTCTGAGAAGGGCCTGAACTCGTAAATCTTGCATGCACAACCTCACCGTAGCTAGGATCTTGCCTCCTCCTACGTACCCCCTATTCTACTGTCAGACTTAGAACCACAACAATTGGCGCCCACCGTGGGGCAGGTGTCTTAGCGACTTCTGGTGAGGTTGCGATTTTTCTGATTCCCATCATCATGGTTTCTGGCGGCGGTTTGGCTGTGGGCCGCGAGATCTGTCTTGGCGCACTCATTTTCATCGCCGACGACTCCGCCTGGCTCCAGGAGGCCCCCCTCGACGTCGAGACGCTCCTAATCCACAGGGCAACACACTTTCGCGCATACATTCACAGCGTCCTTTTGCGGCAGTCGTCGACCCAGTATCGGTCGGCTCCTGCAACATCTTTGCTCCCTGCTGCTCGCCGCTGCAAGCGATCTGGTCGGTCGGGGCTTCAGCGGTGGGTGAAGCATGCGGTGGCCCATCAGTCGGCCACCCCTCAAGTCGCGGCAATAGAGTCCAACGAATCTCTCTACGGGTTGTTCGACCTGTCGACTGGCTCTGTCGAGACCCTGTCCGAGTGTGACATCGGCGACCCTGCGGCAGAGGTCTTGATGGTCGACACACCGTGCAACCCGCCTGGTATGTGTCGCAGCGGCGGCAACGGCGATCCGTCGCGTGTTCACGAGGAATATCATCATGAAGCCCTCGCTTCGTAGCAGAGGGAGGAGCTGCATCATCGCAACATGGATGCCCTCCACACTCCCATTGTCAGGGAGACCTCCGAGGCTCGGGCCTTGGAGGCCGCGCACTTGGCCACCTTGGCTGAGCGCGTGTGCTTGGAGAACCTTCAGCATTCACTCGACGAGCGCGCTCGACGACAAATCCCTGAATCTAGTTGATGGTGACAGTTGTTCCTGCCTGAACCTCAGGTATACTGCACTCCGATTTAGAATCTTACAGCTGCAGCCCATATTGCAGAGTCGATCCAGTCATTCCAATCAGAGGCTGGAAGAGGTTTGATGCAGATCCGAGCGCTGCTCCGGTCAGCAGGAGAGCAAAACACAGTCGTTTGTCAGTCGAGCAATAGGATCCATAGCAGATCTATGGTGGCTGACACAGTCCAGCCGGCTCACAGCCCAAGATCGCCTTCGCGGCGTGAGGGACATGGTCATCGCCAAGAGCAGTATTTGGGTCAGAACCAGGAGCAGAGCACATAGGGAAGGACTCGACAGAAATCGTCCGACTGGCAGCAGACTTCATGTCTCCGGACCTGAGTGTTTCAGCAGAGCCATCAGAGTTGCTGAGATTCCTATGAACTTCAGGTTGGCAATAGGAGTGAGCAAGTTCACCGGTGAGTTGAAGCCTGACACTTGGCTGGAAGATTACCGAGTGGTTGTGCAGATTGGTGGAGGCAATGACGATGTAGCCATGAAGCATCTCCCCTTGATGTTGGAGGGTTTGGCCAGAGCTTGGTTGAATCAATTGGCTCCTAGCAGTATATTCAGTTGGGAAGAGTTGGCCCGAGTGTTTGTTAGGACATTTGAGGGCACTTGCAAATGGCCCTCGGGGCTGACTGAGTTACAACATTGTGTGCAGAAACCGAATGAAACTTTCAGGGATTACATCCAGAGGTGGACCACTTTGCATCACATAGTGGAAAATGTATCTCAGCACCAATCTATTTGTGCGTTCAAGGAAGGTGTTTGCTACACAGAGCTTAACCTGAAATTCGGCCGGACATGAGATATGACTCTGGCCCGAATGATGGAAATAGCCACTCGGTACGCTAACGGAGAGGAAGAAGACCGACTCCGCAGTGGCAAGAACAAACCAGTCGCCCAGGATACCGGAGGAGGGAATTCCAGTCGGAAGCAGAAACGCAAAGCTGAACTCGCAGGTCCTCGTGAGGCTGCAGTTGTGAGCCAAGGAAAGTTCAAGGGGAAACCTAAGGGGCCCTGGATCCCCAAGAAGGTGAAAGATCAAGCGGAAAATGATGTGTTAGATTTGCCGTGTCATATACACAACAAGAAGGATGAAGAGGGCAACTTGATTTATCCCAAGCATACCACTCGACAATATCGACTACTTATCCAGCAGTTCCGAGATAACCAACCCGGTGAGAAAGAGAAAGAATCTGATCAGGATGAAGACAAAGAGGAGGAGGATGGTATCCCCAATGTCAATTCCACCTTAGTGATTTTTGCTGACGTCGAGAGCAAAGGTCGACTGAAAGTCATAAATAGAGAAGTAAACATGGTTGCTCCGGCAACAACGACATATTTGAAGTGTTCAAAGACTCCTATCACATTTGACCAGTCCGATCACCCAGCACACGTTGCCACCCCCGGGAGGCAAGCGTTGGTGGTCGACCCAGTTGTTGGGGGCACCCGGCTGAACAACGTCCTGATGGATGGTGGCAGTGGCTTGAATATTTTGTATGCTGAGACCCTCCAAGGAATGGGCATTCCGATGTCCAAGCTTAGTGAGAGCAACATGCGGTTCCACGATGTCATCCCTGGGAAGAAAGCCGATTCACTCGGCCAGATCACTTTTGACATGGTTTTCAATGATTCGAAGAATTACCACAAAGAGAAGTTGACATTTGAAGTTGTGGATTTTCACAGTGCCTATCATGCTATTCTAGGCAGAGCTGCATATTTCCGTTTCATGGCTCGACCATGTTACGTGTATCTCAAGCTGAAGATGCATGGTCCCAAGGGCATGATCACAGTCACTGGTAATCGGCAGAGAGAAGAAGAGTGCCTCTAGAAAGGCTCAAAGATCACCGATGAACAGATGGCAGCAGTAGAGATGCAAGAATATCAGAAGAATGTACATCTGGGTGATTTTTTACGTGCAAAGAAGCCTGTTTCAGAGTCTGCATTTCAGTCATACGACGAAACAAAGCCAGTTCGCATTCACCCGACCGATCCCAATGCTGCTCCGACTCATATTTCAACAACACTCGATGGCAAATAGGAAGAAGCGCTCATCCAGTTCCTCTGTGTGAACTGGGACATCTTTGCATGGAAGCCTTCTGACATGCCAGGTGTACCCAGGGGACTGGCTGAGCACCGTTTCTGAGTCAACATGAAAGCAAAACCCGTTAAAGAGCATCTCTGCCAGTCCGCCGTGGAGAAGAGGAAGGCAATTTCTGAAGAGGTGGCTCGGCTTCTAGCAGCCGAGTTCATCCACGAGATATAGCACTCCGAGTGGCTCGCCAATGTTGTCATGGTCCCCAAGAAAGATGATTCACTTCTATGTGTATCGAATTCAAGCATATCAATCGGGCCTGCCCGAAAGATCACTTCCCTCTCCCCCGCATCGACCAGATTGTCACTCAACTGCGGGATGTGAGTGTTTGTCCTTTCTGGATGCATATTCCGGGTACCATCAGATCCGACCGTATGGACCCGACGAAATAAAGACAACTTTTATCACCCCATTTGGGTGCTTTTGCTATGTTACCATGCCCTTTGGTTTCAAGAATGCTGCTGCCACATTCATGCGCATGATTCAGAAGTGCTTGCTCACTCAAATCAGTCGGAATGTGGAAGCATACATGGATGACATCATGGTTAAGTCACGTAAAGGTTTCGACCTACTGACTGACCTTGCTGAAACCTTTTCCAACCTAAGGAGATATGATATCAAGCTTAATCCGTCGAAGTGCACATTCGGAGTTCCAGGTGGAAGTTACTTGGTTTCCTCATTTCCGAATGAGGGATCGATGCAAACCTAGATAAAGTTGGTGCAATCCTCCAAATGAAATGCCATGTGTGTGTGTGCATGGCATTTAGAAGCTTACGGGTTGTTTGGCCGCTTTGAGCCGGTTCATCTCTCGTCTCGGTGAAAAGGCATTGCCTCTTTACTGACTAATGAAGAAATCTGACAAGTTCGAGTGGACTCCTGAAGCTGATGAAGTGTTTGCAGAGCTCAAAGCCCTGCTTTCTACCCAGTGAGTGGTCGCTGCCCCAATCAGAAAAGAGCCTTTACTGCTTTATATTGCAGCCACTAGACAAGTTGTCAGTACAGTGCTCATGGTCGAGCGGGAAGAAGAAGGCAAGGCCTACAAAGTTCAATGCCCAGTGTACTATATTTCTGAAGTCTTGACTCAACCCAAGTAGAGATATCCGCACTATCAGAAGCTTATTTATGGAATTTACTTGACCACGAAGAAGGTTGCACATTACTTCTCAGATCACTCGGGTTCAGTCGTCAATGATGCTCCATTGTCAGAAATTCTGAACAACAGAGATGCAACTGGTCGAGTGGCAAAGTGGATGATCGAACTCCTTCCATTGGATATCAAGTTTGAGGCAAAGAAAGCAATCAAGTCCCAAGCAATAGCAGATTTCCTCGCCGAGTGGGTTGAGCAGCAACAACCGATTTAGATTCACTCGGTACATTGGACTATGTTCTTTGATGGATCCAAGATGCTGAATGGTTCTGGTGCTGGGGTAGTCCTGGTATCCAAACGAGGCAACAAGCTCAGTTATGTTCTCCTGATTCACTTTGATTCCTCCAACAATGAAGTTGAATATGAGGCACTTCTGTACGGGTTGTGTATGGCCATTTCACTCGGCGTCCGTTGCCTGATGGTTTATGGCGACTCAGATTTAGTGGTCAATCAAGTGATGAAGGAGCGGGAGATCAGGAGCCCAACTATGACTGACTATTGCAATGCAGTGAGAAAGTTGGAAAAGAAGTTTTAAGGGTTAGAGCTCCACCACGTACCCCGACTCAAGAATCAAGCAGCTGATGACCTGGCGAAGATAGGTTCAAACTGCGAGCCTATTCCCAGCAATGTGTTCTTGGAGCATCTCCACACCCCGTCAGTTCAAGATGATCCTTTCATAGAAGAGCCCCCACAACCAAAAAGTTCTACCGATCTGACTGAAGTCGAAATCCTAGCCATGGTTGACCTAATCATGGAGGTTTTGGTCATCACCCCCGACTGGACGGTGCCATATATTGCATATCTGCTCAGGAAGGAGCTTCCAGAGGATGAAGATGAGGCCCGTCAGATTGTTCGTCGGTCCAGAGCCTTCACCGTGATAGGTGGACAGCTTTACAGAGAGAGTGTTACTGGAGTTGCTAAGTGGTGCATCACACCAGAAGAAGGTCGAATGATCCTCAATGATATCCACTCGGGGACCTGTGGTGACCATGCGTCCTCTTGGACCATTGTGTCCAAAGCATACCGAGCGGGATTCTACTAGAGACAAGGGACACAATGTTTACCCAGGTTCCGGCCCTCTCGTTGGAGGTAAAACCCTACTTCCTGCTTGATTGATATTGATGATATGAGTAATAAAAGAGTTGATCTACCACGAGATTGTAGAGGCTAAACCCTAGAAGCTAGCCTATGATGATTATGATTGTGATCGTCCCTCTAAGGACCAACCTCTCCGGTTTATATAGACATTGGAGAGGGCTAGGGTTTACATGGAGTCGGTTACAAAGAAGGAAATATAATATCCGGATCACCAAGCTTGTCTTCCACGCAAAGGAGAGTCCCATCCGGACACGGGATGAAGTCTTAGTCTTGTATCTTCACGCTCCAATAGTCCGGACAAAGTATATAGTCCAGCTGTCTGGATACCCCCTAATCCAGGACTCCCTCAGTAGCCCCTGAACCAGGCTTCAATGACGATGAGTCCGGCGTGCAGTTTTATCTTCGGCATTGCAAGGCGGGTTCCATCTCCGAATACTCCAAAATAATTGTCGAACACTTAGACCGTGTCTGGATCTGCAAGATGATCTTCACATACCGCCGTAGAGAGCATAGCATAAATCTGATCTGCTGGCAATTTTTGGTACGTCGTGCTCCTGCATCGTGGACCGGCCCAACACAAACCGGTTTTTCTTAGCCCACCTCGATACACGTTGCGAGGCGGTTTTATTGGCACGCCCTGCCAAAGCAAAGATCGTGTTCCCCTTATTATGGGATCTTCCATCAATACAGGCATGCGCAACCACACGACGATTGTTGGTATTACTCCGTGTTTTTAGATAAGTCTCAAGCGGTCACGCTGAGGACTCTTGATATTCACCCCCTTTATAAAGGGGCCGAGGCCTATCCCTCTTTTCCACCACCCTTGCGCCCTTTCGCATCTCGAGTTCTAACACCCGAGACCCAAGCTCAAAACACCCCAGATCCTCCAATATGTTCGGATCCAACCCTCAAGGCCGGTGGGTGGCCTCCTCGGTCAAAGAGGAGACATTGCGAGGCTTAGGGAGGTCGGATATCTGACTGCCGACATCCAGCACAGGCTTCCTGCTCCAGGTCAGGTCATCCCAACTCCCGAGCCTAGTGAGAGTGTCGTATTTGTTCCTCACTTCCTCCGTGGCTTGGGCCTCACCCTTGATCCCTTTGTGAGGGGGCTCATGTTCTATTACGGGTTAGATTTTCACGATCTAGCTCCGGACGCTATCCTCCATATCTTGTCGTTCATCATTGTGTGCGAGGCTTTTCTCCACATCACTCCACACTTCGGATTATGGCTCAAGACCTTCAATGTAAATCCGAAGATGATCGAGGGGCGACATGCGGAGTGCGGAGGTGCCATAATAAGCAGGAACACTGATGCCCCATTGCCAGAGGGTTCTTTCCTAGAGGTATCCGATTTATGGCAGTGGAGGTGGTTTTACGTCATGGCTCCCAGAGGCACAAAGTGGGTGGCTGCCCCCGACTTCCGCTCGGGCCCTCCGTCGCAACTGGCATCATGGACCAACGTAGGATGGGATTGGGGGTCTGCTAGTGATGTACCAACACTGTAGAGCCATATCCGAGAGCTTCTTGAGAGGGATATTAACCTTGTCAGCATAATTCAGGTAATGCTAATCCGACGGATGTTGCCGTGCAAACGCCGGCCTCTCCGGATGTGGGAGTTCAATCCAGAGGGTCCGCAGACTATTCTGCACTTCTTCGGCCTGACGCACGAAGGGATGTGTAAATTATTCTTTGGACCGCAAGTAAAGTGTCCGGACACCACCGAGGATGCGGGCCTAAGCTGCAATCGCCTAGATACCCAAGTAAGTAACCCCGAAACCGGACACTTCATTTATATTTGTCATAATCATTATTCTGAAAATCCTCCATGGCCAGGAATGGCTCATCAAGGCAGAGATAATCAGGTGTCCGGCGCCACTTCCCGAAGGCTCCCTAGTCCCACCATAGCCAAGATGCTTGGCTGGCTGCTTAGAAAAATGCCCTCAGGGAAATACAAAGGGAAGAACAGAGAAGCCGAACTTCACACACTGCACATCCAAACCGGGGGAATTGCTACCTCCGCAAAGGAGGATAGTCGGGGAGGGGAATCTAAGGCCTCCTCCCCGCGCGGGAAGAAGAGGGCCGCCTCCGAAGACTTGGAGACGGAGATGCCCAAACAGGGGAAGAAAGCGTCACCAGGGGGCCCAGCCCCGAAGGGCGCCCTCCCCGTGTCATGCCCGCCAACGGGCCAGCCCTCAACCGAGCTGTAGGTTAACCGTAAATTCGAAGGTACTGCTTTTCTTCGAGTACAATAACCAGGATACATTCTTTGCAGTCCGGCTAGCAGCTCTTCTCGACAGAGTTCGTCTTTGGGGGACCTCCCTCCGGAGATGATGGAGAGTGAGACCCCACCAACTTATCCGCCTCATGAGGCTGGCGACCCCGAGGTGTCATCACGGAGGAGTCCGGATCTGCCGAAGCTAGAAGCTACTCCTTCGGCCGCCCTGAGCCCGGAGCGTTCGGCTCCCACGGGGGGTGATGAGAAGGGTCCGGCATAGGTCGGTGTCTGGGAGGACACACTGACGGGCCTTTTAGAGCGAGCCCCTCTCTCGGAGGAGCACCGTTCATTAATGAGCATAGTGCTTAAGAAGATTTCATCCGCCACAAGCGGTTTGAATGAAGCATTAACGAGCCTGCTCAGAGGCTTTGAGGTATGTAATGAAAAATACATAATTTTTTGGCTGTGAGGCACGCGCTAGGTGTGCTCCATATGGATAGTAGCCCCTGAGACTCTGGTTGCCCGCCCTAGGCGGCAAACGGAGGATCATATTGTGTAAGTAATGATTGCGCTGTATATATGCGCAGGTGCCTAAGGATCCGACAGCCGACCGGTCCGTTGAAGTTGCCGAACTAAGGAGGCAGATTGGAGCTATTGATGTCGATATCACGCTGGTGAACGAGCGGCTTAACGAGTCACAAGGTATGTGCTTTGCTTTCCTTATTATGTTATATAGGAAAAATTGAGAGGAGCATAATATTAATGTGATATGCTTGGACTACAGACGGTGCTGCTGCCGTGGAAGCCCTGAGGGCGGAACTTGCCCAGGCCAGGGAACAAGCTCGGGCTAGCAATGCGGCTGCCCTAAAGGCGGCCGAAGAGTTGAGAGCCGAATAGGCTGCTCATCGCCGAAGTAAAGACAAGATAGCCGAAATGGCTGTGGAGCTGCAAAATGCCACTGACCGGTATGAGCTCCTTGAAAAGGAGAATCAGGTGAATTCGGCTGACCTGAACAAGGCACTTAATGCGGCCAAGGAGATGCAGACCGAAATCAGGGATGTGCAGGAGGAGCTTCGACAGGCCGGGAAAATCACGGCTGGGAACCCCTACTTATTGCGGATGAAGTTTTTGGATCCGAAGTATGCTCCCCTGGATCAACGCTGGAGTCCTGCAGACACGTATGCGGACTTGGCGAAGAGTATAGCTGATGCAGCCAAGTTTTTCGAGGATCAAGGTGATAAAGAAGTGGAGAAGCTGTTCTGGTCGCAATTCAATGCTCCCGCGCGCCCATTGCCATTGAGTGAGAAAATGGCTGCTGTGGCTGAGCTTCATAGGCTGTCCGGGCTTGCAATGCGGTCTGTAATAGACCATCTTTGGCCGAAGGGCCCTAAGCCGGACAGTTATTTTGGTTTGGTGCAACAATTCCTCGGTGCCATATCCCCAATCGATGCCATGAAGAGGTCGGCGTGTATAGAGGGTGCACGGATGGCACTTGCCCGTGTTAAAGCGTATTGGATAGATATGGAGGCCACCATCATTGCGACCCAGAATCCGGCGGGAGGCCAGGATCCGACCGAGCACTACTTGGAGCAGGTAACAGAAGGTGCTCGTTTGATAGAGGCTCTGTGCTCGAAGAATGTCATGTTCGAGTGACAAATCGTGTCATTGTAAAAACAATGTTATTTTGATTATGAGGCTATATTTATACTTTGTGCCCGAAAGTATTATTGTGCCTCCTGTGCGACCGTTTTTATGTATATCTGTAATCTGAAAGTTAGCAGTCGTTGGCTTTAGCCCCCACGCATACAATGCGGGGGTGTTTGCGAAAAATATGCGTAATCACACTTGATCCAACGTCTTGGTCCGTTAAGGAGGTGATCGCACGTCGAACTAAGCAACCGGGCTATATTGCTGTAACACTTTGTCACGCCCAATATGCGACCCTATCCAAAAGGAACTCGAAGGTCCCACCAAGGATAGACCCGCATATTGAAACACTTTTGCAAGGTGGATATCATTACATTAACATTACATAATAGATGGGGATACATACATAAGGCATACAATGCCACACGAATACAACATCACAATACAAAAGAGCATCATCCAACTACGGATGAAACACAAACAGAAACTCAAACGACATCCACCCTGCTAGCCCAGGCTGCCGACCTGGAACCTATCCCCTGATCGAAGAAGAAGCAGAAGAAGAACTCAACGCAAGCAAGCATCGCTCTCGCGTCATGATCATCGCATGAACCTGTACCTGCAACTGTTGTTGTATTAATCTGTGAGCCACGAGGACTCAGCAATCCCATTACCATGGGTATCAAGACTAGCAAAGCTTAATGGGACAGGAAGGGGTAAAGTGGTGAGGCTGCAGCAGCGACTAAGCAAGTATGGTGGCTAACATACGCAAATAAGAGCGAGAAGAGAGCAAGCGGCACGGTCGTGAAGCTAGCAATGATCAAGAAGTGATGCTGAACTCCTACTTACGTCAATCATAACCCAGAAACCGTGTTCACTTCCCGGACTCCGCCAAAAAGAGACCATCACGGCAACACACGCGGTTGATGCGTTTTAATTCGGATCTGGTGTCAAGTTATCTACAACCGGACATTAACAAATTCCCATCTGCCTATAACCGCAGGCACGGCTTTCAAAAGATTATACCCTGCAGGGGTGTCCCAACTTAGCCCATGACAAGCTCTCGCGATCAACGAAGGAATATACCTTCTCCCAGGAAGACCCGATCAGACTCGGAATCCTGGTTTACAAGACATTTCGACAATGGTAAAACAAGACCAGCAAAGCCTCCCGCTGTACCGACAAATCCTGATAGGAGCTGCACATATCTCGTTCTCAGGGCACACCGGATGAGCCAGACGTCGGGTTGGCATAGACCCTGGTTGCCCAGGGGGCGCCGGACATCGCTCGGTTTGGACCAACACTTAGACAAGCACTGGCCCAGGGGGGTAAAATAAAGATGACCCTCGGGATGCGCGACTCCCAAGGGAAAAAGGGCTAGGTGAGGCAAATGGTAAAACCAATGTTGGGCCTTGCTGGAGGAGTTTTATTCAAAGCGAACTGTCGAGGGGGTCCCATAAATCACCCGACCGCGTAAGGAACGTAAAATCCGGGAACATAACACCGGTATGACGGAAACTAGGGCGGCAAGAGTGGAACAGAACACCAGGCAAAAGGCCGAGCCTTCCACCCTTTACCAAATATATAGATGCATTAATAATATAAGAGATAATGTGATATCCCAACCAAAATCCTGTCCACCATGGAGAAATATTCAACTTCACCTGCAACTAGCAACGCTATAAGAGGGGCTGAGCAAAGCGGTAACATAGCCAAACAACGGTTTGCATAGGAAAGGTGTCAAAGGTTAGAGGTTCATGGCAATATGGGAGGCTTGACGAGCAAAAGATAGGTAACGCAGCATAGCGATAGAACGAAGCAACTAGCATAGCAATGATAGTAGTGAGATCCAGGGTAGCAGTCATCTTGCCTGAAATCCCGCTAGGAAGAAGAACGAATCCATGAAGAAGACGAACGGATGAAGCCAAACCAACCGTAGACGAACGAATCCTTACGATCGCAACGAAACAGGAACTATCGAAAAGAAGCACACAACATAGTAAACACACCACCCATAAACAAGGCATGATGCACAACAAGCATGATGCATGGCAAAGTTACATGAAGCTACTCATGGCAAGAGATGATGCAAACAAGAGCAACACATCAAAGCAAGGTTAAATGAGGCTGGGAACAACATATAACAATTCCGTTAAGTCCTCATATGCAAATTTCGAAATTGGTCCAGATTTGAATAAACCTTATGTTCAAGTTGTTAAACAGCAAGTTAAGATGCACCAAGATGATCTACACGATATTCTAGTGAAGTTGCATATAAAGTTCATTTAGTTTGGAGCTACGGCCTAGAAGATATGAGCAAAACAAGTTAAACATGGCATTGATGCAAAATGCATACAAAAATCAAGCAAACACCTCAAAACAAGGATGCAATATGATAATATGCAACTACATGCAATTCTAAGCAAGTTTCATATAGAGCACACTCAAAACGGAGCAACGGTTCAACACACACACATGAAACAAGTTTAAAGGACAAGCTGTCCAAAACAGCAACTAGGCATATTGCAAGCATCAAAACAACATGCTACATCACCACAATATAATAACAAAAGGCATGGGCATGATGTACAGGTAAAGCACAACAAAACATGAACACTGAGCTATCTCCAGAAATCACTAGAACATCCTCAAACACACATGGTAAGATTGCAAATGATAACAGTTCAGACTTTGCAGAAAATAACATCAGCTTGCAATGTTTAGAGCTATCAAACAACATCTTACAGGAACTTATAATGGCAAACAAAGGCATGGCATGAATCTACTAATTGCATAGATCAAAAGTCCCTTACTGACTATAAGCCAAAAAGGATCAGAAAATATGATGGCACCCATGTAAACATGGCAAGTTATAATACAGATTCAAACATGGCAGAAACAGAATTATGAAGGCATGTAGATGAGCTTGTGCAACTCACTACAGAGTGAAACATGGCATGGCAAGGCAACCAACTGTAAGAAGGCACGTTTGTGAAGCTAAGCATGACAATAGCAAGGTCATAGGGTGCATGGAACACTAGGAAAACACATGGCAACAACTGAACTTAATGTTAACAGGCTGACATCAACATTATCAAGCAACTTTGGAGCAAGATATGAACAAGCTACAACAAGATATAATTGCAACCAGGGGCATGGATAGATAGAGCATGACATGTAGAACAAAACATATTTAGTGATCATCTCCAGATTATGCATAGAATGATTAGTAACAACATGTTTATATAGCATCAAGAAATAACAGATTCAGCCTAGCAAAACAGTAACAGCAAGTACACTACTTAACAAGCTCGATTCACTCATCACAAGTCATTGCATGACAAGATAAGAATAGCATCATCAAGAAGACATGTTTATGTAACCAACCAAGGCAAGAACAAGTTCGTAGCATGCAAGGATCAACTACAACAACCTTGGCCAAATTGAATAACATGTAAACAACCTGCCAGGAAACATTTTGAAGCAAAAGTAGAGCACGAAAATGACATTCTAGACTAATCCATAATTGCAACCAGAGGCATGAATGGATAGACAATAACCTCATGTTCAAAACACCCTTACTAAAGTATCTCAAAATATGCATGGATCTTTCTGTAGCAACATGTTTACATGGCATCAAAATAATAGCAGAACAGGGACTAAAATCAGCAACATCACGATGCCTAGTTTGCATGCTTGTGCTAGTCACCACATTGATCAGAAAAATACATGGCACACACCACTGTAAACAAGACATGTCATAGATCAAAACACATTTGGACATCAACCTCATAGGATGCACACATCAAACATGGCAAAAATGACAAATGAGCTCGTTCTGATACCAGACAGCAGATAACATCATGAAGCACTCTTGCAATGATGATTCAGGCATCAAGATGACCTAAAATGAATATAATGCAATGGAATGAAATGATGTACTCGTTGAGATGAACAATTTGACATACTACATGCACGAAACGGACCTACATGCACAGAGATATGGCAGGTCGAACATGGCATGAAAATTACACAGATTCAGGGACTTAGTCGTTTTTTGAAAAAAAAACAGATCGGGCGCAGATGAACTAAAAGACGCCTTGGGCGGGGTTTAGTCGGGCTTCTCACCACTGGGCTGGCCCAAGAAGGAGGAGGCAGGCCGTCGAGCTGGGCCGGGGCAATGTTGGGCTGGGCCGACGCGGGGTCAACGCGAGCGGGCGGCGCTCGTCGTCGTCCTCCTCGATCCAGAGGGAACGAGGGAAAGCAGGGGGCGGCGGCGCATCTCCGGCGAGGCGGGGCGACCCTCCAGCGGCGAGGCCGACGCGTAGATGGCGGGGATGGATAGATCCGGCGATGGGGATCCCGGATCCAGCCGGAGAAGGGGGTGGGATGCGGCAACAACGGCGGCTGCGGCGTGCTGCAAGAGAGAGATACAGCTGGTGAGGGAGATAAGCAGAGAGGAAGATGGGGCAGGGCGAAGGCGCGCTCACCAGCGCGGCGGCGGCGCTCGCCGGCACGGCAGCCAGGCGACGGGGCGGAGGAGGGACGGCGACGGCAAGGATGCACGAGACGGCGGCGGGGACGACCAGCATGGTCCGGTGCGGTTGGCGGCGCGCGCGGGCTTGTCCGGGCCCCGATGGGCTCGGGCGGGCCCCGATCTGGGCCGAGAGGGCCGGCGCGATGGGGGCGAAGGGCTGGCGGCGGAGTGGTGGCGGGGCAGCTTCTGGTTGGGCGAGGAGCAGCGGCGGACGTGTCCGGCTGCGGGATGGACATGGCCGGCGGCGAGAGGTGGAAGAAGACTAGGGTTTGGACGAAAATTTCGGGGGAGGGGACTATTTTATAGGTAGAGGGAGCTAGGAGAGTCCAAATGAGGCACGGTTTTCGGACACGCGATCGTGATCGAACGACCGAGAGCATGGAGGGGAGTTTGCTGGGTTTTGGGCCACTTTGGAAGGGTGTTGGGCTGCAAAGAGAAGGAGGCTTTCGGGCTACGTGGTTAACCGTTGGAGTATCAAACGACCTCCAAATGGCACGAAACTTGACAGGCGGTCTACCGGTGGTATACCAAGGCCGCTTGGCAAACCTTGGGCCATTCCGAGAAAGTTTAACACCCGCTCACAACAGGAGACAAAAGGGGAACGCCGGAGGGCATAGGAGTGCCGGATCACAAAACGGACAACGGGGAATTGGCTCGGACGCATGAGACAAACACGTATGCAAAATGAGATGCACATGATGACATGATAAAATGCAACACACAAGAAAATGACATGGCAACAACGGTGAATAACTGGCAGACACCTGGCGCATCGAATCCGGGGCGTTACAACACTCCTCCACTAACAAGAGATCTCGTCCCGAGATCTTAAGACCGAGACGGAAGAGAAAAGGAAGAGGTGAAACAAGAACTGAAGAGAAGAAGCAAAGAATCGAGAGCACTCGAGAAAAAGAGAGGAACGACAAGACTGACGAGAATCGAAAGCTCACGGAATCAGATAGACTATGAAACCACTCTGGTTAGCACGAGATACGAAACGAATAAGATTGAAAGGATTTAGGCAGCACTCCGGCTGAAAATGGAAGGAAAAGAACATGAACTCGAGAGGATGGAATGACACCTGACGAGAAGAACAGACAATGCCTCCGGAAGAATTAAAGAATGGAAAGAAATAAACTTAGATGGAAGGATTGAACGAATTTGAATATCTGAGAAGAACGAAGAAATGCAAAACTCCAATTCAAAAGAATACGAAAATAATTGCACTTCGAAATGAGAAGAAAAGATACTTGAACTCCACCAACAAAATCTTGATGAACTCTTGAAGAAAAGATTAAATCGTGAAGAACCACCATGTAGAACTTCGGTAACAAAAGGATGACGAGAAGAAATGAAGGATGAAAGAATAAGATTAAAGCTTGCGATGACTTAGATGGAGGTTCCGATGAAATGGCTGAGGAAAATTTGAACTCCGGAAAAGAAAAGATGGAGAACACTTGAAACTAGAATTTATTCATGAAGAACAAACTCCGAAGAAAAGGATTAATCACTTGGAAGAAATAAGAATAAGATTTATTGTATGCTTATCCTTCAGCAAATTAAATTGACGACAAGCAAAGGATTTGACATACTACTCATTCTTCTTGAAAAAAAAGGATTGAGAAGTGACATATCACAAACTTGAGAAAGTCTTCATGAACCATCGGTAGGATTTGAAAGAATGAATGGATTAAAATGATAATCAAGGAAAAGAAACTTGAACGAACCACCGTTAGAATTTGGAAATGACTGACGAAAGAGGATGAATCACCGGGAGAATTAGAAGAACAAATATGCTAGAGGGGATTTATATGCAAAAGAACAAAGAGATCAAGATCTGAATAAAGGGCACTTGAACGAAGCACCGGGATCAAGAGCTGAAATCTGAGGACGAAGAATTCTTCTGGAACGATGGCCTCCGGTGAAAGGAAACGGAAAAACAACTTCTGACATACTCTGGATGGGTAAGAAAAGAATATCTGACAAATAGAATAATTGAGAGGATAATAAGAAACTAGAACCATGAATCTTCGGAAGAACGGACATGATTTGGAGGAAAACTCTTCTTCGATCTTCAAATGACGACGAGAAACACCACCAAAATTACTGAGATACTCCGGGAGAATGAAAAAGAGGAAGGGATTGAGCCAACTATGAAAATGATTTGAATTCGATCTTGAAAGACATGTGACTGATGGAATCCATTCTTACTTCACACTTGAAAAGAATTGAGAATAACTCTGGGGGAATTAGAAGAGTCAGGTAAGATCCTAGGAAAAGACCTGTGGGTTAGGGCCCACTGAAGAGAAACATCATTGAAAAGGATGATGAACAAATAGATGAAGCACCGGAATGATTGAAATATTTGAATGAGGTGACAACCTCGAATTAACTCGGACACAAACAACTCCCCTGAGATGTCTTGAACACTCTGGAAGGATAAACTGGCGAGAGGCGAATGAGCAGGGAAAACACTTGATCCAAGGAAAAGAATATAATCACTACCAAAATTAGAATTGAAACCACCGGAGAAGAAAAATAGATGAAGAATGTCAAACGAGATGAGAATTCACCAGTTGGAATAATTGAGGGAAGACTGCAGAAGCTCCAGACAAATGAAATTGATTGTCGAGAGAGAGTCAGACTCTAGGAAGA
>NC_041391.1:160442804-160553673 GCF_002162155.2 Triticum dicoccoides
AAGGGTGGGAGGGCGGGAAAACAAATGCAACTTGGAAGGTAGAATCGACAGATATCTTGAAGAGAAAACACTGGTTGAAATCATTGAGGAAGAAAAGCATCGGCTTCGCACGAGTAGGATGGATACTCGATTACGGACTCCGGTTCCGAGAAGAAGAAGGGGTGGGCGGGTGGGAAAAGAAAAACAACTGAGGATAGAGAAATAACTTCGTTGAGAGCAAACTGAGGATTGAACTCGCAAAGATGAAGAGACTCGAGTCAGCTTGACGAGAAATGCACCGGATCAAAAGAGCTGAGAACCATCGATCGGAAAACCAACTGCGTGATCCTAAAGAAAAATTTGAAGGGGAAGAGAAGTAATTCAAAACACCTACGTCAAGAGACCTCACCAGAGCGATGAAGGGTCTGAGGAGTAAAAATAATCCTACTCTCGGATATAACTAGACTCCGAAAACAGTTTATTCTAGACTCAACAACGGCCAAACTACACGATCAATCAAGGGGCTCCTAGGGTCGGTCAAGGCTCTAATACCAACTTATCACGCCCAATATGCAACCCTATCCAAAAGAAACTCGAAGGTCCCACCAAGGATAGACCCGCATATTGAAACGCTTTTGCAAGGTGGATATCATTACATCAACATTACATAATAGATGGGGATACATACATAAGGCATACAATGCCACACGAATACAACATCACAATACAAAAGAGCATCATCCAACTACGGATGAAACACAAACAGAAACTCAAACGACATCCACCCTGCTAGCCCAGGCTGCCAACCTGGAACCTATCCCCTGATCAAAGAAGAAGCAGAAGAAGAACTCAACGCAAGCAAGCATCGCTCTCGCGTCATGATCATCGCATGAACCTGTACCTGCAACTGTTGTTGTAGTAATCTGTGAGCCACGAGGACTCAGCAATCCCATTACCATGGGTATCAAGACTAGCAAAGCTTAATGGGACAAGAAGGGGTAAAGTGGTGAGGCTGCAGCAGCGACTAAGCAAGTATGGTGGCTAACATACGCAAATAAGAGCGAGAAGAGAGCAAGCGGAACGGTCATGAAGCTAGCAATGATCAAGAAGTGATCCTGAACTCCTACTTACGTCAATCATAACCCAGAAACCGTGTTCACTTCCCGAACTCCGCCGAAAAGAGACCATCACGGCAACACACACGGTTGATGCGTTTTAATTCGGATTTGGTGTCAAGTTATCTATAAGCGGACATTTACAAATTCCCATCTGCCTATAACCGCAGGCACGACTTTCGAAAGATTATACCCTGCAGGGGTGTCCCAACTTAGCCCATGACAAGCTCTCGCGATCAACGAAGGAATATACCTTCTCCCAGGAAGACCCGATCAGACTCGGAATCCTGGTTTACCAGACATTTCGACAATGGTAAAACAAGACCAGCAAAGCCTCCCGCTGTGCCGACAAATCCCAATAGGAGCTGCACATATCTCGTTCTCAGGGCACACCGGATGAGCCAGACGTTGGGTTGGCATAGACCCTGGTTGCCCAGGGGGCGCCGGACATTGCTCGGTTTGGACCCACACTTAGACAAGCACTGGCCCTGGGGGGTAAAATAAAGATGACCCTCGGGATGCGCGACTCCCAAGGGAAAAAGGGCTAGGTGAGGCAAATGGTAAAACCAATGTTGGGCCTTGCTGGAGGAGTTTTATTCAAAGCAAACTGTCGAGGGGGTCCCATAAATCACCCGACCGCATAAGGAACGCAAAATCCGGGAACATAACACCGGTATGACGGAAACTAGGGCGGCAAGAGTGGAACAAAACACCAGGCAAAAGGCCGAGCCTTCAACCCTTTACCAAATATATAGATGCATTAATAATATAAGAGATATTGTGATATCCCAACCAAAATCCTGTCCACCATGGAGAAATCTTCAACTTCACCTGCAACTAGCAACGCTATAAGAGGGGCTGAGCACAGCGGTAACATAGCCAAACAACGGTTTGCATAGGAAAGGTGTCAAAGGTTAGAGGTTCATGGCAATATGGGAGGCTTGACGAGCAAAAGATAAGTAACGTAGCATAGCGATAGAACGAAGCAACTAGCATAGCAACGATAGTAGTGAGATCCAGGGTAGCGGTCATCTTGCCTAAAATCCCGCTAGGAAGAAGAACGAATCCATGAAGAAGACGAACGGATGAAGCCGAACCAACTGTAGACGAACGAATCCTCACGATCGCAACGAAATAGGAACTATCGAAAAGAAGCACACAACATAGTAAACACACCACACATAAACAAGGCATGATGCACAACAAGCATGATGCATGGCAAAGCTACATGAAGCTACTCATGGCAAGAGATGATGCAAACAAGAGCAACACATCAAAGCAAGGTTAAATGAGGCCGGGAACAACATATAACAATTCCGGTAAGTCCTCATATGCAAATTTCAAAATTGGTCCAGATCTGAATAAACCTTATGTTCAAGTTGTTAAACAGCAAGTTAAGATGCACCAAGATGATCTACACGAGATTCTAGTCAAGTTACATATAAAGTTCATTTAGTTTGGAGCTACGGCCTAGAAAATATGAGCAAAAAAAGTTAAACATGGCATTGATGCAAAATGCATACAAACATCAAGCAAACACCTCAAAACAAGGATGCAACATGATAATATGCAACTACATGCAATTCTAAGCAAGTTTCATATAGAGCACACTCAAAACGGAGCAACGGTTCAACACACACACATGAAACAAGTTTAAAGGACAAGGTGTCCAAAACAACAACTAGGCATATTGCAAGCATCAAAACAACATGCTACAGCACCACAATATAATAACAAAAGGCATGGGCATGATGTACAGGTAAAACACAACAAAACATGAACACTGAGCTATCTCCAGAAATCACTAGAACATCCTCAAACACACATGGTAAGATTGCAAATGATAACAGTTCAGACTTTGCAGAAAATAACATCAAGTTGCAATGTTTAGAGCTATCAAACAACATGTTACAGGAACTTATAATGGCAAACAAAGGCATGGCATTAATCTACTAATTGCATAGATCAAAAGTCCCTTACTGACTATAAGCCAAAAAGGATCAGAAAATATGATGGCACCCATGTAAACATGGCAAGTTATAATACAGATTCAAACATGGCAGAAACAGAATTATGAAGGCATGTAGATGAGCTTGTGCAACTCACTACAGAGCAAAACATGGCATGGCAAGGCAACCAACAGTAAGAAGGCATGTTTGTGAAGCTAAGCATGGCAATAACAAGGTCATAGGGTGCATGGAACACTAAGAAAACACATGGCAACAACTGAACTTAATGTTAACAGGCTGACAACAACATTATCAAGCAACTTTGGAGCAAGATATGAACAAGCTACAGCAAGCTATAATCGCAACCAGGGGCATGGACAGATAGAGCATTACATGTAGAACAAAACATATTTAGTGATCATCTCCAGATTATGCATAGAATGATTAGTAGCAACATGTTTATATAGCATCACGAAATAATAGATTCAGCCTAGCAAAACAGTAACAGCAAGTACACTACTTAACAAGCTCGATTCACTCATCACAAGTCATTGCATGACAAGATAATCATAGCATCATCAAGAAGACATGTTTATGTAACCAACCAAGGCAAGAACAAGTTCATAGCACGCAAGGATCAACTACAACAACCTTGGCAAAATTGAATAACATGTAAACAATCTGCCAGGAAACATTTTGAAGCAAAAGTAGAGTACGAAAATGACATTCTAGACTACTCCATAATTGCAACCAGAGGCATGAATGGATAGACAATAACCTCATATTCAAAACACCCTTACTGAAGTATCTCAAAATATGCATGGATCTCTCTGTAGCAACATGTTTACATGGCATCAAAATAACAGCAGAACAGGGACTAAAATCAGCAACATCACGATGCCTAGTTTGCATGCTTGTGCTAGTCACCACATTGATTACAAAAATACATGGCAAACACCACTATAAACAAGACATAGCATAGATCAAAACACATGTAGACATCAACCTCATAGGATGCACACATCAAACATGGCAAAAATGACAAAAGAGCTCGTTCTGATACCAGACAGCAGATAACATCATGAAGCACTCTTGCAACGATGATTCAGGCATCAAGATGACATCAAATGAATATAATGCAATGGAATTAAATGATGTACTCGTCGAGATGAACAATTTGACATATTACACGCACGAAATGGGGCTACATGCACAGAGATATGGCAGGTCGAACATGGCATGAAAATTACATAGATTCGGGGACTTAGTCGTTTTTTGAAAAAAAAACAGATCGGGCGCAGATGAACTAAAAGACGCCTCGGGCGGAGTTTAGTCGGGCTGCTCACCATTGGGCTGGCCCAGGAAGGAGGAGGCAGGCCGTCGAGCTGGGCCGGGGCGATGCTGGGTTGGGCCGACGCGGGGTCAACACGAGCGCGCGGCGCTCGTCGTCGTCCTCCTCAATCCAGAGGGAATGACGGAAAGCAGGGAGCGGCGGCGCATCTCCGGCGAGGCGGGGCGGCCCCCCAGCGGCGAGGCCGACGCGTAGATGGCGGGGATGGATAGATCCAGCGATGGGGATCCCGGATCCAGCCGGAGAAGGGGGTGGGAGGCGGCAACAACGGCGGCTGCGGGAGATAAGCAGAGAGGAAGATGGGGCAGGGCGAAGGCGCGCTCACCAGCGCGGCGGCGGCGCTCGCCGGCACGGCAGCCAGGCGATGGGGCGGAGGAGGGACGGCGACGGCGAGGATGCACGAGACGGCGGCGGGGACGACCAACACGGTCCGGTGCTGTTGGCGGCGCGTGCTTGTCCGGGCCCCAATGGGCTCGGGTGGGCCCCGATCTGGGCCGAGAGGGCCGGCGCGATGGGGGCGAAGGGCTGGCGGCAGAGTGGTGACGTGGCGGCTTTTGGTTGGGCGAGGAGCAGCGGCGGACGTGTCCGGCTGCGGGATGGACATGTCCGGCGGCGAGAGGTGGAAGAAGACTAGGGTTTGGACGAAAATTTAGGGGGAGGGGACTATTTTATAGGTAGAGGGAGCTAGGAGAGTCCAAATGAGGCACGGTTTTCGGCCACACGATCGTGATCGAACGACCGAGAGCATGGAGGGGAGTTTGCTGGGTTTTGGGCCACTTTGGAAGGGTGTTGGGCTGCAAAGAGAAGGAGGCTTTCGGGCTACGCGGTTAACCGTTGGAGTATCAAACGACCTCCAAATGGCACGAAACTTGACAGGCGGTCTACCGGTGGTATACCAAGGCCGCTTGGCAAACCTCGGGCCATTCCGAGAAAGTTTAACACCCGCTCACAACAGGAGACAACAGAGGAACGCCGGAGGGCATAGGAGTGCCGGATCGCAAAACGGACAACGGGGAAATGGCTCGGACGCATGAGACGAACACGTATGCAAAATGAGATGCACATGATGACATGATAAAATGCAACACGCAAGCAAATGACATGGCAATGACGGCGAATAACTGGCAGACACCTGGCGCATCGAATCCAGGGCGTTACACAGTTTCACTTAGCCATGGGAGTTTGACGGTGGGTGAGGGAGTCCCGGATTAGGGGTGTCCGGATGGCCGGACTATGACCTTTGGCCGGACTCCCGGACTATGAAGATACAAGATTGAAGACTTCGTCCCATGTCCGGATAGGACTTTCCTTGGCGTGGAAGGCAAGCTTGGCGATTTGATATGAAGATCTCCTCCCATTGTAACCGACTCTATGTAACCCTGGCCCCCTCCGGTGTCTATATAAACCGGAGAGTTTTAGTCCGTAGGACGAACAACAATTATACCATAGGCTAGCTTCTAGGGTTTAGCCTCTCTAATCTCGTGGTAGATCAACTCTTGTACTACCCATATCATCAATATTAATCAAGCAGGAGTAGGGTTTTACCTCCATCGAGAGGGCCCGAACCTGGGTAAAAACATCGTGTCCCTTGTCTCCTGTTACCATCCGCCTAGACGCACAGTTCGGGACCCCCTACCCGAGATCCGCTGGTTTTGACACCGACATTGGTGCTTTCATTGAGAGTTCCTCTATGTCGTCACGTTTAGGCCCGATGGCTTCTTCAGTCATCAACCACGACGCGGTTCAGGGTGAGACTTTTCTCCCCGGACAGATCTTCATTTTCGGCGGCTTCGCACTGCGGGCCAATTCGCTTGGCCATCTGGAGCAGATCGAAAGCTACGCCCCTGGCCATTAGGTCAGGTTTTGGAGTTTAAACTACACGACCGACATCCGCGGGGACTTGATCTTCGATGGATTCGAGTCACGGCCGAGCGCGCCACAATGTCACAATGGGCATGATTTAGCTCTGCCGCCGGACAATGCCCAGAGCATCGCTAAGGTGCCCGCTCTGACCATTAGCTCGGAGCCGACTGCACCAGTTGGGGCCGGACGGCTGGACGCCGCCCCAGGAGCCGCAATCTCTACGGCAATAGAGCCGAACACCAGCCTAGTCCTTTGCGAGGCCTATGACTCCAGGGTGCCGGACTCTATTCCGAACTCCGAATCTCCCGCACCCCTTCCGATCGAACCTGATTGGGCTCCGATCATGGAGTTCACCGCCACGGACCTCTTTCAGCACTCGCCCTTTGGCGATGTCCTGAACTCACTAAAGTCTCTCTCTTTGTCAGGAGAGCCCTGGCCAGAGTATGGTCAGCATGGTTGGGATGCGGACGACGAAGAAATTCGAAACCCACCCACCACCCACTTCGTAGCCACTGTCGACGATTTAACCGACATGCTCGACTTCGACTCTGAAGACATCGACGGTATGGACGCCGATGAAGGAGATGACCAAGAACCAGCGCCTATAGAGCGCCGCACCATCACCTTATCACACGATGTATGCATGGTGGACACACCTAAAAGAAGCAGTGGTGAGGATCAAAAGGTCACAACCAGGGATTGTTCCCTCGAAAAACAATCAAAGCGGCGGCGTAAGCGCCACGCCAAGCCCCACCTCGACAGAGACCCAGCCATGGAGCAGGGTGAATCAACGAAAGACGAACATGCCATCGAGCAACCGTCCAAACAAGGCGGACAAACCGAACAATCCGTCCCCAGCAAAGATAATAGCCTGGACGACCACACGCCGGACAAGTCGCTGGAGCACCAGAACCTCGACCAAAGGCTCGTCGCCACTGCACGTAGCCTGAAAAAGCAGAAGCGGAATAAGATGCAATCAGAATAAGATGGAGCAAAGAGCTTTCCGAAGCGGAGCAAAGTACTCAATACCGCACACAAGTGCGGCAACAGTCGTCACACAAAGAGCTTTCCGAAGCGGAAATTACTACCGGAATTTGATGAAGAGGCCCTAGAGCCCCCACAATCAAAAAACAAGGAAGTCACCAGGTCGGATAGACGACCCCATGATCGACCTCAACCAACAAAGGGCGCCGCATTCAATGCGGCACGCGAGCCGCCCAAAGATTCGCATCAGAAAAACGGCCCGACCAGATCCATCTACGGGCCAAGAAAGCAAGCTCCATTGAGCAATACAACACAAAACATATCCGAACATTGCGGCACACCTATATACAGGGGCGCCGCGCATCCCCTATGTTTTACCGATGAGGTACTGGATCATGAATTTCTAGCGGGATTCAAGCCCGTAAACATAGAAGCATACGACGGAACAACAGACCCTGGAGTCTGGATCGAGGATTATATCCTCCATATACACATGGCTAGAGGGATGACCTTCACGCCATAAAATACTTACCCCTTAAGCTCAAAGGGCCAGCCAGGCATTGGCTTAAAAGCCTCCCCGAAAACACCATAGGAAGTTGGGAAGAGCTCGAGGATGCTTTCCGGGCAAATTTCCAAGGGACCTATGTCCGACCCCCGGATGCAGACGATTTGAGTCATATAACTCAACAACCCGGAGAGTCAGCCCGAAAACTCTGGAACAGATTTCTTACTAAAAAGAATCAGATAGTCGACTGTCCGGACACCGAAGCCCTAGAAGCTTTCAAACATAGCGTCTGAGACGAATGGCTCGCCAGACACCTCGGCCAAGAAAAGCCAAGAACAATCGCCGCATTAACAAGCCTCATGACCCGCTTTTGTGCAGGAGAGGATAGCTGGTTGGCAAGAAGCAGCACCAGCGACCCGAATATGTCCGAACTCAGAGATGGAAACGGGAAACCGCGACGTAACAAAGAACTATGCCGGGCCAAGGACAACAGCCCGATGAGCACGGCAGTCAACGCCGGATTCAAAAGCTCTCGGCAAAATCAGAAAAAGCCGTCCCCCAAAGATGGGAGGGACGAGCTACCCAACCTCAACCAAATCTTGGACAAAATATGTCAAATCCACAGTACTCCCGGGAGACCTGCAAGCCACACCCACAGAGATTGTTGGGTCTTCAAGCAGTCCGGCAAACTCAATGCCGAACACAAGGGGCTCGACACACCAAGCGAGGATGACGACACGCCCCACAAGCAGAACAACGGAGAACAAAAGAAGTTCCCGCAAGAAGTCAAAACAGTAAATTCACTTCAGGTGACAAAAGGGAAAAACAGAATGGCACCCACGAAGATACGCGCCACACGGCCCGCCCCAGAGGAGCACCGTCACTGGTTGTTACAACCAATCACCTTCGATCATCAGGATTACTCCAGAGGTATCCGGAATGCAGGCTGGACTGCCTTGGTCTTGGATCCGATTATTGACGGACTCCAATTTACACAAGTCCTAATGGACGGCGGCAGTGACCTAAACTTATTATATCAGGACACAATCCGCAAACTGGGGGTAAACCCAGCAACAATTCGCCATGACAACACTTCCTTTCAAGGAATCACGCTGGGCCCAGATACCCAGAGTATGGGTTCCCTGTCATTAGAAGTCATGTTCGGCTCACCCGACAACTTCCAAAGCGAAAGCTAACCTTCCACATCGCCCCATTCATAAGTCGCTATCAAGCGCTACTAGGACGTGAAGCTTTCGCCCGCTTTAACGCAATACCGCATTATGCATCCCTCACACTCAAAATGCCCGGCCCGCGAGGCATCATCTCATTAAAGGGAAATATCAATTGATCCCTGAAGTACGGATAATGGTGCGGCCACCTTGACAGCCGCACACTAATCCAGCTTCACTACCCCGGACACGATTCGACCAGTCCGGCGTAAACATACAAAGGCCTAACAGCCGCATAACCCTGTACAAGGGGCTCCGCGTGTTTACACCAGGAGACAATATGACCCAATCTTACTCATGCCTCTATGTTATATTTTGTTTATTCTAATATAGATTTCTCTCACGATTATTTTTCACTAAGTCCCTCTCTTTCGCAGACAAACACCATGCTACGCCCGTCCAGGATATGGCACAATGGAGATACAGGCGCAGACGTGCAGTAGGGACCTGTTCTAAGGATTCTCTTCAGATTAAGACCCTTCATAAATGTCGGTGTCAAAACCGGCAGATCTCTGGTAAGGGACACAATGTTTTACCCAGGTTCGGGCCCTCTTGATGGAGGTAAAACCCTACGTCCTGCTTGATTGATATTGATGATGTGGGTATTACAAGAGTAGATCTACCACGAGATCAAGGAGGCTAAACCCTAGAAGCTAGCCTATGGTATGATTGTTGTTCGTCCTACGGACTAAAGCCATCCGGTTTATATAGACACCGGAGAGGGCTAGGGTTACACAGAGTCGGTTACAATGGTAGCAGATCTACATATCCGTATCACCAAGCTTGCCTTCCACGCCAAGGAAAGTCCCATCCGGACACGGGATGAAGTCTTCAATCTTGTATCTTCATAGTCTGGGAGTCCGGCCGATGATGATAGTTCGGCTATCCGGACACCCCCTAGTCCAGGACTCCCTCAGTAGCCCCTGAACCAGGCTTCAATGATGACGAGTCCGGCGCGCATATTGTCTTCGGCATTGCAAGGCGGGTTCCTTCTCCGAATAATTTATAGAAGATTGTGAACACCAGGATAGTGTCCGGCTCTGCAAAATAAATTCCACATACCACCGTAGAGAGAATAATATTTACACAAGTTCAATCTGCTGACATATTTGGTGGCGTGACGTCACACCACTACAAAGCCTTTACTCGAATCATTTTTATTGTACCACCTCAGCATGTTTAGCGAAGCGGTTTCCTTGGCACGTCTTGTCGAAGCAGAGATCGTGTTCCCCTTATTCCGAGATTCCCATCAATACGGACGTGGGTAACCCAACCGCACCATTGATTGCGGCGCTTGGGAGATAAGCGAGTTTTACCAGGCCAGCGGGGACGCATGTTTTCGTCCGCCCATATAAGGGGATAAAGATCCAACACTTTTACCTGCACCTTTTTCCTCCTTGGCTTATCCATCTCCGCGATCTCGAGCTCCAGCGCCCAAGTCCGCACATCTCACCTCAACCTTCTCCAACTATGTCCGGAGCGGGAGGCAAGTGGATGGCCTCCTCCGTTACGGAGGGGCACATCCAGAAGCTGCGCAGCACCGGATATCTGTCCAATGACATCGCGCACCGGCTCCCCGACGAGGGAGAGCTCATCCCCACCCCCAGGCCCCATGAGATGGTAGTATTTCTTCCCCATTTCCTCCGCAGACTGGGCTTCCCACTCCATCCCTTTGTCCGAGGGCTCATGTTCTACTATGGCCTGGATTTCCATGATCTGGCCCCAAATTTCATCCTCAATATCTCGGCGTTTATCGTCGTGTGTGAGGCCTTCCTCTGCATCCAGCCCCACTTCGGCTTGTGGCTCAAGACCTTCAGTATCAAGCCGAAGGTGGTAAAGGGCAGCCAAGCAGAGTGCGGAGGCGCCATGTTGGGCAAGATGCCCAACGTTACTTGGCTTGAGGGCACTTTCGTGGAAACCATTAAGAGGTGGCAATTGGGGTGGTTCTACATCACCGAGCCGCATGACCCTGAATGGGCAGCGACCCCCAAATTCAGATCTGGCATCCCCATACGGCTTACCTCCTGGAAAGAGAGCGGCCGGACATGGGGTGATTCGGAGGAGCTGACCGGACTCCAAGCCTGCATCCAAAAGCTAGTGAACAAGAAGCTCAAGCTTGTCAACGTAGTCCAGGTCATGCTCACCCGCCGGATTCTCCCGTGCCAACGATGGGGCTTCAATTGGGAGTTCGATTCGGCGTAGCACCAGACTTTGAGCGGGCTCTTCGACACTATGTACGAAGATGCCTGGAGGGTGCTGTTTAAAGGCGCCGAGGCCCCCGCATCCGCTACCGAAGATCAAGGATTCAGCTCGCAGCGTCCGGCTAGCGAGGTAAGCGATTTTGCTCTTTACGGGACACTTGTTTTCCATAGTTTGACTATGCGGGATCTAAACTCCCTCTCCTTTGACAGGACTAGCTAAAGAAGGCTGAACAGACTATCTGTCCGGCCCCATTGCCAGAGGACCCAGCGGACGCCCGCTTAACGGGGCTGCTAGCTCCGGCACCCCACGTGGTGCCGGAGAAGAAGGCCAAGAAGAAGGCCATGGACACTCGGAAGAGTTCCCGTTTGCAGGTGTCATCGGACGATGACTCCGAGGCATACTCCTCCCACAAATGCGAGGAGGAGAAGAAGAAGGCCTCTCCCCCAGCGGGGGAAGGGAAGAAAAGGAAGGCTTTCCCAACGAGGGAGGCCGAAGGGTCCAAGAAGGGAAAGACTCTTCCCCCGGACTGTTGTGCCAATGCTAGTGATGACGACGAGGATTGGCCTCCAAGGGCCAAGCCCCTGGCGAGATCGTAAGTATCCGGACTCCCGAATAACTTCATGGTTTTTCTTTTCGGCACATAGTGTCTTTCTAATGCCGCATACAACCCTGCTGTCCGCCCAAGGATGATTTTCCCGCTTCGTCGAGCGGGTCCTTGGGTGCGTCGGATATTGATTCCCTTCCGACCGCCTCCACCCCCCGTGATGCGGATGATGCCGAGGTGGGATCCCGGGAAGGGACCCGCCAGGAGGAGGAGGCCCCGAAGGTGCCGCAGGGCAACCTCCTGGACTTTGCACCGGCCTTCGCACCGGAACCTGAAGTGGCTCCGGGGTCCGACAGGCGGCCCCTTCGTAAGAAGGGCAAGACCGCGACGCCAGCGGCCTCCATCCAACCGGAGGCGCCGGATAGCTTGCTGGAGGCGCTCAACGGCACCTCCATCAAAGAGGAACACCACACCTTCATGAGTGCGGTGATTCAGAAGGTTCAGCTCGCTAAGAGCGGGCTGACCGAAGCCTGCAGCAGCCTTCTAACAAGCTTTAAGGTAAGAATTTTGATATAAGTAGAATAGTACCGCATAGACAGTATCCCCTGATGCTCGGTTCGGTATTCGGAAAGAAAAGCCGGACTGAGGATCTAAAAAGATATACGCATGAGTCATAAAATATGTCAATATGGGGTTGCAGGTTGTGCTGCTAACCTCTGCCGCACTGACTGCGGAGGTCAATACTTTGAAGCAAAGCCTCGAGCGGTCCGAGAACGAGCTCGGACATGCCAAGAAGCAGCTTGAGGACAAGGAAGGTGAATAACACCATATTAAGATTGTACCTTACAGAAAAGGATTTGGTTGAAAGAAAATTGACAAGGATAACATGGGTATTGCAGGTGCCACGACCGAGGTGGCGACCCTGAAGGAGGCGGTGTCCACGGCCGAACGTAATGCGGCCGCGGAGCGCACCGAGCGAGAGAAGCAGGAGGCGCGGGTGGCGGAGGTACAGCAAGAGCTCCAGGATCTCGTGGAAAAACATGAGAGCCTGGAGCGTGACTCGAAGACTCGAGAGTCCGAGCTTACATCGGCTCTTGAGAGTGCCAAAGCCGCTAAGGCCGAAGCCTACAAGGCCCTCCAAGAAATCGAGGCGTTGAAGAAAATAGCAGCGGGTAAGGCATTTTTCATGCAAAGTAAGCATGTGAGTGTGAATTACCTATCACTTACCCGAATTTGGAGCTCTCCAGGAGCGTTTGCAGATCTTCCTCGAAGCGTGTCTGATGCTGCCGCTTTCTACCGGGCCGGTGAGGGGAGCTCGACGGAGAAGGTCTTCTGGTCTCAGTATGCTGAGGCCGGATATCCGGTGCCCCTTAGCGACCAGCTGAAGCAGCTGGTCGAGCTCCACAAGGTGGCCGAACAGGCCATGAGGGGCCTCATAGTTCGGCTGTGGCCTAAGGAGGCCGTGCCTGGGAGCTACTTCGGCCTGGTGCGGCGGCTGGTGGATGCGTATCCATGGGTTGAAGTCATCAAGCACTCCGCCTGCATTGAAGGTGCCCGTCGGGCCCTTGCCCGCGCAAAGGTGCACTGGGGCAAGATGGATGCTGAGAAGCTTGTGACAGACGCGCCACCACTGGGCAAGGAGTATCTACGCCCAAGATGTATTATAAGACTGTTCTGAAGGGTGCCCGCACTATTGCGGGTGAGTGCTCCAAAGATGTAATATTTGAGTAGACTCGCATTTTGTTATCCTGTGCGCTGAAAACTTTGTTCATATGCGCTAAGCAACGCTTGTTAATTTAAAATATTACCTTCTGTGCGGCCGTTTATCAAATCTGAGAGATGGCAAGTCGTCGGCTTCGGCCCCCATGCCACGAGTGCTGGGGTGTTCGGGATAAATTTGAGCACTCTTGTTCCCATTTTTGGGTCCATCTAGGGAGGCGCTCAACACAACGAACAAGGCAACCGAACTTATAATGCTTGAACACTCTCACTTAGCCATATAATTCTATAATTTTAAATTTTGGCGAAGCCCCTAGTGTTCGGAAGGCCGAATTTGGGGCGCTATCCATGCCTGGGCCGGACAAAGCTGGTTCCTCACTCTAAGCGGCATAAATCTTTAGGGACTCGAAAAAACCTCTCGAACAGCGACCGGCTCTCGCCTCATCATGACGGTCAGTTTTAGCTTTCTCCACTAAGGCGCTCACCCAGCTCAACTGGGGCGCAATCGCAGTGGTTCTCCCAGTGCTACCTTAGCCGATACAACGGAACATAAGGTACCAAAACATGGGAGCCGGGCAAACCCAACTATTGACCCAAGACATGATTCGGAGCCGATGCATATAATGCTATAAGTTCGGGGTGCCGCACTTGTGAAAGTGTTCGGACTTATCGCACCATGATGCGGGAAACATAAGCCCCTGGTGTATTTAGCCGTACCAAAGTGTACGGATGCAACATGTCATAAATGAACATATATATAAGAAAGGAATGCAATTGTAAGCAAAAAGGTGCATTGTTTATTCAAGAAATACTGCTGTGAATGCAGAACGATACAAATGGTGCGATAAGCAAGGGATGGGACTATTAAACATGTCCCCCTCCAGGGGTAGGCTGCGGAATGGTGTATAAAACAGATTTAATGCTCATAATGGAGACCACCTGGATATTCGTCGTAGCCTTTCTCCTTCCCTGGCTGTTGCATCGTGAGTTCGGCAGGTCTACTGCCGGACAGGGCCTCTGATGAACGGGGTCCTGCGGGTAAAAAAAAGAAAAGAAAAAAGAACGACACACTTGAGATCCCCTGGTGTGGTTAAGCCGCATTCTGGGCCTATCGTGGTCGTGCCCCTCCCCCTATGCCCATGGTATCTTCAGAGCGTAATGATGTACGCGAAGGACCCATCTTGAAATTTTCTAGGGGCTGGGGTTGGGGCCGCATTGCTACGCGTGCTCAGAACGTGCCAGGTGGTCTTGTTGTAGGTTACTCCGGGCGCGTTTAGCCGTGTCCGGTCGCTTAACGGCTGGACTCGAGAATTGCCTTAAGAGGCTGCACTGTACTTCTGCCGCGAGAGCCGCTGTATGTTCCTCCGTTCGAAGAGAGCGTTCAGTGTTTCCGTTGACCGTGATGACTCCTCGAGGGCCTGGCATCTTGAGCTTAAGGTATGCGTATTGCGGTACCGCGTTGAACTTTGCAAACGCGGTGCGTCCGAGCAGAGCATGATAGCCGCTGCAGAACGAAACTATGTCGAAGATTAACTCCTCGCTTCGGAAGTTATCCGGGGATCCGAATACCACTTCCAGTGTAACTGAGCCTGTACAATTGGCCTCTACACCTGGTATGACGCCTTTAAAGGTCGTCTTTGTAGGTTTAATCCTTGAGGGGTCTATGCCCATTTTGCACACTGTATCCTGATAAAGCAGGTTCAGGCTGCTGCCGCCGTCCATCAGGACTCTGGTGAGGTGAAATCCATCAACGATTGGGTCTAAAACCAATGCGGCGAATCCGCTGTGGCGGATGCTGGTGGGGTGGTCCCTTCGGTCAAAAGTGATTGGGCAGGAGGACCATGGATTGAACTTCGGGGCAACTGGCTCCATCGCGTATACATCCCTGAGTGCATGCTTCCGCTCCCTTTTGAGTATGTGGGTTGCGTATATCATGTTCACCGTCTGCACTTGTGGGGGGAAACCCTTCTGTCCTCTATTGTTCGGCGGTCGGGTCTCTTCCTCGTCATCGCTATGCAGCCCCTTGTCGTTGTTTTCGGCAATTAACTTGCCTGCCTGCTTGAATACCCAACAGTCCCTGTTGGTGTGGTTAGCTGGCTTTTCGGGGGTGCCGTGTATCTAGCACGAGCGGTCGAGTATTCGGTCCAAATTGGACGGACCCAAAGTGGTTCTTTTGAATGGCTTTTTCCGTTGACCGGGTTTAGAGCCTCTGAATCCGGCATTGACTGCCGTATCCTCACTATTGTCCCCGCTAATGCGGCGTTTGTTTTTGTTGTGACGCGGCCTACCATTGCGGTCCTTGATATCCGGACTGCCAGAATTTTTACTGAGGTTGTTGCTGCATGCTAGCGAGGTGTCCTCACCCGCGCAGAAGCGGGTCATGAGTGATGTGAGGGCTGCCATGGATTTCGGCTTTTCCTGTCCCAGGTGCCGGGCAAGCCACTCGTCGCGGATGTTATGTTTGAAGGCCGCGAGGGCCTTCGCATCCGGACAATCGACGATTTGATTTTTCTTGGTTAAGAACCGTGTCCAGAATTGTTTGGCCGATTCGTCTGGCTGCTGAATTATATGGCTTAGGTCGTCAGCGTCTGGTGGTCGCACGTACGTGCCTTGGAAGTTATCGAGGAATGCGGCTTCCAGGTCTTCCCAACTCCCAATTGACTCTGCTGGCAAGCTGTTAAGCCAATGTCGGGCTGGTCCTTTAAGCTTGAGTGGGAGATATTTGATGGCGTGGAGATCATCACCGCGGGCCATGTGGATATGAAGGAGATAGTCCTCGATCCAAACCGCGGGGCCTGTTGTGCCATCATAAGATTCAATGTTCACGGGTTTAAACCCTTCGGGGATTTGATGATCCATTACTTCATCTGTGAAGCATAGTGGGTGTGTGGCGCCTCTGTATTGGGCGATATCACAACGGAGTTCAAAAGAGCTTTGTCTACTGTGTTCGGCCAGGCCAGACTTACTGTGTCCGGCGCGACGGTTGTCGTCACGTATCATGGAGCACCCACACGATCCATAGATCGATCTTGATTGTCTTGCCTTATCCTCCAATATATCTCGCAAGTCTAGAGCGTTCCTGTCAGTGTCAAAACCGGCGGATCTCAGGTAGGGGGTCCCGAACTGTGCGTCAAGGCAGATGGTAACAGGAGACGAGGGACACGATGTTTTTACCCAGGTTCGGGCCCTCTTAATGGAGGTAAAACCCTACGTCCTGCTTGATTAATATTGATGATGTGGGTTACAAGAGTAGATCTACCACGAGATCAAGGAGGCTAAACCCTAGAAGCTAGCCTATGGTATGATTGTTGTTCGTCCTATGGACTAAAGCCATCCGGTTTATATAGACACCGGAGAGGGATAGGGTTACACACAGTCGGTTACAATGGTAGGAGATCTACATATCCGTATCGCCAAGCTTGCCTTCCACGCCAAGGAAAGTCCCATCCGGACACGGGACGAAGTCTTCAATCTTGTATCTTCATAGTCTTGGAGTTCGGCCGATGATGATAGTTCGGCTATCCAGACACCCCCTAGTCCGGGACTCCCTCAGTAGCCCCTGAACCAGGCTTCAATGACGACAAGTCCGGCGCGCATATTGTCTTCGGCATTGCAAGGCGGGTTCCTCCTCCGAATAATTTATAGAAGATTGTGAACACCAGGATAGTGTCCGGCTCTGCAAAAATAAATTCCACATACCACCGTAGAGAGAATAAAATTACACAAGATCAATCTGCTGACGTATCCTGTGGCGTGACGTCACACCACTTCCAAGCCTTTACTCGAATTGTTTTTATTGTTCCACCTTAGTGCGTTTAGCGAGACGGTTTCCTTGGCACGTCTTGTCGAAGCAGAGATCGTGTTCCCCTTATTCCGGGATTCCCATCAATACGGACGTGGGTAACACAACCGCGCCCATTGCCACGCCCCCTCCATCGAAGGCGGGTTTCAAACGGTCATGGGGACGGCTCTTGGTATTCTTCCTCTTTATAATGAGACCAAGGCCCGTCCTTTTTATTCAATCCTCCATCGAATCTGCCCCTCTCCCTGAGTTCCAACACCCAGGGCTCCGAATTTAGGTACCTTCGATCCTCGACAATGTCCGGTCCTGATCTACGAGTCCGGTGGATGCCCTCCTCCGTCACGGAGGAGGACGTGCTAAAGCTGAGAGATGCCAGGTATTTAACCTACGAGATTTCGCATAGGCTGCCTGCCCGAGGGCAAGTTATCCCAACTCCAGAGCCTGGCGAGATCGTCGTGTTCATGTCTCACTTCCGTCGGGGTTTAGGCTTCCCGACGGATCCCTTCATGATGGGGCTCATGTTTTACTATGGGCTGGAATTCCATGACCTGGCTCCGGAGTCCATCCTCCATATCTCGTCATTCATTGTCTTATATGAAGCCTTCCTCCGCACTACCCCTCACTTCGGCTTATGGCTCAAAACCTTCAATGTGGAGCCGAAGATGATTGAGGGGCGTCAGGCAGAGTGCGGTGGGGCGGTTATAAGCAAGAGGGCCGAAGCTCCATGGCCCAAGGGCTCTTTCCAAGAGGAGCTCGGCTTGTGGCAACAGGAGTGGTTTTATATCACCGCTCCCCGGGGCAGCAGGCAGAAGCCGCCGCCCGTCTTTCGCTCGGGCCCTCCACAGCAGCCGACGTCATGGGTCAACAAGGGGCATGACTGGGGGCCGCCCAAAGACGTCCCCCTGTTGCAGGACCGGATTCGAGTCCTCCAAGAAAGGGAGATCAATCTGGTCGCAGTGGTGCAGGTCATGTTGATCCGGCGCCTACTGCCCTGCAAACGTCGCCCCCTCCGTCTGTGGGAATTTAATCCGGAGGGGCCGCGAGCTCTTCAACACTTCATGGGTTTGACTCCCATGGAGATGTATAAACTGTTCTTCGGATCGCAAGAGACGCATCCGGAATTGACCGCGGACGCTGGCCTAAGCTGCAATCGCCCGGATACTCAAGTAAGTAGCCCTGTGTCCGGACACACCATCCATTTATTTATCGTGAGCTTGCCTTTTAACCAGCTATCCCTGGACAGGAGTGGATAGCGCAAGCAAAACTGATATGGTGTCCGCCCCCCTCCCTGAGACCATGCAGGATCCCGTGTTAATCAAAATGTTGGAGGTTGCACCTTCGAATGAGGGTGAAGGGGGGCACGGGGAAACTATCACCTCTGCCAAGGAGGCGTTTAGTAAGGGAGGAATCGAGAGTCCCTCCTTCCAGGGGGAGAAGAGGACCGCTTCCGAAGACCCGGAGGCCAAGGCCTCAAAGCGGGGAAAGAAATCTGTTCCGGAAGGCCCGGTGCCGGGAAGAACCCCGGCCGTACTGTCTCCTCATAGGAATCAGCCCTCCAGCGAGCCGTAAGTACAAAAGGGAATTTTATAATAGTGAACACCCCTGCTTGATTTCTAAGGGTAACCGAAGTTTTTACCTTGTAGTTTGGATCCTAGCCCGTCTCAGCACAGCTCATCTTCGGGAGACCTTCGTCCGGAGATGATAGAGAGTGAAACGCCTCCATCTGCCGCCCCATCATGCGGGGCGGACGACCCTGAGGTGTCGTCACGGAGGGTCTCCCCGAGTCCGGTGGGGCCAGAGAGTTCGGCACCCATTGGAGTACGGCCGGTGGAGCTGCGGGATTTGCTTAAGAGGGCGTCTATCGTGGAAGATCACCGCATATTAATGAGTATGGTGATTCAAAGGATCTCGTCCGCCGAGAGCGGATTGTATGAGGCCGTCGGAAGCTTGCTGACGGGGTTTGAGGTACGCAAAAAATGACATACCTTTTGACAGTTTTGCACATGAAGTGCGCCCTGTATAGATAGTAGCCCCTGAGACTTAGTATGCTGTCGAAAGCAACAGCGTGCCGAGGATCATAATCTCAGTTATAAAATGTCACCTTTCCTATGCAGGTGGCTGATCGTTCGGTGGCTAGCCGGACTGATGGATTTGCCAAGCTGAAGAGACAACTCGACGTTGCGGATGCGGACATCTCGCTGGTAAATAGACGACTTGATGAGTTGCAAGGTATGTGGTTGCTCCGCAGTCGCGCAGTAAGGGAGCTGACGCTCATTCCTTACAATTTATATGCTTGATGCAGATGGTGCTGCTGCTGTGGAGGACCTTCGAGCAGAACTTGCTCGGGTCAAGGAGCAAGCCAGGAAGAGCGAGGTGGCTGCCTCAAAGGTAGCAGAAGAGCTAGAAGTCGAGAAGGCTGCTCACTGCCGAAGCAGGGAGGAGATGGCCGAAATGGCCGCAAAATTAAAAGTTGCTACCGACCGCCAGGAAGTTCTTGAAAGAGAACGCCAAGCGGAGCAAGAAGACCTGAAAAAGGCCAATGCCGGAGCCAAGGATGCCCGTAGTTCAATGCGGGCTATAAAGGAGGAATTGCGTCAGGCCGGGGACATTGTGGCTGGAAAGCCCTTTATGCTGCGTAGCAAGTTCACGGATCCGAAGTATGCTCAGCTGGGCCGATTGTACGGTGCGGAGGATCCTTATCTGGACTTGGTGGCGAGTGCGGCTGATGCAGTCGTGCACTTTCAAAGCCAGGAGGATCATGAAATGGAAGAGCTTTTCTGGTGTCAATTCCATAGTCCGGAGCGTCCACTTCCATTGAGTGATCGGCTGGTTGAGTGGGCTGAGCTGAATAGATTGTCTGGACTGGCCATGACGGATGTGGTAACTCATCTGTGGCCGAAAAGGCCGAAGCCAAAGAGTTATTTTGGCTTGTTGCAGCAATTCCTTGGGGCAGTGCCGCATATTAAGGCGATGAAGCGGTCGGCATGCATAGAAGGTGCGCGGATGGCTCTTGCCCATGGTAAAACATACTGGGCGGAGATGGATGCCACAGCTGTTGCATCCCGGGGTTCGGACAAAAGCCGATTCCCCACCGAGCATTACTTTGAGGAAGTCCTGCAGGGCGCTCGTATAATAGAGTCGCAGTGCTCGAAAGATGTTATGTTTGAATGACATGTATGATTTCTAAGATCATGTTTATAATGCAATGACTTTTTATACTTGTGTGTTCAAGTATTGAACTATCTCCTGTGCGGCCGTATATGTATGTATAATCTGAAAGATGGCAGTCTTTGGCTTCAGCCCCCACGCACATCGTGCGGGGGTGTTTGCAAAAAGAAAAACGCTTTTTCACACTTAATCCAACGTCTTGGTCCTTTTAAGGAGGTGATAGCATGGCAAACTAGGCAACTGGACTATAATGCTTTATCACTTTCACTTAGCCATAGGAGCTCGAATGTGGGGCTACTATATAGCCCCTGATGGCATCGCGCTTCTCCGAACTTGGGGCGCGTATGTGCCTGACTGGGAAGCGGTCCTTCGTCAAAGCGGAGGAATTCTAAACATTCCAATGGTCGATCGAGTGGTTGACCAGTCTCTCGCTATATCATGACAGTCAGTTTTTCGGCTTTCTCTACTAAGGTGCTCTCCCGGCCGAACCGGGGCACAATCGCAGTAGTTCTCCTGGTGCCGCGTTAGCCGATGATACGAAACGTAAGGCAACAAAACACAGGAGCCGGGCAAACCCAACATTTGACCAAAGACATGATTCGGAGCTGATGCATATAAGGCCTAACTCGAGACGCCGAACACTCCCTGAGGTGTTCGGTCTTTATAATATCGGGCAGAATAAAAGCCCTAAGCCCCTAGTGTCCAGGTACAGGCGGGAACTTCTGACGCGGCCGATGCCAAAACGCCAGCCTCCTCCTCGGCTCTGGTAAGAAACCGGGGGATGTTTATCAACAAGAGACAGTGAGAAAGGTTTACGCAGGGTCTTAATCTGAAAAGAATCCTTGCAACGGGTCCCTACTGCACGTCTGCGCCTGTGTCTCCGTTGTGCTGTATTCTAGACGGGTGTAGCACCTGCTTCATCTGTAAAAGAGAAGGACTTAGTTTCTAAGAAATATCGTGCAAAAGGTGTATCAAAATAAAGTATAATTTGGAAGATGAAGAAAGTTGAGCTTTATTAGCTTTCATCATTTATGCGCGCGGCCCCCTAAAAAAAGGGGGTATGCGGCTGGGAAGCCCGTTGTTAAGTTACGCCGGACTCGTCTAACCATGTCCGAGGTCTAAATGACCTGTTTTTAGGGGCTTTGACCTGCAAGGTCGGAATAATGTGTGGCTGTCTAGGCAGCCGCACATTCTCCGTGGTCTAGAGACACCTGGAGTCTTAAGAATATGCCACGTGGACCGGGCATTTTTAAGCGTAAGAGACGCGTAATGTGGTATTGCATTGAAGCGGACGAAAGCTGCACGCCCCAGTAGTGCTTAAGGACTACTGTTAAATGGGGTGATGGAGGGTGAGCTTTTTGCGACGGAGGTTGTCGGATTAACCGAACACGACCCCTAGTGGTATAGAGCCTGTAAAATTGGCTGAAAAGGCCTGGCGTCACTCCTTTGAAGGAAGTGCTTGCTATGGCGAATTTTGGTGGGTTCTATCCCCAGTCTGCGGACGGTGTCCTGGTATAGCAGGGGCCGCGCTGCGTGTTATCACGTGAAGTGAGTTCACCGTTTTGACTTCTAATGTGAATGTCTTTTGGTTTCCGGAGCGCTGCTTTTGGGTTTCGTCACTTTCACTTGGTGTGTCGAGCCCTTTGTGTTCGACGTTAAGTCGGACGGACTGCTTGAAGACCCAACAATCTCTGTGGGTATGGTTTGCAGGCCTCCCGGAGGTACCGTGTATTTGACACAGTCTATCCAGAATCTTGTTGAGGTTGGATAGCTCGTCACTGTTATCCTTTAAGGGCAGTGTTTTGTTGTTCGACCGAGAGCTTTTGAATCCGGCGTTGACCGCCGTACTATTAGGGCCATTCTCCTTGTTTCGGCGCTGATCTTTTTTGCGTCGTGATTTCCCATTTCCATCCCTGATTTCGGATGTACTTGGGTCGCTGTTGCTGCATCTAGCCAACCAGCTGTCTTCCCCCGCGCAAAAGCGGGTCATGAGACTTGTTAGTGCGGCCATTGTTCTTGGTTTTTCCTGGCCGAGGTGTCTGGCGAGCCATTCGTCTCGGACGTTGTGTTTGAAGGCTGCTAAGGCTTCAGCGTCCGGACAGTCGACTATTTGGTTCTTTTTAGTGAGGAACCTATTCCAGAATTTGCGTGCTGATTCTCCGGGCTGTTGGGTTATGTGACTTAAATCATCTGCATCCGGAGGCTGGACATAAGTCCCCTGAAAATTTGCTCAAAACGCATCCTCAAGCTCTTCCCAACTCCCAATCGTATTTTCTAGGAGGCTTTTAAGCCAATGCCGGGCCGGCCCTTTGAGCTTGAGGGGAAGGTATTTTATGGCATGGAGATTGTCTCCTCTTGCCATGTGTATGTGTAGGATATAATCCTCAATCCAGACTCCGGGGTCTGTTGTTCCGTCGTATGCCTCTATGTTTATGGGTTTAAATCCCGCTGGAAATCCATGATCCAGTACCTCGTCGGTAAAACATAGTGGGTGTGCGGCGCCCCTGTATTTGGGTGTGTCGTTGTCTTCAAATGCTCGGCTGGTTGCATTACTTCCTGGAGTCTTCTTTTTTGGCCCATAGATAGACCTGGCCGGGTTATCCTTCTTGTGAAGATCTTTATGCTGATCATATGCCGGCTTGTGTGTGGCGGCCCGTGTTGCTCTTGGCCTGTCATCTGGTCGTCTATCCGGCCAGGCGACCCATTTCTTTTTTGACTGCAGGGGCTCGAAGGCCTCCTCGTCGAATTCGGGCAACAACTTGCGCTTCGGGTAGCTCTTTGTCTGGTGACTAGTGCCATATTTATCTGCGGTGTTGAGTACTTTGCTCCATCTCATTCTGAGTGTGTCTTCCGCTGTCTTGAGCTTCCTCTTTTGCTTCTTCAAACTTCGTGCAGTGGCGACGAGCCTGTTATGGAGATTCATATGCTCTAGTGATGTGAGATCATCTTTGCCGGGGATGGGTTGCTTGTCCGGTTCATGTCCGGCTGGCTGCTTGTTGACGTGTGCGTCATCCACTGCTTCGCCCTACTCTAGGGCCAGGTCCATATGGGTACCGTTTTTGTCGATGCCGGTCTTCGGGCGGCGCTTGCGTCGCCGCTTTGTTTGTCTGTTGGGGGAGTTGTCCTTCGCCACGTCCCGTTTTTCCTTATTGTCGCTTCCTTTTGGTGTGTCCATCATGCATACATTGTGGGATGGGGTGGCTTTCCTGCGCCCGTTAGGCGCTGGTTCTTGGTCGTCCCTGGCATCATCGTCCATACCGTCGATGTCCTCGGAGTCGTAGTCAAGCATGTCGGTTAGATCGTCGACAGTGGCTACCAAGTGGGTGGTGGGTGGGCTCTGAATTTCTTCGTCGTCTGCATCCCAACCGTCCTGGCCGTAGTCCGGCCAGGCCTCTCCTGATAACGAGAGGTACTTTAGCAAACTCAAGATGTCGCCAAAAGGTGAGTGTTGAAAGATGTCCGCCGCGGTGAACTCCATGATCGGCGCCCAATCGGATTCGACTGGAGGGGGCGCGGGAGGTCCGGAGTCCGGCAAGGAGTCCGGCACCTCGGAGTCACGAGCTTCATGGGGGATAAGATCGGTGTTCGGCTCTATCGCCGTAGAGGTTGCAGCCCCCGAGGCGGTGTCTAGGCATCCATCCTCGATCTGCGGAGCTGGCTCCGAATTGAAGATTGGAGTGGTTTCGAGTGCGGCCTCCAGGGTACTGCCCGGCGGCAGATCTAAATCAGGTCCATCGTGACAGTACGGCACGCTCGGCTGTGGCTCGAATCCGTCGAGGATCAAGTCCCCGCAGATGTCAGCCGTGAAGTTCAAACTTCCAAATCTGACCTGACGGCCAGGGGCGTAGCCTTCGATCTGCTCCAGCTGGCCAAGTGAATTGGCCCACAGTGCGAAGCCGCCGAATACGAAGATCTGTCCAGGGAGGAAGGTCTCACCCTGGACTGTGTCGTTGATGATGATTGAAGAAGCCATCGAACCTATCGGTGACGACATAGAGGAACTCTCAATGAAAGCACCAATGTCGGTGTCAAAACCGGCGGATCTCGGGTAGGGGGTCCCGAACTGTGCGTCAAGGCGGATGGTAATAGGAGACGAGGGACACGATGTTTTTACCCAGGTTCGGGCCCTCTTGATGGAGGTAAAACCCTACGTCCTGCTTGATTAATAATGATGATGAGGGTTACAAGAGTAGATCTACCACGAGATCAAGGAGGCTAAACCCTAGAAGCTAGCCTATGGTATGATTGTTGTTCGTCCTATGGACTAAAGCCATCCGGTTTATATAGACACCGGAGAGGGCTAGGGTTACACAGAGTCGGTTACAATGGTAGGAGATCTACATATCCGTATCGCCAAGCTTGCCTTCCACGCCAAGGAAAGTCACATCCGGACACGGGACAAAGTCTTCAATCTTGTATCTTCATAGTCTTGGAGTCCGGCCGATGATGATAGTTCGGCTATCCGGACACCCGCTAGTCCGGGACTCCCTAAGTTCTCCTGTGGCCTTGTGCTTTTCGAGTGATGCCGGGGTACGGTTCTATTGGAGGGCCTAGAGGCCTCTCTGTCGCGGCCACGGGGTGGTCGGTCAGCCGTATTGTCTGCTGGTGATGCAGGTTCATATGCCTCCTCCTCTAATCGGGGGAGCAGCTTGCGTTTGGGGTAGCTTTTGGAGGGGCGTTCAAGCTCATGCTCTTCGGCCGCGAGGACTTCAGTCCATCTGTCGGCTAGCAGATCTTGATCAGCTCTAAGCTGCTGCTGCTTTTTCTTGAGGCTGTTTGCCGTGGCCATAAGCCTGCGTTTAAAATGCTCTTGTTCGATGGGATCCTTAGGCACGACAAATTCGTCGTCGTCGAGGCTTGCCTCGTCTCCGGAGGCAGGCATGTAATCCTCTACCTCTTCGTCTGCCGTTTTCTCATGAAGGCTGGCGTCTCCGTCCTCCTGTGCTGAATCTTGCTGGAGGGGGTTGTCTTCGGCACTGTCTGGGGTGTTATTATCTCTGGTGCTGGAATCTCCATTCTTGCTTTGGCGGGATTTAGAGTGGCGCCGCTGACGCCGGCACTTGGGCTTTTTCTTGGAGGGGTCATCCTCCGCTGTTCCTTCGCCATTCCCATCCTTTGGGATATCCACCATGTATATGCCATATGATGAGGTGGCTTTCCAGTGCCCAGTAGGCACTGGTTCTTGGTCGTCTCCGGCATCGTCATCCATACCGTCGATGTCTTCGAACTCGAAGTCTAGCATGTCGGTTAGATCGTCGACAGTGGCTACTAAGTGGGTGGTGGGTGGGCTTTGAATTTCTTCATCATCCGCATCCCAACCACCCTGACCGCAGTCCGGCCAGGGCTCTCCTGATAAAGAGAGATTTTTTAGCGAACTCAAGATGTTGCCAAAAGGTGAGTGTTGAAAGATGTCCGCAGCGGTGAACTCCATGATCGGTGCCCCATCGGATTCGATTGGAGGGGGTGCGGGAGGTTCGGAGTCCGGCGACGAGTCCGGCACCTCGGAGTCATGAGCTTCATGAGGGACAAGGTCGGTGTTCGGCTCTATCACCGTAGAGGTTGCATCCCCCGAGGCGGTGTCTAGCCACCCGTCCTCGATCTGCGCAGCCGGCTCCGAATTGAAGATCGGAGCGGGCTTGTGTGCGGCCTCCAGGGTACTGTCCGGCTACAGAGCTAAATCCTGTCCGTCATGACAGTGCGGCGCGCTCGGCTGTGGCTCGAATCCATCGAAGATCAAGTCCCCGCGGATGTCAGCCGTGATGTTCAAACTTCCAAATCTGACCTGACGGCCAGGGGCGTAGCTTTCGATCTGCTCCAGATGGCCAAGCGAATTGGCCCGCAGTGCAAAGCCGCCGAATACGAAGATCTGTCCGGGGAGAAATGTCTCACCCTAGACTGCGTCGTTGTTGATGATCGAATAAGCCATCGAGCCTATTGGTGACGACACAGAGGAACTCTCAATGAAAGCACCAATGTCGGTGTCAAAACCGGCGGATCTCGGACGGGGTCCCGAACTGTGCGTCTAGGCGGATGGTAACAGGAGACAGGGGACACGATGTTTTACTCAGGTTCGGGCCCTCTTGATGGAGGTAAAACCCTATGTCCTGCTTGATTGATATTGATGATGTGGGTATTACAAGAGTAGATCTACCACGAGATCAAGGAGGCTAAACCCTAGAAGCTAGCCTATCGTATGATTGTTGTTCCTCCTACGGACTAAAGCCATCCGGTTTATATAGACAACAGAGAGGGCTAGGGTTACACAGAGTCGGTTACAATGGTAGGAGATCTACATATCCGTATCGCCAAGCTTGCCTTCCACGCCAAGGAAAGTCCCATCTGGACACGGGACGAAGTCTTCAATCTTGTATCTTCATAGTCTGGGAGTCCGGTCGATGATGATAGTTCGGCTATCCGGACACCCCCTAGTCCAGGACTCCCTCAGTAAACCTTTCTTACTGTCTCTTGTTGATACCATCCCTCGGTTTTTCACTATAGCCGAGGAGGAGGCTGGCGTCTTCGCATGTGGCCACGCCAGACTTTTGCACATAAATGGACACCAGGGGCTTTTTTACCAAAGGGCTATTGTTCGGCCCATCCTTAGAAAGACCGAATACCTTAGGGAGTGTTCGGCGTCGCGAGTTTGGCCTTATATGCATCAGCTCCGAATCATGTCTTTGGTCAAATGTTGGGTTTGCCCGGCTCCTATGTTTTGCTGCCTTACGTTCCGCTCTATCAGCTAGGGCGGCACCAGGAGAACTACTGCGATTGTGCCCCGGTTCGTCCAGGCGAGCACCTCAGTAGAGAAAGCCGAAAACTGACTGTCATGATATAGCGAGAGACTGGTCAACCACTCGATGACTTTCAGAATCTTTAGGATTCCTCCGCATTAACGAAGGGACGCTTCCCGGTCAGGCACACACGCGCCCCGAATTTGGGCGAGCGCGGTGCCCCTAGGGGCTATTCAGTAGCCCCACTGTCAAACTCCTATGGCTAAGTGAAAGTGATAAAGCATTATAGTCCGGTTGCCTAGTTCGCTGCGCTACCACCTCCTTTATAGGACCAAGACGTTGGATTAAGTGTGAAAAGGCACCTTTTTGCGAACACCCCCGCATTCTATGCGTGGGGGCTGAAGCCAACGGCTGCCATCTTTCAGGTTATATACACATATACATTAACGGCCGCATAGGAGGCATTATAATTCTTGCAAGCACAAGTATAAAAAGCTTTTACATTCTATCAAAATATTCATTTTACAATAGTACATGCTATTCGAACACAACATCCTTCGAGCACTGTGACTCTATTAAACAAGTGCCATGAAGAACTTCCTCAAAGTAGTGCTTGGCAGGTACTCGGCTTTCGTCCGAATCCCGGGATGCAACAACACTGTCCTTCATATCCACCCAGTATGTTTTGACACGGGCAAGAGCCATCTGTGCACCCTCTATGCACGCCGACCTCTTCATTGCATCAGCATGCGGCACCGAACCAAGGAACTGCTGCACCAAGCCTAAATAACTCTTCGACTCCGGCTTCTCCGGCCATAGACGACTCGCAACATACCTCATGGCGAGTCCGGATAACCTGTTCAGCTCCGCCCAGGCGGCCAAATGGTCGGATACCGAAAGTGGGCGTTCTGGATTGTGGAATTGCGACCAAAACAGCTCTTCCAATCCATGGTCACCTCGGCCGCGGAAGTGTTCGGTCCCGTCTGCCGCACTGGCTGCCAAATCCAGATACGTGTTTTCCGTACTCCACTGCCGATCTAACGGAGCATGCTTGGGGTCCCCGAACTTCATCCGCAGCATATAGGGCTTTCCAGCCGTGATATCTCCAGCCTGACGTAGCTCCTCCTTTATAGCTCTCATTGTAGAGCGAGTATCCTTGGCCTCGGCAGTGATCTTTTCCAGATCCTTCTGAGCCGCCTTATCTCCTTGTTCAAGAAATTTACAGCGATCGGCAGCATCCTTCAATTTTATAGCCATCTCGGCTATTACTTTCTTGCTCTGGCAGTGAGCAGCCTGTTCGGCTCTTAGCTCTTCAGTCGCCTTAATGGCAGCCGCATCACTTTCCCTTGCTTGCTCCTTGGCTCGGGCAAGTTCCGCCCGAAGGTTCTCCACGGCAGCAGCACTATCTACATTAAGCACATATTTTATAAGGCACGAGAACCAAACTCCTCTTATCAGATGTCTTTGGAACATACCTTGTGCCTCATCTAGCCACTTATTTACAAGCGCGATGTCGGCATCCGCCACGTCAAGTTGCCGCTTTAGCTCGGCAGATTCATCAGTCCAGCTAGCCACTGAACGCCTCGCCACCTTCATAAAATAGGTGACATATTATACTTGGGGTTATGATCCTCTGCACGCCGTCACTTTTGATGACACATAGAGTCTCAGGGGCTACTATTTATACAGGGCGCATTTTATATGCGGCTCTACCAAAAGGTACACCTTTTTACGTACCTGAAAGCCTGTTAGTAAACTCCTGGCAGCCTTGTACAGTCCGCTTTCCGCGGATGAAATCCTTCCAATCACCGCGTTCATCATCATACGGTGTTCTTCTGAGATGGACGCCCTCCCGAGCAGATCCTTCAGCCCCTCCGACCGCGCACCAGAGGGTGCCGGACTAGCCTGACGACCTTTTTCAGGGTCCGAACTTAGAAAAACCCTCCGAGACGACACCTCGGGGTTGCATGCCTCGAGAGACGGTGCAACAAGGGGAGGCATTTCGCTCTCTATCATCTCCGGACGAAGATCCCCTGAAGATGAGCTCTGCTGAGAAGGGTTGAGATCCGAACTACAAGGTAATATTTCGGTTATCTTCCTTAGAAATAAAATAGGAATGTCATTCATTTTGGAACCCCTCTCTTCTCTTACGGCTCGGGGGAGAGCGGATCCCCTTGAGGGCGCAATGCGGCCGGGGCATTCTCCGGCGCCGAACCCTCTAGCAAAGATTTCTTCCCCCGTTTTGAGGCCATCCCCTCCGGGTCTTCGGAGGCAATCCTTTTCTTTCCCTGGTCGGGGGAATTTTCGATTCCTCCCTTCCTAAAAGCCTCCTTCGTGGAGGTGGTAGCTCCTTGGTTCCCCCCTTCGCCTTCTGCCAAAAGCACGACTTCCAGCATCCTGGTTAACATGGGATCCGGCGCGGTCTCAGGCAGGGGGGCTGGACACCTGATAAGCTTTGCCTTCGCTATCCACTCCTGTTCAAAGGACAACTCTATTAAGGGTAATTTTATGATGAAAATATGGATGGCGTGTCCAAATACGGGGCTACTTACTCGAGCATCCGGGCGATTGCAGCTCAGACCTGCGTCCTCGGACAAATCCGGACACCTTGCTTGTGATCCGAAGAACAATTTGTACATCTCCACGGGCGTCGTGCCCATAAAGTGTTGGAGGACTCGTGGTCCCTCCGGATTAAATTACCACAGGCGGAGAGGGCGACGTTTGCAGGGCAGCGTGCGGCGAATCAGCATAACTTGCGCCACTACGGTCAAGTTGATATCTCTTTCTAGAAGATCTCAAATGCGGTCCTGCAGCAAGGGCACGTCTTTGGATGGCCCCAGATAAGCCCTTCATTGACCCATGACGCTAGCCGTGGTGGGGGACCCGAGCGAAAAGCAGGTGGCGCCACCCATGTGGTGCCCCTGGGGGCTGTGATGTAAAACCAGTCCCGTTGCCATAAGCCGAACTCCTCTTGGAAAGAGCCCTCGGGCCATGGAGCATCGGCCATCTTGCTTACGATGGCTCCTCCGCACTCAGGGTGCTGCCCCTCGATTGTCTTCGGTTCCACCTTGAAGGTTCTCAGCCACAATCCGAAGTGAGGAGTAATATGGAGGAAGGCCTCACACATGACAATGAACGATGAGATCTGGAGGATGGACTCCGGAGCTAGGTCGTGAAATTCCCGCCCGTAATAAAACATAAGTCCCCTCACAAAGGGATCAATCGGGAAGCTTAGCCCCCGAAGGAAGTGAGATATGAACACCACACTCTCACCGGGCTGGGGAGTGGGAATGACTTGCCCTTGTGCAGGCAGCCTATGCGAGATTTCGCCGGTCAGATACCTGGCATCTCTCAACTTTCGCACGTCTTCTTCCGTAACGGAGGAAGGCATCCACCGGCCTTTAAAGTCGGAGCCGGACATCATCGAGGGTCCGAGGCGCCTAAAGCTGGACTTCTGGATGTTGGAGCTCAAGGCGAGGGGCGGATTCGATCGAGTTAAAAGGAGTGGAGCCTTGGTCTCTTTATAAAGAGGTTGAATACCAAGAGCCCTCCCCGTAACCGTTTGGGACTCGCTTTCAATTAGGGAGTCATACCAAAGTCACGGTTGGGTTACCCACGCCCGTATTGATGAGAATCCCGGAATAAGAGGACACGATCTCTGCTTTGACAAGACGTGCCAAGGAAACCGCCTCGCTAAACGTGCTGAGGTGGAACAGTAAAACGATTCGGATAAAGGCCAGGTCGTGGCGTGATGTCACGCTGCGGAATACGTCAGCAGATTAGATTTGTGCAGATATTATTCTCTCTACGGTGGCATGTGGAACTTATTTTGCAGAGCTGTACAATATCCTTGTGTTCAACATCTTCTATGGAAAATTTGGAGGAGCAACCCGCCTTGCAACGCCGAAGACAATTTGCGCGCCGGACTCGTCGTCATTGAAAGCCTGGTTCAGGGGCTATTGAGGGAGTACCGGATTAGGGGGTGTCCGGATGGCCGGACTATGACCTTTGGCCGGACTCCCGGACTATGAAGATACAAGATTGAAGACTTCGTCTCGTGTCCGGATAGGACTTTCCTTGGCGTGGAAGGCAAGCTTGGCGATTTGATATGAAGATCTCCTCCCATTGTAACCGACTCTATGTAACCCTGGCCCTCTCTGATGTCTATATAAACTGGAGAGTTTTAGTCCGTAGGACGAACAACAATCATACTATAGGCTAGCTTCTAGGCTTTAGTCTCTCTGATCTCGTGATAGATCAACTCCTGTACTACCCATATCATCAATATTAATCAAGAAGGAGTAGGGTTTTACCTCCATCGAGAGGGCCCGAACCTGGGTAAAAACATCGTGTCCCTTGTCTCCTGTTACCATCCGCCTAGACACATAGGTCGGGACCCCCTACCCGAGATCCGCCGGTTTTGACACCGACCGTGGGTCTACTATGTAGCCCCCGGTACCTTCGCGTGCATCCAAATATGGGCGTGTGTGTACATGACCGGGAAACGGTCCTTCGTTAATGCGGAGGAATCCTAAAGATTCCAGTAAGTCTTCGAGTGGTTGAACAGTCTCTCGCTGTATCATGTCAGTCAGTTTTCGGCTTTCTCTACTGAGGTGCTCATCCGGAATAACCAGGGCACAATCGCAGTAGTTCTCCTTTGGCCGCCTTAGACGATAAGAACGAAACGTAAGGTGGAAAACCCAGGAGACGGGCAAACCCAACATTAACCAAAGACATGATTCGGAGCTGATGCATATAAGGCCAAACTCGTGATGACGAACACTCCCGAAGGTATTCAGACTTTGCAACATAAAATGGGCTGAAGAATGCCCTTTTATTATGAACCCTGTAGTTCCAGATACGTGCATTAATCTGTCGTGGCGAAATGCTAATAACGACAGTATCCTCTGTGGGTATAGTACCCATGGGATGTGGAAACAACAAGAGATAATAAAAAAGGTTTACACAGGGGCTTAATCTAAAGAGAAACCTGTGAGCGGGGCCCTGCTGCACATCTGCGCCTTTGTCTCCGTTGTGCCGTTTCCTGGAAGGGTATCACACGAATTGTGTCTGCTAATAAGTTCAAGCCAAAAGTGGGGTTGTATTAAATATCTATAGCCCCTAGTGTCCTCTATGGGATTACGTACATGGTGCCCTAGCTCAGGTTTATCCGGGCTGCCGGACTCGTCTAGCCGTGTCCGTGGTCTTAACAACCAGCCATGCTTTCTAGTATTGGAGGCCGCTTAGAGCCCTGCTGCTAGAGCCATCGCGTATTCCTCCATGCGTGTGGAGCGCTCTGTGTTTCTGTTAACGGTGATGACGCCTCGTGGACCGGGCATCTTGAGTGTAAGGTAGGCGTAATGCGGTACTGCGTTGATGCGGGCGAATGTCGTTCTCCCAAGCAATGCTTGATAGCCGCTTTGCAGGGGGGCGATGGTAAAGAGTAGTTCTTCGCTTCTGGAGTTGCCAGGGGAGCCGAATGTTACCTCCAGTATGATGGAGCCCCTGCCGCGGGCTTCAACGCCTGGTATCACCCCTTCAAAGGTGGTGTTGCTTTGGCTGATTCTGGATGGGTCTATCCCCATCCTGCGGACAGTGTCCTGGTATATTAAATTGAGACTACTGTCATCGTCCATGAGGACGTGAGTAAGATGGTATCCATCGATTATTGGGTCAAGCACCAAGGCATCAGATCCTCCGCGCCGAATATTAGTCAGGCAGTCCGTGTGATCGGAAGTGATCGGACAAGCCGACCAGTGGTTAGGCTTGGGTACGACGGGCTCCATAGCATATGCATCACTGAGTGCGCATTCGTGCCTTCTCGTGGATGTGCGAGTCGCGTGGATCATGTTTACTGTTTTTACCTCTGGTGGGAATTTTTTCTCTCCCCCAGTGTTCGGCCCGCGAGGCTCATCCTCGTCTTCACTTGGTGTTTCCCTTCCCTTGTGTTCGGCATTTAATTTGCCGGCCTGCTTAAAGACCCAGCATTCTCTGTGAGTATGGTTCACAGGTTTGTTGGGAGTGCCATCAATTTGGCACAGTCTGTCTAGGACTCTGTTCAGACCAGACGGTCCCTCTTTGCTGTCTTTAAATGGCTTCTTTTGCTGACCGGGTTGAGAGCCCGTGAATCCGGGGTTGACCATTGTGTTGTCCGGGCTCTCTTCCTTGTTATGACATTTGTTTTTATTGCACCGTTGTCAGGACCCCGACTCAATGCCACATCGATCTAGCATGTAACACCTCATATCACTTTGCGGCCTCACGCACGGTATTCCCACGGGTGTCGCCTTACCTTTGCCCGGGACCGTTTGCGCCTTTTGGCACACGTATATGATAGTGTCGCTAGCATCCATATGATAAGGAGCCCGGGCTGACATGGCTAGTCGTGAACCCAAAGTGGCACAAACTTACAGGGACAGGCATCCATGACCCAGCATCGAACGTGTCGGTCATCAACGAGTGAATCCGGGCTGTAGCGCTGGGCTAACTGGACTCCGGTAAACCGGGCTGTAGCGGGCTAACAGGACTCCGGTATCCATCGCGTGACATTTCCCCGAAGGGACAGACACAGGAACGAAGAAGGACACATGCCGGCCAGCCTAAGTATTCCGGAGCAGTAGCAAGCTACGATGGCTCAGTGGAAGCACTAGGAGATATTTCCCGGTAAGAGAGGCTACTAAGGATAAACAACTAGATAGTCCGATCCCACACATACCAAGCATTTCAATCATACACATAATATGCTCGATATGTGCAAATACAACAAGGCATCACAACATGACTCTACAATACAAGTACTTTATTTAGAGGCTCAGAGAGCCATACATATCATACACACAAGTACGGGTAACACGACCCAGCATTCAAGTCATACACACATACAAGCCAACAGCGGAAGAGACATGTCTGAGTACAGACATCTTAGTGAAATAAAAGAGGCTTGGGTAAGCCTAGCTATACTACATGGTCCTTCACAACCTCAGGATCACCACTGGGCTTCAGCCTACTCATCGATATCGACATCTACGAAGAACCCATCAGAAGGGGTTGCAGCGTCTTCTGTAAAAAGTAAATTAAAGCAACATGAGTACAAAGGTACCCAGCAAGACTTACATCAGATCCTACATACATGCACATTATCAAGAAGGGTTGGTGGGGTTATTGCAGCAAGCCAGCTTTGACTCTTGGCTAAGCTATCCTACGAGATACCAACATGAAATGGTTTTGCGCACTCGAGTCCACTACTCACCACTTCAATACACCACCAAGGATCCACCTCCGTCATCCTACAGAAGAGCCATCCTCGGCACTCACGCTTATCTTGAGGCTTTTAGTAGTATCCATTTACTTTTCTATGAACTGTATAGGCAACCAAGTAGTCCTTTACCGCGGACGCGGCTATTCGAATAGATGATGTTAACCCTGCAGGGGTGTACTTCTTCATACACGCTCTCACCACTTACCGCCGTTTACACGACATGTACTCGGCAACCTTCAAGCGGAAGCCCAACGTGGGTGTCGGCCACGACCTACCTAAACACCTAAGTCTCTAGTCTAGGTTTATCGCCTATTCAGGTTCCATCCGCAGGGAGTCCGGCCGAGGTTTCCACATATGGCCCCGAACGATGTGTACAGGGTTCCGAGACACCTAACGGGTGCCCGGTATACCCGGCCACGTACCTACCGCATCACAGCCCACCCCGCGGGTCAGCGCTCTCCACGGCCTCCAGTAAGCTACAAACACCAGAAACTACTTGCAACCCCTGGACAGAGGACTAGGGTGAATAAAAAGCCGAGAGGGTCCATTGGTTTCGGGCCCAATGCATGGTAGTAGCTGAATCTTAAATCACACATACAGATCTCAGTGCTTAAGGATGGCTTCAATGAAACAACCCACCATGTACTCCTACATGGCCTCTCATCGATACCTTTACCAAATCGTGTTCAACACATTACTCTCATTACCGGCATGATCATTTCACTCTAGCCCATCACCCAGATGAACCAGACCTGACACGACTCTAAGCATAGCAGGCATAGCAAGGTAGGAACAACACATTCATATGGCTCAATCAACTCCTACACATGCCAGTGGGTTTCATCTAGTTACTGTGGTAATGATAGGTCATGCAGAGGAAATGGGTTCAACTACTGTAGCACACAGCAGTTTGAAACACGTTGTCTTAATGCAGTAAAAGAGAGCAGAAGCGAGAACATGGGATTGTATCGATATGATCAAATGGTTGGTTGGTTGCCTGATGGGTCGATGCACTGATATTGTTCTTCGTTGGGGTAATCACGGTACTCCTCGGGGGCAGAACCTGCCGCATAGAGCACCGATACACAAACATCACCAAACAATATGCAACAATATGATGCATGCATGAGACATGACAAAATGAGTGTATTGGGCTAGTCCAACTAAAACCAGATTGGTTTGAACCATTTTGAATCAAAGATTCATGTTTCAAACTCATAAATGGCCCTTATAAGTGCTTTATCTTGTTCTGTACTAAACAGCAGGTTAAATTGTTTAAGCATGCATGAAACCAGTACAGATGGATAGATTGGATTTTTCTGATCATTTTTCATATATAACACTTTGCATTTGGAGCTACAGATTAATTTCTATGATTTTTTGAAGTTTGTGGTATTTTCTGGAATTTCCTGTGTAATAATAATTCCAGTAAATAACTTATTGCGTCAGCATTACCTCAGGATGAAGTCAGTGGTCAATGGAACAGTCCAGGTCAAACCTGACTAGTGGGTCCCGTGTGCCAGTGTAATTAGTTTAACTAAATATTAGTTAATACTAATCCTAATTAGTTAACAGGGCTGGGCCCCACCTATCATTGACCCAGGGGTCAAACTAGGCCCACCCAGTCAAGTCAACGGGGTCCAACCCACCGGCGTTTAGCCTCCGGCGAGGCCGAATGCGGCGGCGAGAGTGCAATAGTGCGTTCCGGCGACCAAATAAGCGGCGGAGGGCATCTACGGGTAGCTGGGAACAAGCCGCAGCTCTTGGTGGTGGTGGTTGAGCTCGGGATGGCCGGAAACGGCACCGGCAACGACCTTAGCGGTCGCCGGAGTTTGGGAGAGGATGAACCCGAGGCTACGGGACACGGCGAGGCTCGTGGTGAGGTGCGTTGGGCTCCTGGGGATGTAGTGAGTGTGTTGGACATGGTGGTGTGGCCGGTGGGTGGTCGGAGACACGTTGGCGACGAGCTCGGCAGCGGCGCGTGCGGTGAAGCTTCGTGTGCTTGTTGTGGTGCACGAGAGCAAGAAAGGGAAGGGAGAGGAGGTAGCTGGGCTCACGGAGGTATCGAGGGAGCAGACAGCGCGGCCGGGGACGAGCTGGTGCAGCGGCGACGGCGAAAGGGATCTCCGGCTATGGCGGAGTCGGGCGAGGTCGGTGCAGAGGCCTCGGGGAGGGCGAGCGCTCGGGGCTCGGGTAGCTCGAAGAAGAGGAGGGCGGCAGAGCTCCTGGACACAGTGGCGTGGTGCAGGGGCGACGGCGGTGCGGGCGCGACAGCGTCAGCCATGGCGCGGGAGAGCGAGGGAGAGAGGTAGGGGGAGAATGAATGTGTCCACGGGGTTCGAGGCGCGACGTGGAGGTCGTACCAGACAGCAGAGAGGCGAGGGGAGGAAGCAGGGCGACGGGCAGCTGCGTGGCGCGCGCTGGTGCCGCCGTCGAGCACCTGCCTGCCTGCCTGGCGAAGGCAAGCAGCTCGCTGGAGCGGTTGCTGGGCTGGGCTGGCTAGGTGGGCAGGCTGGTGGGCTGGCAGGTGGGCTGCCAGGTTAGTTCCCTCTCTCTCTTTTATTTCTGTTTTCTATTTATTCTGTAACTTTGTGGACTTTCTAAAAATACCTAGACAACTCCAAAAATCACCAAACTGCTTATGGCCACTAACTGGAATATATCCAGCTTGGAACATTTTAGTTTGGGATTATTTGAGCATTTGAAATATTTTATATAATTTAAATACCCAAACTCAAATACTTATGATTTAATTCAAAGACCTTAGGATGACCTAGAAAATTGTGCACCACTTTTGGCAGAGGTTCTGAACCAAGACAAAAATGATGGACATTTTAGAAGGGCATTTCAGGTTCATTGAAAATATTTTTAGTAAGCACTAGTTGGTTTCAGAGGGGGCTGGGGGTTCTGTCATCCCCATTTCAAGTTTCTGTTGAAAAAAATAGACATGATGCAACACTCTAATGCATGAACTAGCTAGGGTGTGACAACTCACCCCCACTCAAAAGAATCTCGTCCCGAGATTTAGGTTCCTCCGGAAAGATGGCGGGGTACTCGAGTCGAAGACGATCCTCCCTTTCCCAAGTTGCTTCTTTCTCAGAATGGTGCGACCATTGAACCTTGAGAAACTTGATATTATGACGTCGAGTGGTACGCTCGGCTTGATAGAGGATACGAACGGGGTACTCTCGATACGTGAGATTATCTTGAAGATCAATCGTTTCGTGGTCCACTCCACGGATAGGATCCGAGAAGCAATGCCTGAGTTGAGAAACGTGGAAGACATCATGGACTCTGGAGAGATGTGTAGGTAGTTCCAATTGGTAGGCAACTTCTCCTCGTTTAGCGAGAATGCGAAAGGGTCCAATGTAGCGAGGAGCCAATTTGCCTTTGATACCGAAACGATGGGTTCCCTTCAGAGGAGTAACCCGAAGGTAAGCCTTCTCGTCAACCTCAAAAGTCATAGCCTTATGTTTTCGGTCATATTGACTTTTTTGACGAGATTGGGCTGTTTTCAACTTTTCACGAACGATGCGAACTTGCTCTTCTGCTTCCTGGATCATATCCGGGCCAAAGAATTGTCTTCCCCGGTTTCTAACCAGTTAAGAGGCGTTCGACACCTTCGTCCATAGAGAACTTCAAAAGGGGCTTTACCCAAGCTAGATTGATAGCTGTTGTTATAAGCAAATTCAGCAAACGGAAGGCATTTCTCCCAATCCATTCCAAATGAGATAACAGAAGCTCGAAGCATGTCTTCTACAATCTGGTTGACGCGTTCTACTTGACCACTTGATTGAGGGTGAAAGGCAGTGCTAAAGGAAAGGCGGGTTCCCATAGCATTTTGGAAACTTTCCCAAAATCGAGAGGTGAAGAGACTTCCTCGATCTGAGTTAATTTCCAGTGGAACCCCAAGGACGGATACTATTCGGGAGATATACAAGTCTGCTAGCTGACTAGCGGTTATACTCTCATGAACAGGCAAGAAATGGTCCACTTTGGAAAGACGATCGACAACGACGAAGATAGCGTTATTCCCTCTCTTGGTCCTGGGAAACCCGGTGATGAAATCCATACCAATTTTATCCCATTTCCATTCAGGAATAGCTAAGGGTTGAAGGGTGCCAGCAGGCCGTTGGTGCTCTGCTTTAACACGACGACAGATGTTGCAGTTAGCAATATATTGAGCAATTTCTCTCTTCATCCTAGTCCACCAGAACCTCTGGCGTAGGTCCTGCTACATCTTTGAGATACCGGGATGAATGGTGAGAGGAGATTCATGATCTTCCTTAAGGATCAATCGCCTCAGGTTTCGCACCTTGGGAACCACTAGACGGTTCACGAAGTATACGACTCATTGATCATCAATGGAGAAACAATCCGCAACTCCCTTCCTGATGTTTCTTTTGATACAGGAAATCCCCGGATCTACCTTCTGAGCTTTGTTGATCTGATCCATAAGGGTAGGTTTCACCACCAAGGTGGAAAGAAATCCTTGAGGAACGATGTGAAGATTAAGCTTCCAAAATTCCTCATGGAGAAGCGGTTGACTTTGTTGTAACATCAGATTGTTACAATAAGATTTACGACTTAGTGCATCAGCCATGACATTGGCTTTTCCTGGGGTGTAAGTTATCCCTAAGTCGAAATCTGTGATCAACTCGACCCAACGTCTTTGCCCGAGATTCAAATCCGGTTGGGTGAATATGTACTTCAGACTTTGGTGATCAGTGAAGATTTCACAACGATTACCGAGGAGGTAATGTCGCCAGGTTTTAAGTGCATGGACTACAGCTGCAAGCTCTAGATCATGAGTAGGATAATTTTCCTCATGTGGGTGCAATTGCCGTGAAGCATAAGCAATTACGTGACGATCTTGCATAAGAATGCAACCTAGTCCTTGTCGCGAGGCCCCACCTATCATTGACCCAGGGGTCAAACTAGGCCCACCCAGTCAAGTCAATGGGGTCCAACCCACCGGCGTTTAGCCGCCGGCGAGGCCGAATGCGACGGCGAGAGTGCAATAGTGCGTTCCGGTGACCAAATAAGCGGCGGAGGGCATCTACGGGTAGCTGGGAACAAGCCGCAGCTCTTGGTGGTGGTGGTTGAGCTCGGGATGGCCGGAAACGGCGCCGACGACGACCTTAGCGGTCGCCAGAGTTTGGGTGAGGATGAATCCGAGGCTACGGGACACGGCGAGGCTCGTGGTGAGGTGCGTTGGGCTCCTGGGGATGTAGTGAGTGTGTTGGACATGGTAGTGTGGCCGGTGGGTGGTCGGAGACACGTTGGCGATGAGCTCGGCAGCGGCGCGTGCGGTGAAGCTTCGTGTGCTCGTTATGGTGCACGAGAGCAAGAAAGGGAAGGGAGAGGAGGTAGCTGGGCTCACGGAGGTATCGAGGGAGCAGACAGCGCGGCCGGGGACGAGCTGGTGCGGTGGTGACGGCAAAAGGGATCTCCGGCGATGGCGGAGTCGGGCGAGGTCGGTGCAGAGGCCTCGGGGAGGGCGAGCGCTCGGGGCTCGGGTAGCTCGAAGAAGAGGAGGGCGGCGGAGCTCCTGGACACGGTGGCACGGTGCAGGGACGACGGAGAGCGCGGGTTTCACGGCGGTGCGGGCGCGACAGCGTCAGCCATGGCGCGGGAGAGCGAGGGAGAGAGGTAGGGGGAGAATGAATGTGTCCACGGGGTTCGAGGCGCGACGTGGAGGTCGTACCAGACAGCAGAGAGGCGAGGGGAGGAAGCAGGGCGACGGGCAGCTGCGTGGCGCGCGCTGGTGCCGCCGTCGAGCACCTGCCTGCCTGCCTGGCGAAGGCAAGCAGCTCGCTGGAGCGGTTGCTGGGCTGGGCTGGCTAGGTGGGCAGGCTGGTGGGCTGGCAGGTGGGCTGCCAGGTTAGTTCCCTCTCTCTCTTTTATTTCTGTTTTCTATTTATTCTGTAACTTTGTGGACTTTCTAAAAATACCTAGACAACTCCAAAAATCACCAAACTGCTTATGGCCACTAACTGGAATATATCCAGCTTGGAACATTTTAGTTTGGGATTATTTGAGCATTTGAAATATTTTATATAATTTAAATACCCAAACTCAAATACTTATGATTTAATTCAAAGACCTTAGGATGACCTAGAAAATTGTGCACCACTTTTGGCAGAGGTTCTGAACCAAGACAAAAATGATGGACATTTTAGAAGGGCATTTCAGGTTCATTGAAAATATTTTTAGTAAGCACTAGTTGGTTTCAGAGGGGGCTGGGGGTTCTGTCATCCCCATTTCAAGTTTCTGTTGAAAAAAATAGACATGATGCAACACTCTAATGCATGAACTAGCTAGGGTGTGACAACTCACCCCCACTCAAAAGAATCTCGTCCCGAGATTTAGGTTCCTCCGGAAAGATGGCGGGGTACTCGAGTCGAAGACGATCCTCCCTTTCCCAAGTTGCTTCTTTCTCAGGATGGTGCGACCATTGAACCTTGAGAAACTTGATATTATGACGTCGAGTGGTACGCTCGGCTTGATAGAGGATACGAACGGGGTACTCTCGATACGTGAGATTATCTTGAAGATCAAGCGTTTCGTGGTCCACTCCACGGATAGGATCCGAGAAGCAATGCTTGAGTTGAGAAACGTGGAAGACATCATGGACTCTGGGAGATGTGTAGGTAGTTCCAATTGGTAGGAAACTTCTCCTCGTTTAGCGAGAATGCGAAAGGGTCCAATGTAGTGAGGAGCCAATTTGCCTTTGATACCGAAACGATGGGTTCCCTTCAGAGGAGTAACCCGAAGGTAAGCCTTCTCGTCAACCTCAAAAGTCATAGCCTTATGTTTTCGGTCATATTGACTTTTTTGACGAGATTGGGCTGTTTTCAACTTTTCACGAACGATGCGAACTTGCTCTTCTGCTTCCTGGATCATATCCGGGCCAAAGAATTGTCTTTCCCCGGTTTCTGACCAGTTAAGAGGCGTTCGACACCTTGGTCCATAGAGAACTTCAAAAGGGGCTTTACCCAAGCTAGATTGATAGCTGTTGTTATAAGCAAATTCAGCAAATGGAAGGCATTTCTCCCAGTCCATTCTGAATGAGATAACAGAAGCTCGAAGCATGTCTTCTACAATCTGGTTGACGCGTTCTAGTTGACCACTTGATTGAGGGTGAAAGGCAGTGCTAAAGGAAAGGCGGGTTCCCATAGCATTTTGGAAACTTTCCCAAAATCGAGAGGTGAAGAGACCTCCTCGATCTGAGTTAATTTCTAGTGGAACCCCATGGAGGGATACTATTCGGGAGATATACAAGTCTGCTAGATGACTAGCGGTTATACTCTCATGAACAGGCAAGAAATGGTCCACTTTGGAAAGACGATCGACAACGACGAAGATAGCGTTATTCCCTCTCTTGGTCCTGGGAAACCCGGTGATGAAATCCATACCAATTTTATCCCATTTCCATTCAGGAATAGCTAAGGATTAAAGGGTGCCAGCAGGCCGTTGGTGCTCTGCTTTAACACGACGACAGATGTTGCAGTTAGCAATATATTGAGAAATTTCTCTCTTCATCCTAGTCCACCAGAACCTCTGGCGTAGGTCCTGCTACATCTTTGAGATACCGGGATGAATGGTGAGAGGAGATTCATGAGCTTCCTTAAGGATCAATCGCCTCAGGTTTCGCACCTTGGGAACCACTAGACGGTTCCCGAAGTATATGACTCATTGATCATCAATGGAGAAACAATCCGCAACTCCCTTCCTGATGTTTCTTTTGATACAGGAAATCCCCGGATCTACCTTCTGAGCTTTGATGATCTGATCCGTAAGGGTAGGTTTCGCCACCAAGGTGGAAAGAAATCCTTGAGGAACGATGTGAAGATTAAGCTTCCGAAATTCCTCATGGAAACAGTTGACTTTGTTGTAACATCAGATTGTTACAATAATATTTACGACTTAGTGCATCAGCCATGACATTGGCTTTTCCTGGGGTGTAAGTTATCCCTAAGTCGAAATCTGTGATCAACTCGACCCAACGTCTTTGCCTGAGATTCAAATCCGGTTGGGTGAATATGTACTTCAGACTTTGGTGATCAGTGAAGATTTCACAACGATTACCGAGGAGGTAATGTCGCCAGGTTTTAAGTGCATGGACTACAGCTGCAAGCTCTAGATCATGAGTAGGATAATTTTCCTCATGTAGGTGCAATTGCCGTGAAGCATAAGCAATTACGTGACGATCTTGCATAAGAATGCAACCTAGTCCTTGTCGCGACGCGTCGCAATAGATAACAAAGTCCTTAGAGAAATCTGGTGGTACCAGTACGGGAGCAGATGTCAGGCGTCTTTTCAGTTCCTGAAAGCTGTGCTCACATTGTGGGGTCCACTCGAACTTTTTATTTTTCTTGAGGAGTTCAGTTAGAGGTTTAGCAACTTTGGAGAAGTTCTCGACAAAGTGGCGACAATAGCTCGCTAAGCCTAGGAAACTCCGAACTTGCTTAACCGATTCAGGTGGAGTCCAATTAAGGATGGCTTGAACTTGCTCGGGATTGACAGCAATACCCTTACCAGAAATTACATGCCCTAGATAGGTCACTTCTGGCAACCAAAATTCGCATTTAGAAAATTTGGCATAAAGGCAATGCTCTCGAAGTTTCATCAACACTAGCCTTAGATGCTCAGCATGTTCTTCCTCGTTCTTGGAGTAGATGAGTATATCATCGAGGTAAACCACGACGAATTTATCAAAATACTACATGAAGATTGAGTTCATTAACCGAGAGAAGGTGGCTGGAGCGTTGGTTAAACCGAAGGACATGACGGTGTACTCGTATTGTCCGCAACGAGTAACAAAGGCCATTTTTAGGAATGTCCCCGTTCCTGATTTTGATTTGATGGTAGCCCAACCTCAAATCCATTTTGGAGAAGACTGAGGATCCAGCGAGCTGATCATACAGACCGTTGATCCTGGGGAGCGGATACTTGTTCTTGATTGTGACCAAGTTGGCTGGTCGATAATCTACAACCATCCGATCCGTACCATCCTTCTTTTTGACGAAGAGGACGGGACAAGCCCATGAAGACGAACTAGGACGGATGAAACCCCTTTTCAAGGACTCATCGAGTTGTTTCTTAAGCTCGGCTAGTTCTAGTGGTGCCATCTTATAGGGTCTTCTAGAAATTGGCACAGTTCCTGGAATGAGATCTATCACGAACTCGACATCTCTATCAGGTGGAACACCTGGCAATTCTTCTGGAAAGACATCCGTAAAGTCACGGACTACCGGAACGTCTTCGAGATCTGGCAAAGGAATGGCATTAAGAGAATATAGTTGTCGCTTGGCTACTCGGGTCAAGACATTGACTATCTTTCTCGAGGGATGTGTGAGTTGAACAGTCCTAGAGAAGCAATCAATCTTGGCATGATGGGCTGACATCCAGTCCATACCCAAGATGATATTAATATCCGAAGATTTGAGAGCTATCAAAGATGCGAGAAAAACAAGTCTGTCGACTTGAATTTCATTCCCATGGCTTACTCTAGAGGTTTGCCATCTAGAACCAGGAGTAGAAATTTCCATGGTGGAAGGCATGTCACAGAATGTGGTGTTATGCAGACGAGCATAGTTTTCGGATATGAATGAATGGGATGCTCCAGTATCGAAAAGAACAGATGCCGGGTGGCAGTTAACAAGGAGCATACCGAGTACGACGTTGGGATCCTCTTGAGCCTCTTCAGCAGAGATACAGTTGACATGGCCATGTGCAGCGGTGGCTGGCTTGGCATAGAACACTTTCCCTGTCGGCTTGCCATGGCCAACAGCTTTTCCAGACTGGTTGGGGTTGGTCTGGGGACACTCGCGCATATAGTGGCCCGATTCCCCACACTTGAAGCATGTCACAAAGCTGGTGCGTGGAGGAGCATTGTTGGTTGGACCACCATAGGGCTTGGCTGGTGCATATTGTTGAGCTGGGCGAGGCGCCTGATAGGATGGCTTCAGTGTGAACCTGGGTGGCAGGGCAGTGTTAGGCACCCACACCCGACGCTTCTAAGGTCCGGCACCGGATGAGGAACCCATGTCACGGCCATGCTTGCGTGTTGCTTCATAATCAGTCTGACCAGACTCAGCACTGATGGCCTTGTTAACAAGCTTCTGAAAAGATGTGCACTCATGCAGACGGATGTCACGGCGAAGCTCAGGGCTAAGTCCCTTGCGGAACCTTGCCTGCTTCTTGGCATCGGTGGAAACTTCCTCAGTTGCATATTGTGCTAGATTACCGAACTCCCTGCTGTAAGCATCAATAGAGAGTCTACCTTGAGTGAAACTGCAGAACTCCTCACGTTTACGGTCCATAAGACCCTCCGGAATGTGATGTTCACGGAAAGCCTTGCTGAATTCAGCCCAAGTGGTGACCTGGCCCGCTGGGCGCATGGCTCCATAGTTCTCCCACCAGAAACTGGCGGGGCCTTCGAGATGATATGCAGCAAATGTGACCTTACCAGCATCAGCTACGAGTGCAGAGCGTAGCTTGTGAATAATACTGCGAAGCCAGTCATCAGCGTCGAGAGGCTCGATGGAGTGGTGGAAGATGGGTGGATGTAACTTGATGAAGTCGCTGAGCGACACCAAGTTATTCCTCTGATGGTGTGCTGTGTTCTGCTCGATTCGCTCCAACAAACGGTTGGTCTCCCGCTTGTTTCTCTCAGCCTCCAGCATAACCTCGGCCAGAGAAGGAGGGTGAGGCAGGTTTGTATCCCTGACTTCACTGCCTTCGGCCTGCTCCTGGGAAGCAGGGTTGTTGCGTGTGTTGACCATCCTAGGAAAACAAGACAATGGTTTAGTCCAGGATGACAATATTCTGACATAGAAAAGAATGTAATGGATAACTTGGAATGTAAGATGATCATCCGTATGACATGGTAGATACAGAAACTGCTTCTTTTATTCCATCGTCATACACACCACACAAGGTTTAGTACAAGACCAAACGGAGTACAACTGCGGTGAAAGGAAGATTACATCTCATCGAAGGCATCCCAAGCTCCTATACATTATTTTTCTACACCTCCAGAATGTGGTACACACTAAGTCATATCCCACGAGTCACGCAGGACGGTGGACGATATAACTATTACATTACTAGTGATACTACTACTAACTCAGACAGCTCCGTAGTAGTCCTCATAGAAGTCACCTCCATAGCCTGGAAGCTCAACGTGATCATCCGGAAACAGACGGTCCTATGGAGCTTGTGGACCATAGGGGCTAGGATGAGGTCTTGGACCAACAAACGGTGGCCTGCGGGGACCACGGGGTGGGGTGATGCCTCCTACATCACGCCAATCCATCATGTCTAGCAGAGCAGATCTCACATGGTAGAGATCTCGCATATCCATATATCCAGCTTGCACAGCCGGTGCAAACCGAGTCAAAGTGGCCCAATGATCAGCACGGGTATTGAAAAGCTCCAGTCTCAAGGCCCAATTTTCACGGTCCTTGTCCTCAAGCAACTGTGCAGTGGTGCGGGTTAGTGAGTCCTCCTGAGTGGAGTCAGCATAGATAGCCTGGAGATACCCTTGTGCTCCCGGGAGTGAAGCTGGCATATATCGGAAGTCGGAGTTCCGAAACAGGCCAGTCCTGACTCGCATGATGGTCATCATAGAGTAGGCAGCATCCTGCACAACCATCTCAATAGTAACCCCGAGTCCATAGGAATAGTGGAGGGGCTCGGTAGATCCAGGATAAGAAGGAAATATCCTGATAGTGCAGAAATATTGGCTTTGATTAAAGTCTCGAAATTGCTCTTCGACCATGTACTCGGGATACCAACGGTATCCAGCCTCAGTCATTACCCGGACCAACATGGCAGTATGGCCGGGTACATCTAGGCATCGAGTCAGGCGAACCACTTGATTCAGAGGACGGGAAGCCATCTGGAACATGATATAATACAAAGACGTTAGAATTTCTAGCAGAAATTGGACAGCATAACGGCTGTAAATGCTCAAAAAGGATTTTGAGGCATTTTGCAAAGAATTGCATAGACACTCAACAACATCATATTAAGGTTCTGGGTCCATCTTAGCAACATAATGGGGTAGTAGAACTGAACTAGGCTTGTATCCATCAAACCTATAAGGTACTACTGATTAGTAACATGTGAACCTGATAGAGAGAAGAGATCCTAATTCCTTAACCCCCGGTGGAAGAATAGACTGACTCAGATCAGAATGCCATGAGGTAAAGGAGTAAAAAAAGCCTTACGTTCCATCCCACAACCAATTCCCCTACATATAACTAAAGCATTTCTAGACTCAACATCGACTAGTTTGGCTTGGAGAACCTACAGGCAGTCCGACTCTGATGCCAACACTATCAGGACCCCGACTCAATGCCACATCGATCTAGCATGTAACACCTCATATCACTTTGCGGCCTCACGCACGGTATTCCCACGGGTGTCGCCTTACCTTTGCCCGGGACCGTTTGCGCCTTTTGGCACACGTATATGATAGTGGCGCTAGCATCCATATGATAAGGAGCCCGGGCTGACATGGCTAGTCATGAACCCAAAGTGGCACAAACTTACAGGGACAGGCATCCATGACCCAGCATCGAACGTGTCGGTCATCCACGAATGAATTCGGGCTGTAGCGCTGGGCTAGCAGGACTCCGGTAAAACGGGCTGTAGCGGGCTAACAGGAGTCCGGTATCCATCGCGTGACATTTCCCCGAAGGGACAGACACAGGAATGAAGAAGGACACATGCCGGCCATCCTAAGTGTTCCGGAGCAGTAGCAAGCTACCATGGCTCATTGGAAGCACTAGGAGACATTTCCCGGTAAGAGAGGCTACTAAGGATAAACAACTAGATAGTCAGATCCCACACATACCAAGCATTTCAATCATACACACAATATGCTCGATATGTGCAAATACAACAAGGCATCACAACATGACTCTACAATACAAGTACTTTATTTAGAGGCTCAGAGAGCCATACATATCATACACACATACTACAATAGGAACCCCCCTTTAGCAACGCATTGATGCGTTGTCGTGTGTCCATATAAACATTGCTAAGGCCTACACCAACGTATTTATATGTGTTGTTGTAGGTGGCGTTGCAAGGGTCTACACCAACGTATATTCATGTGTTGGTAAACGGCGTAATTAAGCATTGTAAGGTTGCAACATATATGGTTAGAGCATAACAACGCTTCATATGCGTTGGTGGCTACTGCCCACAAAAAGGATTTCTAAATGGTCATAGCATATCATTTCAGTGCAAATAAACCTTGCCACGCTACATGAACATTTAATGGTATTTTTTACACCACCATTGGCATTATAAGGTCAATGCTGATATGCATAGGAGAAACAATATAAGAACTAGAAATGTTGCATATATTCACTCATATATTAAATAGACTCAGTTGCATTACAAAGAATGTGATACAAAGATTACAAGATGAGAAACTATATGTAGTAGACTGATTCTCGACCTTATAATCAACATGGCATCCATTCTAAAACTTTATATTTGAAACATTGACCCTGAAAGTGACAATCTAAAATATATTATGAAGCTATCTGGTAGTAGCCCCATTCTAGATCTTGCAGTCAACATCTGAGTCACGCGTCATCAATTTATCCTGCCAATCTACAACAACAAAGAAATGAGATCACTAATACCATGAGATAAACACTGGTTAATATGGTAGTAAAATTTAAAGGGCATCAAATAATCAGTCTTGCTACATGAGCAAAATAACCTTTTTGAGTGGTCGTATGAGCTCGCACTACCATGAATTCATACTCTGTATTAACACTGTCAAGTTTAATATTATACTGTGGGTCAGTACTTTGGAGTGTAGCATGAGCAAAAACTATAACAAACGTTGCTCAGTCATGTTGGATTCCAAACAAAATAAAATGATCATAATTAATCTGTACAAGCACATTTGTTTAATCCTTGCACTTGCATCCACATATAGTAGAGAAAGTTTCACTTTAGATACAATACAACGCTTCCGTGAACACATTACTTGACGGTTCACTTATATGGACACGCACATTGAAGCAAGCAACACCCAAGTTGAAGCAAGCACTGGAAGACATAATAGTTTCATGATCTAAAATATGTAGTCATTTCTGAAGGCTTTGATATGTCATAATTTGTTTGAAACACCTTTTACAGCCCCCGCGGTACCACTTAACTCTAGAGTAAACAGAGCACTAGCTTACATACAACAACCACCTTTGATATTTGTTTTCTTATGAACAAACTATCCATATGTTAATCGAGTTATTAAACATGTTAAAAATAAAATACTAAAGTAATATACATCAAGGTACCTAACCAAAAAATAATTGCATTGACAAGTAGCACATCTTTCTTTGCGTCCGTTGTTCTGTAGTTCTCCAGAAAAATAAATATAAAAGCAGAGAATTTCCAAAAGTACTTGAAGTTGAGAGAAATTAATTCGCATGAATCTACAAATCAGGTACCGTATTGAATGCTAACATGTGTGTTTTCTTGACACTCTTATTCATATAGATGCATATCAACTATAATAGTCTGAAGAGTGAATAGTGAATACACAAAATTTTCAACCCTGAGGTATTTAATAGCATTGTAGATTATGTCACGTAAATCACCCATAACTTTTTCAAGCCTTGTGGAATCATGTAGTCATACCTCTCTCTGCACAAGTAGTAGCCCCCTGATCTTTCCCCGAAGCTGAATAGTGTTAACATACACATGCACACTAGAACAAGGAAAATACTTTAATTTGATCAATACATCCATTTGCACATTCATAGTCAATAGCAAGGTTTTTGAGTCGTGAATTGGCGAGTCGCCGTGAGCCCTGCGGCTCGGCGTATAGTCGACGAAAGTCGCTGTATGGTCGCCATAAGTCGTTGTATAGTCGCCCTGATTTTTGGAAAACGACTTGGCGATTAGTCGGCGACTATACAACGACTAATCAGCGACTCAAAAACCATGGTCAATACCAGAATGAATATGTAGTAAATTTTGTGACTACAAAGAATGATGAATGTGGTTCGTAAGCCCCTGCAAAGACATTGAAGTTCTGCAAATCCAAACCAGAGGAACATAAGCCATACAATAAGCACTAGCTAGGATTGTCATCTAGAATTTCTGAGATCGCCTAAAAGACAAAAAATATATACCAATAAAAGATACATGTAAATGGTCAGTTAATACTTCTGAATGGCACAAGATCAGTTATATGAATTACATCACGGGACAACCAAACTGTCAGGATTGCACACAAAGTAAATACAATGGACAGAAGTAGAATCATACAGTATATGGTCGACGCCCTCACTTGCTTGAGGAGTATCTGGTGTTGAAGTAGCAGCATAGTTGTCACCCATGTCATGTGAATATTCCAAATGAGCTAGGCAGCAGCGACAAAGCAGCCACAGACCCCCAACCCTATAAAATTGAGAGTCAAATAACTAGATATGAAATTGAAAGGGGTGAGAGAGATATTAGAAATCTTGACAGCTAAGATGATTGCCGAACCACTCACAACTGAGCCAGCATAGTGGTGTTGGTGCGTAATTGGCAGCACAATGGTAGGTGAACCATCGGTAAGTGATGATACAATCCTGGGAGCGCAGCTAAATTGAATAGTATGACAAACACGGTGGTGGAGTTCACAACAACGACACGACCATGGATCCATAGACTCCTGCCAGTGGAGGGGGTGTTGCTCCTGCTGCTCCAGTGGAAGCAGCGGTAGTGATTGGGTCGGTGTAGTGGTGTCAACTGTGAAGGATATCAAAATCGTGATCTACGGCAAAGAATGAAACGTGGTAGCCATGACACACAAAGAACCAGAGCAGGTAAGAGCAGAGGAGGGGAGTGCCTTACTAAAACTGAACCACAGGTGTCGAAGTTGAGGTAGCCAAGGCTAAGCAGCAACATCGATCCCGAACTGCTAGCAGTGTGTGCAGTGCAGAGACGCGGGGTAGTGGGCCTACAAATTGAGGAGACGTGGGAGCCGCCCGGCGAACAACGACGCCTAGGGTTGATGCAGGGGAACAGAGGGCGTCGCGGCGGCGAACGTTTGGAGGAGAGTACTGCGGGGAACCAGGCCGGCGAGCGACAACACGGTGGTAGCGCGTCGGACCTAGTCGAACTCGGAGGTGGCGGCGGCGGAAGCGGCAGCTTCGGTGGTCATGGAACTGGGGCGAGAGAGAGGATCGATAGGGGAGAGAGATTAATGGGGGGAAGAGAGAGATCGTGGATAAAAAAATAGACTGTTTGCTGCGTGATATTTGGAGCAGAGGAGGTGGGCACGGGGGGTTAAGTTAAAGGGGAGGTTAGATCTAAGTGGGGAGGTGGAAGGATAACTCAAACAACACATTATTATCATCGTTGCTAGACATGGTTGGTATAGGGAGGTGTTTGTTGTAGTGACAAGTACGGGTCACACGACCCAGCATTCAAGTCATACACACATACAAGCCAACAGCGGAAGAGACATGTCTGAGTACAGACATCTTAGTGAAATAAAAGAGGCTTGGGTATGCCTGGCTATACTACATGGTCCTTCACAAGCTCAGGATCACCACCTGTGCTTCAGCCTACTCATCGATATCGACATCTACGAAGAACCCATCAGAAGGGGTTGCAGCGTCTTCTGTAAAAAGGAAATTAAAGCAACATGAGTACAAAGGTACCCAGCAAGACTTACATCAGATCCTACATACATGCACATTATCAAGAAGGGTTGGTGGGGTTATTGCAGCAAGCCAGCTTTGACTCTTGGCTAAGCTATCCTACGAGACACCAACTTGAAATGGTTTTTCACACTCGTGTCCACTACTCACCACTTAAATACACCACCGAGGATCCACCTCCGTCATCCTACGGAAGAGCAATCCTCGGCACTCACGCTTATCTTGAGGCTTTTAGTAGTATCCATTTACTTGTCTATGAACTGTATAGGCAACCAAGTAGTCCTTTACCGCGGACGCGGCTATTCGAATAGATGATGTTAACCCTGCAGGGGTGTACTTCTTCATACACGCTCTCACCACTTACCGCCGTTTACATGACATGTACTCGGCAACCTTCAAGCGGAAGCCCAACGTGGGTGTCGGCCACGACCTACCTAAACACCTAAGTCTCTAGTCTAGGTTTATCGCCTATTCAGGATCCATCCGCAGGGAGTCCGGCCGAGGTTTCCACATATGGCCCCGAACGATGTGTACAGGGTTCCGAGACACCTAACGGGTGCCCGGTATACCCGGCCACGTACCTACCACATCACAGCCCACCCTGCGGGTCAGCGCTGTCCACGGCCTCTAGTAAGCTACAAACACCATAAACTACTTGCAACTCCTGGACAGAGGACTAGGGTGAATAAGAAGATGGGAGGGTCCATTGGTTTTGGTCCCAATGCATGGTAGTAGCTGAATCTTAAATCACACATACAGATCTCAGTGCTTAAGGACGGCTTCAATGAAACAACCCACCATGTACTCCTACATGGCCTCTCATCAATACCTTTACCAAATCGTGTTCAACACATTATTCTCATTACCGGCATGATCATTTCACTCTAGCCCATCACCTAGATGAACCAGACCTGACACGACTCTAAGCATAGAAGGCATAGCAAGGTAGGAACAACACATTCATATGGCTCAATCAACTCCTACACATGCTAGTGGGTTTCATCTAGTTACTGTGGCAATGATAGGTCATGCAGAGGAAATGGGTTCAACTACCATAGCACACAGCAGTTTGAAACGCGTTGTCTTAATGCAGTAAAAGAGAGCAGAAGCGAGAACCTGGGATTGTATCGATATGATCAAATGGTTGGTTGCTTGCCTGATGGGTCGATGCACTGATATTGTTCTTTGTTGGGGTAATCACGGTACTCCTCGGGGGCAGAACCTGCCGCATAGAGCACCAATACACAAACATCACCAAACAATACGCAACAATATGATGCATGCATGAGACATGGCAAAATGAGTGTATTGGGCTAATGCAACTAAAACCAGATGGGTTTGAACCATTTTGAATCAAAGATTCAAGTTTCAAACTCATAAATGGCCCTTATTAGTGCTTTATCTTGTTCTGTACTAAACAGCAGGTTAAATTGTTTAAACATGCATGAAACCAGTACAGATAGATAGATTGGATTTTTCTGATCATTTTTCATATATCACTTTGCATTTGGAGCTACAGATTAATTTCTATGATTTTTTGAAGTTTGTGGTATTTTCTAGAATTTCCTGTGTAATAATAATTCCAGTAAATAACTTATTGCGTCAGCATTACGTCAGGATGACGTCAGTGGTCAACAGAACAGTCCAGGTCAAACCTGACTAGTGGGTCCCGCGTGTCAGTGTAATTAGTTTAACTAAATATTAGTTAATACTAATCCTAATTAGTTAACAGGGCTGGGCCCCACCTGTCATTGACCCAGGGGTCAAACTGGGCCCACCCGGTCAAGTCAACGGGGTCCAACCCACCGGCGTTTAGCCGCCGGCGAGGCCGAACGCGGCAGCGAGAGTGCAATAGTTCGTTCCGGCGACCAAATGAGCGGCGGAGGGCATCTACGGGTAGCTGGGAGCAAGCCGCAGCTCTTGGTGGTGGTGGTTGAGCTCGGTGTGGCCGAAAACGGCGCCGGCGATGACCTTGGCGGTCGCCGAAGTTCGGGTGAGGATGAACCCGAGGCTACGGGACACGGCGAGGCTCGTGGTGAGGTGCATTGGGCTCCTGGGGACGCAGTGAGTGTGTTGGACACGGTGGCGTGGCCGGTGGGTGGCTGGAGACACGTCGGCGACGAGCTCGGCGGCGGCGCGTGCGGTGAAGCTTCGTGTGCTCGCTGTGGTGCACGAGAGCGAGAAAGGGAAGGGGGAGGAGGTAGCTGGGCTCACGGAGGTCTCGAGGGAGCATACGACGCGGTCGGGGACGAGCTGGTGCGGCGGCGACGGCGAAAGGATCTCCGGCGATGGCGGAGTCGGGCGAGGTTGGTGCAGAGGCCTCGGGGTGGGCGAGCGCTCGGGGCTCGTCTAGCTCGAAGAAGAGGAGGGCGGCGGAGCTCCTGGACATGGTGGCGTGGCGCAGGGACGATGGAGAGCGCGGGTTTCACGGTGGTGCGGGTGCGGCAGCGTCGGCCATGGCGCGGGAGAGCGAGGGAGAGAGGCAGGGGGAGAATGGATGTGTCCACGGGGTTCGGGGCGCGACGTGGAGGTCGTACCGGCCAGCAGAGAGGCGAGGGGAGGAAGCAGGGTGACGGGCAGCTGCGTGGCGCGCGCTGGTGCCGCCGTCGAGCACCTGCCTGCCTGCCTGGCGAAGGCAAGCAGCTCGCTGGAGTGGTTGCTGGGCTGGGCCAGCTAGTTGGGCTGGCAGGTGGGCTGGCAGGTGGGCTGCCAGGTTAGTTCCCTGTCTCTTTCTTTTATTTCTGTTTTCTATTTATTCTGTAACTTTGTGGACTTTCTAAAAATACCTAGACAACTCCAAAAATCACCAAACTGCTTATGCCCACTAACTGGAATATATCTAGCTTGGAACATTTTAGTTTGGGATTATTTGAGCATTTGAAATATTTTATATAATTTAAATGCCCAAACTCAAATACTTATGATTTAATTCAAAGACCTTAGGATGACCTAGAAAATTGTGCACCACTTTTGGCAGAGGTTCTGAACCAAGACAAGAATGATGGACATTTTAGAAGGGCATTTCAGGTTCATTGAAAATATTTTTAGTAAGCACTAGTTGGTTTCAGAGGGGGCTGGGGGTTCTGTCATCCCCATTTCAAGTTTCTGTTGAAAAAAATAGACATGATGCAACACTCTAATGCATGAACTAGCTAGGGTGTGACAGCCGTGGCTTCCCATTGCCATTCCTTATTTCGGATGTGCTTGGGTCACTGGTGCCTTTACGGGCCAATTAGCTATCTTCACCCGCGCAAAAGCGGGTCATAAGGCTTGTTAAGGCTGCCATTGTCCTTGGCTTTTCTTGGCCGAGGTGTCTAGCGAGCCACTCGTCTCGGATGCTGTGTTTGAAGGCCGCTAAGGCTTCGGCATCCGGACAATCGAAAATTTGATTCTTCTTAGTGAGGAATCTGTTCCAAAGCTTTCGGGCGGACTCTGCGGGCAGTTGGATTATGTGACTTAAATTGTCCGCATCCGGAGGCCGGACATAAGTCCCTTGAAAATTGGCCCTGAAAGAGCCCTCGAGTTCCTCCCAACTTCCAATTGAATTTTCGGGGAGGCTTTTCAACCAGTGTCGAGCTGGCCCCATCAACTTGAGGGGAAGGTATTTGATGGCGTGGAGGTCGTCCCCACGAGCCGTGTGTATATGCAGGATAAAATCCTCGATCCAGACCCCTGGGTCTGTCATTTCGTCGTATGCCTCTGTGTTCACAGGTTTAAAACCCTGTGGAAATTCATGGTCCAGTACTTCTTCGGTGAAGCACAGGGGGTGAGCAGCCCCTCTATATCTGGACGTGTTATGGCATGTCGTCGGCTATTGTTGTGTCCGGTGTTGATTCCGAACTGGTATCCGATCGGTATGATCGTTTTGGTGACCATTTCCTGCGCCGGGGTGTGTCCTTTAGATCCGTAGATGGACCTAGTCGCGGCGGCTTTCTTATCTAGGAGCTTGCATAAATCGTGTGCGTCGTCGGTAGCTGCTCTGTTGCGGTTATGAAGTGGTTTGTATGGCCTCCTGGCCGTGTCGTTCTTTGGTGGAACGGCCTTGTCGTCGAATTCTGGCAGTAGCTTGCGCTTTGGATAGCTCTTTGTATGGCGATCATCGCCGTACTTTTCTTTAGTGTCTAGCACTTTATTCCATCTGCGATTGAGCGTTTCCTATGCGGCCTTTAGTCGTTGCTTCTGCTTCTTTAGACTTCTCGCAGTGGCCATAAGCCTTCTGTGGAGGTTATCTTGTTCCGACCGTGTTTCCGGGGTGATGAATGCATCGTCATCCGGACTGTGTTCTTGTCCCGAGGTGGTTTGATGAATTCGTCCCTCGGGATCATTGTGATCGGGTGTCTGCTCCGAGTTGTGTTCGGCGTGACCTGGCTCATCCTGCTCCATTGCTGGGTCCATATGGTCATTGTTGCCTTTGGAGTTGACTGGGGTGCCGACTTTCTGGCGCTCTTGTCACTATTTTTACTGTTGCTGGACTTGGAGCGGCGTCTGGACCGTCGTTTTGGATTTTTCCCAGGGGTTTTATCTTCCGGATTGTCGCCGTCCTCCTTAGGCGTATCCACCATGTATATATCGTATGATGAGGTGGTAGTCCAGCGCCCCGGAGATTGTGAATCTTCTCTTGCATCATCGTCCATACCGTCGATGTCTTCGGAGTCAAGCACGTCTGATACATCGTCAATAATGGCAATGAAGTGGGTGGTGGGTGGGCAACGAATTCCTTCGTCGCCTCCTTCCCACTTGAGTCGGACATAGTTCGGCCATGAGTCTCCTGACAAAGAGAGAGACTTTAACGAGTTCAGCACGTCGCCAAGGGGTGAGTGCTGGAAGATATCCGCAGTAGTGAACTCCTTTACCGGCGCCCAACCAGGTTCGGCAGGCTCGGGAGCGCGCAAACTAGAACCTACAGCCGGATATGAGTCTGGGGGTCTGGTGTCACAGGCTTCTTTAGGGGTGAGGCCTGTGTTTGGCTCTACCGCTGATGAGTGTGCGGCTTGCGTGACGGGGTCCATCCACCCGTCCTTGGGCGACGCAATCTGAATCCGGGGCTACTGTAGGGGTGATATCCCGAGCATTGTTCGACAACAGGTCTAAGCTGTGCTCATCGTGATTGTCCGGCGCTCCTGGCGTAGACCCGAACCCGTTGAAGATCAAGTCTCCGCGGATATCAGCTGTGTAGTTTAGGTTTCCGAACCTGACCTGGTGGCCAGGGGCTTTGTCAGGACCCCTACTCAATGCCACATCGATCTAGCATGTAACACCTCATATCACTTTGCGGCCTCACACACGGTATCCCCACGGGTGTCGCCTTACCTTTGCCCAGGACCGTTTGCGCCTTTTGGCACACATATATGATAGTGTCGGTAGCATCCATATGATAAGGAGCCCGGGCTGACATGGCTAGTCGTAAACCCAAAGTGGCACAAACTTACAGGGACAGGCATCCATGACCCATCATCGAACGTGTCGGTCATCAGCGAGTGAATCCAGGCTGTAGCACTAGGCTAGCAGGACTCCAGTGAACCGGGCTATAGCGGGCTAACAGGACTCCGGTATTCATCGCGTGACATTTCCCCGAAGGGACAGACACAGGAACGAAGAAGGACACATGGCGGCCAGCCTAAGTGTTTCGGAGCAGTAGCAAGCTACCATGGCTCAGTGGAAACACTAGGAGACATTTCCCGGTAAGAGAGGCTACTAAGGATAAACAACTAGATAGTCAGATCCCACACATACCAAGCATTTCAATAACATACACACAATATGCTCGATATGTGCAAATACAACATGGCATCACAACATGACTCTACAACTCAAGTATTTATTCAATAGGCTCCGAGGAGTGAGATATTACAAACATGGGTCTCACGACCCAACATTCAGAGCATACAAGTCAAGCACAAGCGGAAGCTTAACATGTCTGAGTACAGACATCTACAAAAGGAAAAGGCTGAGAAGCCTGACTGTCTATCAGATCCTGCCGAGGACACAAGATCGTAGCTGAGGTAACAAGCTAAACGTCGAAGTCCACGCGGAACTACTAGCGAGACTGAAGTCTCTCTGCAAAAACATAAATTAAGCAACGTGAGTACAAATGTACCCAGCAAGACTTACATCAGATCTAACTACATATGCATCATTATCAACAAAGGGGGTGGTGGGGTTTAACTGCAGCAGGCCAGCTTTGACTCGGTGGCTAACCTGAACTACGACTGCAAGTAACTCTTTTGAGGTGGCGCACACGAGTCCACATATTCACCATATCAATACACCACTATGGATCCGCTCCCGTCTCCCTACGAGAACGCCATCCATAGCACTCACGCTTATCTTGCGTATTTTAGAGTATCCACTTTCACTTGTCTATGAACTGTACATGCAACCCAGAAGTCCTTTACCGCGGACACGGCTATTCGAGTAGGTAATGTTAACCCTGCAGGGGTGTACTTCTTCACACACGCTCTCGCCACTTACCGCCGTTTACACGACATGTACTCGGCAACCTTCAAGCGGAAGCCCAGCGAGGGTGTCGGCCACGACCTAACTAACCACACAAGTCTCTCGTCCAGGTTTATCGCCTATTCGGGTTCCATCCACAAGGAGATCCGGCCGGGGTGTCGCTCACGGCCCCAAACGATGTGAGCAGGGTTCCCAAGCCCACCATCCGGGTGCCACTTGGTACACCGTGACACTGTGCCTAGTCTGTCCCAAGCCCACCTATACCGGGTGCCACTTGGTAGACTACTAACACTACCTACAAACACCAGAAACTAGTTGCAACTCCTGGACAGAGATCGAGTTGATTAATAAGTCGAGAGAGTCAATTAAGGATCCCAATGTGTGGTAGTAGCTGTTCATGGATCACAAACACAGAACTCAGTTCCTGAGGACGGTTTCAATGAGACAACCCACCATGTACTCCTACATGGCCTCTCACCGCTACCTTTACCAAATCGTGTTCACACACTTAGTTCACACACAGTAGGACATGTTTACACACCTCCAATTCATTCCCGATGAATCAGACCTGACTCAACTCTAAGCAGTAGCAGGCATGAAAAACAAGCATGAATGAGTAGGCACATCAGGGCTCAAACAACTCCTACTCATGCTAGTGGTTTTCATCTATTTACTGTTGCAATGACAGGTCATGCAGAGGATAAGGGGGTTCAACTACCGCAGCAAGTAATAGTTGAATCGTTGTTGTCCGAATGCAGTAAAAGAGAGCAGGAGTGAGAGAGTGGGATTGTATCGGAATGAACAAGGGGGTTTTGCTTGCCTGGCAATTCTGAAGATAAAAGAGCTCTTCATCGGTGTCATCGATCTCATCGTCGGAACCACGTCTACTCAGGGGGAACAAACACCGGCAACAGAGAAAGAACACAATCAATGCAACGCAACAATATGATGCATGAGTGTGACATGGCAATATGCTGTGGTTTGAGCTAATGCAACTAGCAACCAGATTAAATGAAGTTGGTTTGAATCCAAGATTCAAATTCAAACCCCATATGTGGATATTTAAATGCCATTTAATTGATTTGTCCTAAACAGCAGCTATAAGTTGTTCTAACATGCATGAAAATGGTACAGATGGATAGATTGGATTTTTCTGATCATTTTTCATATATAAATTATTTCATTCTGAGTTATGGTTAAATTTCTATGAATTTTTGAAGTTTAAATCATTTTCTGGATTTTCCTGGTTATTTAGAAATAAAACAAATCCAGAAAATGACTTATTGCGTCAGCATGGCGTCACTGTGATGTCAGCAGTCAAACCCAGGCCAAACCTGACGCGTGGGTCCTGCATGTCAGTAACTCAGGCTGGTTAGTCCCACAGACAGGTGGGTCCGGTTAACTGCCACGTCAGCCAGTCAACCCTGACGCGTGGGTCCGCTGGTTTTGCTAACTAAACTAACTTAAAACTAATAGCGGTTTAATTAGGCAGCAGGGCCCACTATCAGTGTCCAGGGAGTGGGGTTAATTAGCATGTTTAGCTGCTAAAGACGTTGCCATGTTAGCCCGTCAGAGTTTCGCCGGCGGTGACCAAATCCGACGATGGGAACGCCACGGGAAAGCGCTACAGGGGATGGTTTCGGGCGTGGTTTGCGGCTATGGGTTGTTGGGCTTCGTGCGCATCCAGGGTTGGCAACAGCTCGAGCTGGGGTGGCCGGAGCTCACCAGAATGGAGCTCGCGACGGCGCCGGAGTTCGGGCAACGACGGCTTCGACACTGCGGTGCACGGCAAGGCGAGCTAGCGGCTGAGTTCGAATTCTGGGAGCAACCCGAGCACGATGACGATCTCAGGTGCGAGCTACGGTGTCCGTAACCACGACGGCGACAGAGCATGGCGCCGGTGAGCTTCTAAGCTCATGGGGATGGCATCTACGGCGAGAAGCAGACCACGGGGCCAGGGGGAAACGGTGGAGGAGCTCACCGTGAACTCGAGGAGGGGCTCGGCTTGCTCGTGGACGACCTGGGGCAGACGAATCGGCCGGCGGCATCTCAGATGCCTGAGGTTGAAGAAGACAGCGGTGACGGCGGAGCAGGCCTCCCGGCGACGCTTGGAGCGGTGAGGAGGAAGAGTAGGCCGAGGCGGAGCTTTGGGACGCGTCGGGGAGGTGAGGCGGTGGTTGTGGCCGCGGTGGTACTCATCGGCGGCGACAGTTGCGCTCGGTGGTGAGAGGGAGAGAAAGCAGAGGAGGGGAGAGGCACGGGAGAGTGTGAGAGAGAGAGGCAGGGAGGTGCGTGGCACCACCAGAGATATCTAGGGCGTCGAGGGGAGCGGCAAGCAGGAGGTGGCCGGGGCGCGTGTGCGCGCACGGCGGCCACACGCCCTCCTGCCCACTAGCAGGAGGTGGAAGACGACAGGGAGGAGCCCCTGGTGGGCTGGGCTGGTTTTGCTCGGCTAGGCTGCTACAGTGCCAGGCCAGGTGGGCTTTGCTAGGTAAGTGCCAGGTAAGTTCTCTCTCTTTCTCTTTTAGTTCCTGTTTTCTATTTTTCTGTAGCTTTGTGGCTTTATTAAAAATACTAAATCAATCCCAAAAATCATGCAACTGCTCATGACCACTGTTGGAAATATATCCTACAGTAAACATTTCAGTTTGGGATTATTTGAGCATTTAAAATATTTTATAGTATTTAAATGCCCAAATGCAAATACTATATGATTTAATTCAGTGACCTTATGATGTCCTAGAAAAGTGTGCACCATTTTTGTCAGAGGTTCTAACCCAAGGCAAAGATGATGAACATTTTAGAAGGGCATTTCAGGTTCATTGAAAAAGATTTTAGTAAACCCTAGTTGTCTTCAGGGGGGTGTTGGGGGTTCTGTCATCCCCATTTCAAGTTTATTTGAAAAAATAAACATGATGCACACATAAAGGGCTAGCCTAGTGCATGCCAGGACTAGGGATGTGACAACTCACCCCCACTAAACAAGAATCTTGTCTCGAGATTCAACCGTAGGGTAAGATGAAGGGGGAACGCAAACTAACACAATCTTCATGATCCAGGTTGCACTTCATAGGGGCGTTGATTCAGTCACCATCATTGTCTTGTCGTCTTGCTCTGAGAACTCCAACTAACATGACAATGAGAGGAAAAGGAAACTCTAGAAGGATCGATCTTCTCGAAGATCAAATAACTTAGGATCAACTCATGGGGTGAGTCATAGCAACATCTCTTGAGCTGAGACTCGAAGCATACATCTAGAGGGATGGAGTGGAACAGATGATGAGGGTTCACTAGGTAGACAACAATTCCATACCTAAGAGGGTGATGAACGGTTGTCAACGTAGTGAGGAGTTGAGTTGCCATGATACCACAACGAGGCACCTAGGAGGAGGGTGATTCGTAGAATTATTACCTTAAGTGGCAAAAAGAATTACCTTTGATTCAGAGATCATTGAAACTCTTTATACCAGCTTAAGGCAAATCACAATCGATCATTTGGAGGAGTTCGGTAGAATGACATACTCGGACTAGAATGGATGATGTGGACTACCTTGTTGAAGACAACGCAAGGGATGATTTTGCTTGCGCGTGCTCTCCAGAATTTGAGCATTTCCATATTCATCAGGGTTTTACCAATATCCGTGTCAAGGATCCTGGCAACTCAACTTACTACCATGATGAATGGTGATGGAGGATGCAGATGCAAAGGAAGATAACACCTTCTCAAATTTCACCTTAGCGAGGCCAAGGGATTAAAATCTGGATGATCGACCAAGAGACATTTAGCACTCCGCTTCTAATGTTCTCCTTGATGTGCTAGCGTAACCCATTTACATGGTTTGGTATCTAGAACATCAAGTAAAAGGCCAGCCTTCGGGAACACAAAAATCCATAAGGAACAACTATGGAAGTAAATCCTATGACTTATGGGAAGGTGGCCAACTTCCTCAAACAAGATAATACAATAATAGGCCTTCTGGCTGGGTGTGTTGGCCACGACATCCACTTCACCGGTTACAGTGAGACCAATATTATAGTTCTTGGGAAAACGTTCCAACCATCATATCAGCCTGAGATTCAGATCTGGTTGGTGTCAGAATATTCCAAACTCATCAAGTCTAGAAAGAAAAGGATAGTTTGCAACACAAATCGACGAGACTACGTTGCGAGATTCTCGGGAAATGGACTACGGTAGTAAGCTCCAAAACATGAGCTGGTTCTGCTACAAACCTGTGAACACGCTGTCCAAGACAAGCATGACCACGTAGTAGTCTTATAATAAAACACTACCGAGTTCAGGTTGGGAAACCATCATTACGGATAACAAAGTACTTGCTTAAGTCATATGATTAGCTCTTATGAACGAACTTCTTCTCCTTGAACAAGTCAATCAGTGGCTTGGTGTGCTAGGAACACATATAGAATGGAGGTAGCTAATCTCACAATCCAATGTATACTTCACACATGCATGACTAACTTGGGATGATTCCAAAGGAAGCAAAAACAATCTTTCTCGGATCCACAGCGGCAACTTACACCAAGTGCATGTGAATTAGAGAAAGTCACTTCTTTCATCCGAACATAAGCTTCATTCACGGGACATGAAGATAATGCTTATGGAAGTTTCCAATACTAGCTTAATGTCCAACCAAATCATGAAGAAGATAAGGATGTTGTCGATGGGCTCAACAACAATTCATCCAGATTCCCATGGAGATGGAATTCCATAACTCTGTGAACAAGGTGATAGTATTGGTCAGACCCAAAAGACATAATGGTGTATGCTCAAGGAATCAACCATGAGTAAGACAACATTACGAACATCGTTGGTTCTGATTTGATTTGAGGATAGCCCACACTCAAATCAAAGTTTTGGCAAGACAATAGATCCAATAATTGACCACGAGGTTCAATCAAGGAAGATATCATCTATCTTCAACACACACACACAAGATAACCCGTAAAATGATCTAAGTCGGACAAGCTTTCATCTTCCAACTCTCCAAGTTGTTGTTTAGCCTAACCAACTCGCTCGGGGTATCCGACACAGATTCTTGGAGAAGGGGTGGTTCATAGAGAAACCAACTTGATCACGAGCTCAACATAGCGGTCAGGTGACAACCTGGCGATACCTCCAAGAAGATATTCGGAAATAACGAACCACCGATATGTTACTAAGCTCGGGAACAATCTTGCTTTTCAGGGCAAGACGATATGATCAACAGAGCGAGGGATTGATACAATCCTAACTCATTGATCAGAGGGTGCACCGGAAATAAGGACTAGGTAGCACGATCTATCTTAGAATGATGATTCAAGAACGAATACGCTAAGAATGAAATTATTGTCCTTTAACTACCAAGCAACGGGGTTGCTAGCAGTATTGATTTCACACATCACGATTCACTTGTCGGCATTCCAGTTCAACAACACGGGGACCGAGAAATGAATAATGATGGCGAGAAGTATCACTGCACCAAGAATTCATAAGATGATGTGTAATTCCTATGACTTTCTTGACATAAAGAGGGTAATACTTCAGGGTAGAACAGAACAAAAACTGGATTAGTATTTGATCTGCGGAGTATGACTACTTTGACCCAATCCTAGATATGGATGAGGTACTGGAGTTCATTTCTCCTAGTCATTCTGGGATAGAATGGCTTGACGGAACACAAGAATAATAAGCATCGATGAATGATTGCACGCATACTCTTGACTATCAATTGGTAGACGAGGGTCGGAAGACAACTAAAGCGGGACAAGTTAAAGGAACATATGGTTTCTGAGTAGTGGATGCATAGGTTAGTATGTCGAACAAGTTCAACATATTTCTTCCGGACAACCCATGCGGAAAGGTAGAACTGGCAGAGTCACAACATAGAATCGAGAACTCGTCGAGGGCACTCCTGTTGTGATCTTTTGATCCAACAAACTTCTGCCATAAAGTGGTTCATAGTATTTGGAAGAAGGAAATACCACGAACTTCGAGGACTATTGCAAAGGTTACTAATTTCCTAAAGGAACTAGCAAACACTAACAACATAAAGTAGGTAGAGTGAATCTCGGGTCTGAAGCCCAGGAATAGAAAAACTACCAACTAAATGGCATCACGGGATGCTTTCGAGAATGATGGCTAGGATCATCACACTGGAACACAAAACATGGCTAGATTGCTAGGTGATACTGTAGACATCTAGGGTCATAATAATAGCTCCAACATATACGTCGAGGCAATAGAGTACCTCAACTCACCGTTTAGTGTGGTTAACCTGGCCAAAAAAGTCATCCAAAACAGAGGGAAGGATTTTGCAATTGCATCAGATTATTTAGAAACCTGGGATGACTCGGACAGCGTAACGGCTGTAAATGCTCAAAAGATTGGAGACATGCTACAAAAATGGTGGCATAGCCACTCAGAAGCACAATATCAAGGTTTCGAGATCAACAGTTAACATACAGAAGATAGTAGGAACTGAACGCAAGCTTAGAACCATCAATCATATAGGACTACGGATTAGTAACGCGTGATCCTGATAGAAAGAAGAGAAATCCTAATTCCTTAACCCCGTAGGAAAGATAAGATGACTCAGATCAGAAGGGCATAAGGTATAAGGAGTAAAAAGAGCCTTACGTTCCATCCCACAATCAATTCCCTTATATAACTAAAGAATTTCTAGACTCAACTTTGACCAGTTTGGCTTCGTAATCCTACAGGCAGTCAAGCTCTGATACCAGAGCTGTCAGGACCCCGACTCAATGCCACATCGATCTAGCATGTAACACCTCATATCACTTTGCGGCCTCATGCACGGTATCCGCACGGGTGTCGCCTTACCTTTGCCCGGGACCGTTTGCGCGTTTTGGCACACGTATATGATAGTGTCACTAGCATCCATATGATAAGGAGCCCGGGCTGACATGGCTAGTCGTAAACCCAAAGTGGCACAAACTTACAGGGACAGGCATCCATGACCCATCATCGAACGTGTCGGTCATCAGCGAGTGAATCCAGGCTGTAGCACTGGGCTAGAAGGACTCCGGTGAACCGGGCTGTAGCGGGCTAACAGGACTCCGGTATTCATCGCGTGACATTTCCCCGAAGGGACAGACACAGGAACGAAGAAGGACACATGCCGGCCAGCCTAAGTGTTCCGGAGCAGTAGCAAGCTACCATGGCTTAGTGGAAACACTAGGAGACATTTCCCGGTAAGAGAGGCTACTAAGGATAAACAACTAGATAGTCAGATCCCACACATACCAAGCATTTCAATAACATACACACAATATGCTCAATATGTGCAAATACAACATGGCATCACAACATGACTCTACAACTCAAGTATTTATTCAATAGGCTCCGAGGAGCGAGATATTACAAACATGGGTCTCACGACCCAACATTTAGAGCATACAAGTCAAGCACAAGCGGAAGCTTAACATGTCTGAGTACAGACATCTACAAAAGGAAAAGGCTGAGAAGCCTGACTGTCTATCAGATCCTGCCGAGGACACAAGATCGTAGCTGAGGTAACAAGCTAAACGTCGAAGTCCACGCGGAACTACTAGCGAGACTGAAGTCTCTCTGCAAAAACATAAATTAAGCAATGTGAGTACAAATGTACCCAGCAAGACTTACATCAGATCTAACTACATATGCATCATTATCAACAAAGGGGTGGTGGGGTTTAACTGCAGGAGGCCAGCTTTGACTCGGTGGCTAACCTGAACTACGACTGCAAGTAACTCTTTTGAGGTGGCGCACACGAGTCCACATATTCACCATATCAATACACCACTATGGATCCGCTCCCGTCTCCCTACGAGAACGCCATCCATAGCACTCACGCTTATCTTGCATATTTTAGAGTATCCACTTTCACTTGTCTATGAACTGTACATGCAACCCAGAAGTCCTTTACCGCGGACACGGCTATTCGAGTAGGTAATGTTAACCCTGCAGGGGTGTACTTCTTCACACACGCTCTCGCCACTTACCGCCGTTTACACGACATGTACTCGGCAACCTTCAAGCGGAAGCCCAGCGAGGGTGTCGGCCACGACCTAACTAACCACACAAGTCTCTCGTCTAGGTTTATCGCCTATTCGGGTTCCATCCACAAGGAGATCCGGCCGGGGTGTCGCTCACGGCCCCAAACGATGTGAGCAGGGTTCCCAAGCCCACCATCCGGGTGCCACTTGGTACACCGTGACACTGTGCCTAGTCTGTCCCAAGCCCACCTATACCGGGAGCCACTTGGTAGACTACTAACACTATCTACAAACACCAGAAACTAGTTGCAACTCCTGGACAGAGATCGAGTTGATTAATAAGTCGAGAGAGTCAATTAAGGATCCCAATGTGTGGTAGTAGCTGTTCATGGATCACAAACACAGAACTCAGTTCCTGAGGACGGTTTCAATGAGACAACCCACCATGTACTCCTACATGGCCTCTCACCGCTACCTTTACCAAATCGTGTTCACAGACTTAGTTCACACACAGTAGGACATGTTTACACACCTCCAATTCATTCCCGATGAATCAGACCTGACTCAACTCTAAGCAGTAGCAGGCATGAAAAACAAGCATGAATGAGTAGGCACATCAGGGCTCAAACAACTCCTACTCATGCTAGTGGGTTTCATCTATTTACTCTGGCAATGACAGGTCATGCAGAGGATAAGGGGGTTCAACTACCGCAGCAAGTAATAGTTGAATCATTGTTGTCCGAATGCAGTAAAAGAGAGCAGGAGCAAGAGAGTGGGATTGTATCGGAATGAACAAGGGCGTTTTGCTTGCCTGGCACTTCTGAAGATAATATAGCTCTTCATCGGTGTTATCGATCTCATCGTCGGAACCACGTCTACTCAGGGGGAACAAACACCGGCAACAGAGAAAGAACACAATAAATGCAATGCAACAATATGATGCATGAGTGTGACATGGCAATATGTTGTGGTTTGAGCTAATGCAACTAGCAACCAGATTAAATGAAGTTGGTTTGAATCCAAGATTCAAATTCAAACCCCATATGTGGATATTTAAATGCCATTTAATTGATTTGTCCTAAACAGTAGCTATAAGTTGTTCTAACATGCATGAAAATGGTACAGATGGATAGATTGGATTTTTCTGATCATTTTTCATATATTAATTATTTCATTCTGAGTAAAGGTTAAATTTCTATGAATTTTTAGAGTTTAAATCATTTTCTGGATTTTCCTGGTTATTTAGAAATAAAACAAATCCAGAAAATGACTTATTGCGCCAGCATGACGTCAATGTGATGTCAGCAATCAACAAGGTTGACCCAGGTCAAACCTGACGCGTGGGTCCTGCATGTCAGTAACTCAGGCTGGTTAGTCCCACAGACAGGTGGGTCCAGTCAACTGCCACGTCAGCCAGTCAACCCTGACGCGTGGGTCCGCTGGTTTTGTTAACTAAACTAACTTAAAACTAATAGCGGTTTAATTAGGCAGCAAGGCCCACTGTCAGTGTCCAGGGAGTGGGGTTAATTAGCGTGTTTAGCTGCTAAAGACGTTGCCACGTCAGCCCGTCGGAGTTTCGCCGGCGGTGACCAAATCCGACGACGGGAACGCCACGGGAAAGCGCTACAGGGGATGGTTTCAGTCGTGGTTTGCGGCTATGGGTTGCTGGGCTTCACGCGCATCTAGGGGTGGCAACAGCTCGAGCTTGGGTGGCCGGAGCTCACCGGAATGGAGCTCATGGCGGCGCCGTAGTTCGGGCAACGACGGCTATGATGCTGCAGTGCACGGCAAGGCGAGCTAGCGGCTGAGTTCGAATTTTGGGAGCAACCCGAGCACGATGACGAGCTCAGGTGTGAGCTAGGGTGTCCGTAACCACGACGGCGACAGAGCATGGCGCCGGCGAGCTTCGGAGCTCATGGGGATGGCATCTACGGCGAGAAGCAGACCACGGGGCCAGGGGAAACGGTGGAGGAGCTCATCGTGAACTCGAGGAGGGGCTCGGCTTGCTCGTGGACGACCTGGGCAGACGAATCGGCCGGCGGCATCTCGGATGCCTGAGGTTGAAGAAGATAGCGGTGACAGCGGAGCAGGCCTCCCGGCGATGCTTGGAGCGGTGAGGAGGAAGAGTAGGCCGAGGCGGAGCTTTGGGACGCGTCGGGGAGGTGAGGCGGTGGCTGTGGCCGCGGTGGTACTCATCGGCGGCGACAGTTGCGCTTGGTGGTGAGAGGGAGAGAAAGCAGAGGAGGGGAGAGGCATGGGAGAGAGTGAGAGAGAGAGGCAGGGAGGTGTGTGGCACCACCAGAGAAATCCAGGGCATTGAGGGGAGCGGCAAGCAGGAGGTGGCCGGGGCGCGTGTGCACGCACGGCGGCCACATGCCCTCCTGCCCACTGGCAGGAGGTGGAAGACGACAGGGAGGAGCCCCTGGTGGGCTGGGCTGGTTTTGCCCGGCTGGGCTGCTACAGTGCCAGGCCAGGTGGGCTTTGCTAGGTATGTGCCAGGTAAGTTCTCTCTCTTTCTGTTTTAATTCCTGTTTTCTATTTTTCTGTAGCTTTGTGGCTTTATTAAAAATACTAAATCAATCCCAAAAATCATGCAACTGCTCATGACCACTGTTGGAAATATATCCTACAGTAAACATTTCAGTTTGGGATTATTTGAGCACTTAAAATATTTTATAGTATTTAAATGCCCAAATGCAAATACTATATGATTTAATTCAGTGACCTTATGATGTCCTAGAAAAGTGTGCACCATTTTTATCAGAGGTTCTAACCCAATGCAAAGATGATGAACATTTTAGAAGGGCATTTCAGGTTCATTGAAAAAGATTTTAGTAAACCCTAGTTGTCTTCAAGGGGGGTGTTGGGGGTTTTGCCATCCCCATTTCAAGTTTATTTGAAAAAAATAAACATGATGCACACATAAAGGGCTAGCCTAGTGCATGCCAGGACTTGGGATGTGACAGGCGTAGCTGTCGACCTGCTCCAGTTGGCCAAGCGAATTGGCCCGTAGTGCGAAGCCACCGAACACGAAGATCTGTCCGGGGAGAAAAGTCTCACCCTGGACCATGTTGTTGACGATGATTAAAGGAGCCATCGAGCCTTGCAGCGACAACACAGAGGAACTCTCAATGAAAGCACCAATGTCGGTGTCAAAACCGGCGGATCTCGGGTAGGGGGTCCCGATCTGTGCGTCTTAGGCTAATGGTAATAGGAGACAAGGGACACAATGTTTACCCAGGTTCGGGCCCTCTCGTTGGAGGTAAAACCCTACTTCCTGCTTGATTGATATTGATGATATGAGCAATACAAGAGTTGATCTACCACGAGATCGTAGAGGCTAAACCCTAGAAGCTAGCCTATGATGATTATGATTGTGATCGTCCCTCTAAGGACTAACCTCTCCGATTTATATAGACACCGGAGAGGGCTGGGGTTTACATGGAGTCGGTTACAAAGAAGGATATATAATATTCGGATCACCAAGCTTGTCTTCCACGCAAAGGAGAGTCCCATCCAGACACGAGACGGAGTCTTGAGTCTTGTATCTTCACGCTCCAATAGTCCGGACAAAGTATATAGTCCAGCTGTCCGGATACCCCCTAATCCAGGACTCCCTTAGTGACCATGCGTCCTCTTGGACCATTGTGGCCAAAGCATGCCAAGCGGGATTCTATTGGCCACGAGGAAATTAAATGGCAAAAGACATAGTCGACAAATGTGAGGGATGTCAGTTCTACTCCAACATGTCCCACAAGACTGCATCAGCCTTGAAGACCATTCCACTCATCTGGCCATTTGCTGTTTGGGGATTGGATATGGTTGGACCTCTGAGGACCGGCAGGAGCGGCTTCACCCACCTGCTTGTAGAAGTCGACAAGTTCACTAAATGGATTGAAGCCAAACCCATCAAAAACCTTGACTCAAGTACCGCCGCCAGCTTCATCAGAGAGTTAACATTCATTTATGGGGTTCCGCACAGCATCATCACAGATAATGGTTCAAACTTTGATGTAGATGGGTTCAAGGCTTTCTGTGCTTCCAAAGGCACTCGGGTCGACTACGGTTCAGTCGCTCACCCGAAGTTGAATGGACAAGCAGAAAGAGCAAATGAGTTGATCCTCCAAGGGTTGAAACCCCGGTTGATGCGTGACCTCAAGCATGCGGCAGGCGCTTGGGTAGACGAGTTACCATAAGTACTTTGGGGATTGAGAACAACACCAAATCGGTCGACTGGTCGAACTCCCTTCTTCATGGTCTATGGGGCTGAAGCCATGCTACTGAGTGATTTGCTTCACAACGCGCTCCGAGTAGAAATTTTTTCAGAAGCTGAAGCAGAACAAGCTTGACAAGATGTTGTTGATCTTCTGGAAGAGGAAAGAGAGATGGACTTGATTCATTCGACCATTTATCAGCAAGACCTTCGTTGATTCCATGCCAGAAACATGAGAGGTCGAGCATTTCAGGAGGGGGACCTTGTGCTCCGAGTGGATCAGCAACGGCCTCACAAGCTTGCTCCTGCTTGGGAAGGCCCTTTCATCATCTCCAAGGTGCTCCACAATGGGGCGTTTCACCTTCACAATGTGACCAAGAATCAAGATGACCCACGCACTTGGAATGCGGAGCTGCTCCGCCATTTTCATACCTAAGCATTCAGTATGATGAGATGTAATAAGAAGTACCTTTCAATTTGTTTATCAAAGACTCTATTTTACAGTCTCCTAAATGATTGTTGTTTCATATGCATATGTTCAAAATCCCCCAGTGTGTGGCTTAGCTGCAGTTTCATACTCGCCTAAGTTTAAGAAATCCTACCGAGTGAAGAGCAATCCCCTCACTCGGGCGAACCCGATTCGCCTAAGTTTTAAAAATCCTACCGAGTGAAGAGCAACCCTCTCACTCTAGGGCTTAGCCGCAAACCCAATTCGCCTAAGTTTAAAAAATCCTACCGAGTGAAGAGCAATCCTCTCAATCGGGGGCTTAGCTACAGTTCCGTACTCGCCTAAGTTTAAAAAATCCTACCGAGTGAAGAGCAATCCTCTCACTCGGGCGAACCTGATTCGCGTAAGTTTTAAAAATCCTACAGAGTGAAGAGAAATACTCTCACTCCAGGGCTTAGCCGTGAACCCGATTCACCTAAGTTTAAAAAATCCTACCGAGTGAAGAGCAATCCTCTCACTCAGGGGCTTAGCTGCAGTTCTGTACTCGCCTAAGTTTAAAAAATCCTACCGAGTGAAGAGCAATCCTCTCATTCGGAGGCTTAGCTGCAGTTCCGTACTCGCCTAAGTTTAAAAAATCCTACCGAGTGAAGAGCAATCCTCTCACTTGGAGGCTAAGCTATAGTTCCATACTCACCTAAGTTTTAGAAATCCTACCTAGTGAAGAGCAATCGTCTCACTTGGGGGCTTAGCTGCAGTTTCGTACTCGCCTAAGTTTAAAAAATCCTACTGAGTGAAGAGCAATCCTCTCACTCGGGGGCTGAGCTGCAGTTCCGTACTTTCCTAAGTTTAGAAAATCCTACGGAGTGAAGAGCAATCCTCTCACTCGAAGGCTTAGCTGCAGTTCCGTACTCGCCTAGGTTTTAAAAATCCTACCGAGTGAAGAGCAATCCTCTCACTCGGGGGCTTAGCCGCGAACCCGATTCGCCTAAGTTTAAAAAATCCTACCGAGTGAAGAGCAATCCTCTCACTCGGGGGCTTAGCTGTAGTTCCATACTCTCCTAAGTTTAAAAAATCCTACCGAGTGAAGATAAATCCTCTCACTCGGAGGCTTAGCTGCAGTTCCGTACTTGCCTAAGTTTTAAAAATCCTACCGAGTGAAGAGCAGTCCTCTCACTCGGTGGGCTTAGCCGCAGTCTCGTACTCTCCTAAGATTTAAAAATCTCTAAGTGAAGAGTAATCCTCTCGCTTAGGGACTTGGCCACACGCTCCATCCCGATCCACAAGGATGACGAGGTGCAGATCATCTGCGACCCTTTCCTCAGAGCTGCGCCATAAGTACAACGTCTGCTCCATCCTGATCTGCAAGGATGATGAGGTGCATGTCATCTGCGACCCTCTCCTTAGAGCTGCGCCATAAGTATAATGTCCGCTCCATCCTGATCTGCAAGGATGATGAGGTGCAGGTCGCCTACGACCCTCTCCTCAGAGCTGCATGACAAGTACAAAAGTCTGTTCCGAGTGAAGAGACAAATTCCACTTGGAGTCAACAGGTTTGAAAGCAGCAAAGGGTAAGACAAGCATATTCAAGGAAAAACCAAGTTCATATAAATCTCGTAAGGTTCAGAACATTAGATAAAAGTGCTCAGGCATCAGGCCCGAAGGAGTTTAACGGTTACAAAATCACTTGGCATTCCGAGGCAAATTCAAGCAAGGCATAAAGTTTGTTCACTCCACAGGAGGAGGGCTGGCAGGCTCGACGAACTCGTCTAGGTCGATTCCATCTACAATGCGAGTGGATGCTTTGATGAAGGTCTCCATGAAGGACTGGAAGTGAAGTTTCTTGGTGTTGGCCACCTTGAGCGCTGCTAGCTTCTCTTCCCTGGCCTCTTTGCAGTGCATGCGAACCAGAGACAGAGCCACATCAACACTGCAACGGGTGGATGACTTCTTCTATTCCTGCACTCGACTGGGGATCTCATTGAGTCGAGTCATCAGAGACTTGAGGTCATTCTGGAATGTCACCCTTAGCCAGAGCGCTGTGTTAATCCGCGACACCGTCACCTTCAGTCGGGCGAGATAGTCCATGGCGCTGGCAAGACGAGATTCCAGTCGAAGCACGTTCATGGCAGCTTCATCCTTAACTGGGGAGTTGATGGGTTCCAAGCTCGTTTCAATTCGCCCAGTTTCTTCCTTGCAGTTTTGGCAGAATTCTGCATACACAGAGAAATGATGAGTCGACAATTATGTGACGAATCAACAATAGCAAATCAGTCGGACAAGGAAAAGTACCTTCAAGCATAAGGAACAGCTTCTTGGTGAGTCCTCCCAGATAAACCTCCAGCTCGTCTTTCTTCCGGGTGAGATCTTCAACTTTGTCAGTCAGAGCCCCCTTGTTCTTCTTCAGTCACGTCACTTCCTTGTTGGCTTCGTCAAGAGAAGTCTTCAACTTGGCGTTTTCTTCTTCTAACTTCTCGACTGAAGCCAGCTTCTTGTCGGCAAGTGTTGTTTTCTCTTCGGCCGCTTTCTATGCCGCCGCAAGATTAATGTCCTTCTTTTCCAGAGCCTGTTTCATTTTTCTAAAATAAATAACACTCGGATCAGAAACAGGAAGTAAAAGATGACAAAGGAGTCAGTCGACAAGTTTTTTACCTCCCATGCCAGCAGTTTCATCCTGATCCTTCTGCAAGTTCTCCTTGGCCAACTCCAGATCAAGATTGAGCTGGATCTATTTCTGCTCCAAGTCAGCAAACCGGGCCCCAAGCTCACAAGATCTCTACAGTCGGTGAACAGTCAGTCGATAGAAACAAAGATTGGTTGCTTCCGAGCGATAAAATTCAAGTTCAACTTATTACGACAGAAGGAGTTCTAAGACTACTGCTGAATCAGACATTCAACATTAGTCTCGGGGACTACACCCAGTGGGTGCACTTAGCGTGCCCCCACTGGTTCAACTTTTCAATTGACTTGGTCTGTCCAGTCGGAAAAAGAGACTACAGGTATTCTCAGACCATAGCCGACCGCCAACAGTCGACACGGTCTCGGGGACTACACCCAGTGGGTGCACTCAGCGTGCCCCCACTGGTCCAGATTCCACTCGACATGGTCCACCCAGACCGAGTGGAAAAACTGTCAAGAAATATTTTGTTCAAAGACCCCCGCTGAATCAAACATTCAACAGCAGCCTCGGGGACTACACCCAGTGGGTCCACTCTGCGTGCCCCCACTAGTTCAAAAACACACTCGACACAACCTAGTCGACTCAAGTGAAAAAACTACTCAACAAAAGTTGAAACACCCAGTGGGTGGACAGATCCAAAGTGCAGACTCATGATAGATGCACATTAAAGGTTCCAAAACGCTCATCCTCGGACATCTTACGGATAATAAAGTAGTAGTTTTCATGTACCATATCCTAACAGAACAAGCGTCAAGCTAAAGATCGGTCAGAAATCAATTGACCTGGACATTAGTCTGGAGAGCTGAGCTGGCATCATAGGCAGCCTGACTGGCCTTGCGCACCACCTTCATCTGCTCCATCATAAGTCCTGCTTGGTGTATAGCTTCCTTGGCAGCGCTCACTTGATCCTTTAGGACATGATGGATGGCGAAAAGTGGAGTTGATGGAACAGCCGCAGCAGCCTGGGGGTCTGAGGCATGGAGTTGCACGGACGAAGCAGGAACTTGTGCAGTCGACGCCGAAGGATGTTCACTCGACACATGATTGGCAAAAGTAACAAAAGCCCGATTGAGATCTTCAGACTGCTGAATCGCTGGTTCTAGCACTGACGTTGTCTGAGCTACCTTGTTGGCTGGCACCCTCCTGCTCGAAGTGCTCCTCCTCCTTCCCATAGGCTTCTGAGGCATATCTTCATCATCGTCCGGAAGTTCAATGACATTTTGCAGCGCTGCTAAAAGATTCGACCGCAAGAGTTCATTCGACCAAAAATAAATTGACAAAATGAAGGCAAGATGGCAGAGTCATACCCGCTTTTGAAGTAGCTGCATCTTCAGTCTCCTCATCATCTTCGTCCTTGTAAATGTCCATGGATGTCCCAGAAGTAGCAGTGCTGCAAGTTTCAGAACTCACTCAGTCAAACAAGAGAATGAGACGACGACAAATATAAGAGTCCCTGAGCAAAGGGTAAAAGCAAAACACTTACGTGGAGGCAACAGGAACATCAACCTTGATCTTACGCAAGGCCTTCCGGGGTTTTTAAGGCACAACCTTGGGCTGCTTCGGGGCCTTTTCAGTCGGAACGGGGGAGGATGTCCGAGTGCGCTTCGAGGTCTGTGTACTTGGTGCAACCGCTTTGCCACGAACACTTGCTGGATCATGGGTCTGCTTGGAGCGTCTTTCGTAGCAAGGTGGGGACTCAACTTCTTCTCCACTGCTTGAGTCGTCACTCTCCTCCTCGTCTTCATCATTGGATTTCTAGTTGCCGCTTTCACCTCCGCTCGCCTGTCCTTCCTGATCCTACTCTCCATTGGGCATCGAGTACATCTCAGTATAAATCTACATGGCAAAGAATTGCACAAGAATCAGTCAGGTTCAAGAACAATTATAAATCAGAGCAAAAAAGCACTCGGCATTAAAGGTCAGACCTTGTCTGGTTCATTGGCAGCATCGAGTGATGGAATTCTCCTAGACCCCCTCGGTTGTCTTTATTTCCGTGATGCCCTGCAACCACTACGCCACTGTCTCCTCGGTGACTTCCTCCGGGTGGATCCGAGTGGTGTCGTCAATACCCGAGTACATCCACATAGGATGATCGCGGGACTGGAGTGGCTGAATGCGTCGACTGAGAAACACCTCAAGCAAATCCATGCTAGTCCAACCATTAGGGACTAGTTGGAATACCCATTCTAGTAACATGTTCAACCCTGTTTTCTTTGCTAGAGTCACTTTTAAGGAAGAGGGATGTTTGAATCGCTCCATCGAGAAGGGAGGAAGACCAGTCGACTGACCAAGGGTCGATTGGTCCTTGCAATAAAACCAGATCGACTGCCACCCTCTAACTGAGTCGGGAAGAATCATAGCTGGAAAAGTACTCCTACCCCTCATCTGAATTGCTAGACATCCACACATCTGGATCACATGCGTCCTCTCATCACTCGGATTAGCCTTTTTCATAGTCTGGGAGCGGCAAGTAAAGATGTGTTTGAAAAGATCCCAGTGTGGTCGACAACCTAGGAAATTCTCACATGGAAACAAACGCAGCAAGATATGTGATGGTGTTGGAGGAAAAGTGATGGAGTTGGGCTCCAAAGAAGTTCAGGAAACCCCAGAAAAAAGGATGAGGGGGCAGAGAGAAACCACGGTCAACATGAGTCGCGAGGAGGACGCACTCATACTCCTGTGGCCGCGGCTCGGTCTAGTTTCCCGACAGCCTCCAAGACCCGTGGGCGATCAAGCCCCCTTCGACCAGATCCTCCACGTCTTCCTTCTGGATCATGGATCGGATCCAGTCGCCCTGGATCCAGCCAGGCGGTAGCCCAGACCTTGATGGAAATCCCCCCGACTCATCTTCTTGCCCTTCACCGTTGCCGTCGCCTTCTTCGCCCGCTCCAGGGCCGTCGTCTTGTCCTTCCCCATCACAGCAGGCTGCGCATGGATGGGGCGGCGACGTCGAGAGTGGGGGCGAATGCGGTGGAGAAGCAGAGGAGGAAGAAGGGGAATGAGGCGCACTGTCCAAAACATATTGGCCCCGACGCCTTATATAGGCCTACATCCGAGTGGCTGACTCGTGGGCCCAAGTGATCCTGTAAAATCACACAATGATCGCGCACTCGGTACGTGGCGAAAAAGGTGGCGCGAGGATCGAGGCGTCCTGATACGTCTCCAATGTATCTACTTTCCCAAACACTTTTGCCCTTGTTTTGGACTCTAACTTGCATGATTTGAATGAAACTAACCCGGATTGACGCTGTTTTCAGCAGAACTGTCGTGATGTTGTTTATTGTGCAGAAAACAAAAGTTCTCGGAATGACCTGAAAATCCACGAAGATAAGTTTTGGAAAATATAAAAAATACTGGCGAAAGAATCAAGGCCAGGGGGGCCACACACTGTCCATGAGGGTGGGGGTGCGCCCTCCCCCCTGGGCGCACCCCCCTGTCTCGTGGGCCCCCTGACACTCCACCGACCTCAACTCCAACTCCATATATTCCGTTTTGCGGAGAAAAAAATCGGGGAGAAAGTTTCATCACGTTTTACGATACAGAGCCGCCGCCAAGCCCTAATCTCTCCCGGGAGGGCTGATCTGGAGTCTGTTCGGGGCTCCGGAGAGGGGGATTCGTCGTTGTCGTCATCATCAACCATCCTTCATCACCAATTTCATGATGCTCACCGCCGTGCGTGAGTAATTCCATTGTAGGCTTGCGAACAGTGATGGGTTGGATGAGATTTACCATGTAATCAAGTTAGTTTTTGTTAGGGTTTGATCCCTAGTATCCACTATGTTCTGAGATTGATGTTGCTATGACTTTGCTATGCTTAATGCTTGTCACTAGGGCCCAAGTGCCATGACTTCAGATCTGAACCTATTATGTTTTCATGAATATATGTGAGTTCTTGATCCTATCTTGCAACTCTATAGTCACCTATTATGTGTTATGATCCGACAACCCCGAAGTGACAATAATCGGGATACTTCTCGGTGATGACCATAGTTTGAGGAGTTCATGTATTCACTATGTGCTAATGCTTTGTTCTGGTTCTCTATTAAAAGGAGGCCTTAATATCCCTCAGTTTCCACTAGGATCCCGCTGCCATGGGAGGGTAGGACAAAAGATGTCATGCAAGTTCTTTTCCATAAGCACGTATTACTATATTCTGAATACATGCCTACACTACATTGATGAATTGGAGCTAGTTCTGTGTCACCCTATGTTATCCATCACTGATCCAATGCCTGCGAGCTTTTCACATATTGTGTTTCGCTTATTTACTTTTCCGTTGCTACTATTACAATTCCTACAAAACTATTATCTTTACTTTTGCCACTATTACCATTACTATCATACTACTTTGCTGCAGATACTAAGTTATCCAGGTGTGGTTGAATTGAAAACTCAACTGCTAATACTTAAGAATGTTCTTTGGCTCCCCTTGTGTCGAATCAATAAATTTGGGTTGAATACTCTACCCTCGAAAGCTGTTGTGATCCCCTACACTTGTGGGTTATCAAGACTAATTTCTGGCACCGTTGCCGGGGAGCATAGCTCTATTCTTTGAGTCACTTGGGATTTATATTTGTTGATCACTATGAGGAACTTGAAAGACGAAAGAACTAAGATTTTACCCTCAACTACGAGGGGAGGTAAGGAACTGCCATCTAGCTCTGCACTAGATTCTCCTTCTGTTATTAGTAAGCTTGCGACACCTAAACCTTCTACTGCTATGAATTCTGATATGTCGCATGTTATTGATGATGCCACTTCTGCTATGCATGATACTTATGATGAAACTACTTCTGTGTGTGATACTACTTTGCCATTAGGTGAATTTCTTGATGAACAACTTGCTAGGGTTAGAGAGAATGAAATTATTGAAGATGCTATTATTGATGATAGTGATGATGAAAGTTCTCCCCCTGATTATGAATTACATGTTGTTCCTGAGGGTTATGTTATGAATGAGGAAGCTGCTAGAGCTATCTTTGCTTGCAAAGATAGATATGATCTTAAAAAGTTATTAGCTAAATGGAAGCAGCAATCTCTTAATGCTAGAATAAAACCTGACCCTGCTTTTGCTACTTCACCTATCTGTGTTACCGATAAGGATTATGAATTCTCTGTTGATCCTGAAATAATTACTTTAGTTGAATCTGATCCTTTTTATGGCCTTGAATCTGAAACTGTTGTGGCACATCTTACCAAGTTAAATGATATAGCCACCCTGTTTACTAATGATGAGAAGTATCGCTATTATTATATCCTTAAGATATTTCCGTTCTCATTAAAGGGTGATTCTAAGACTTGGTTTAATTCTCTTGATCCTGGTTGTGTGCGTAGTCCCCAAGATATGATTTATTACTTCTCTGCTAAATATTTTCCTGCTCATAAGAAACAAGCTGCCTTGCGGGAAATATATAATTTTGTGCAAATCAAAGAAGAGAGTCTCCCACAAGCTTGGGGGAGGCTTCTTCGATTACTTAATGCTTTGCCTGATCATCCTCTTAAGAAAAATGAAATACTTGATATCTTTTATAATGGACTAACCGATGCTTCCAAGGACTACTTGGACAGTTGTGCTGGTTGTGTTCTCAGGGAAAGAACAGTCGACCAAGCTGAATTACTATTGAATAATATGTTGACTAATGAAAATAATTGGATTCTTCCTGAGCCAATTCCTGAGGCAGTTCCTGAACCATTTGAGCCAACTCCTGAGCCTATTCCTAAACCAACTCCGAAGAAGAGAGGAGTTCTATTTCTCAGTCCTGAAGATATGCAAGAGGCAAAGAAATCAATGAAAGAAAAAGGTATTAAAGCTGAAGATGTTAAGAATTTACCACCTATTGAAGAAATACATGGTCTTAATATACCGCCTGTTGAAGAAACACATTGTCTTGATAACCCGACACAGGTAGTAAAGGTTAATTCTCTCTATAGATATGATAAAGTTGAAAGTCCGTCTACTAAATTTCATAGCCCATGCTTAGATGAATTTGATGACTTTATGGCTAGACAGGAAAATTTTAATGCTTATGTTGGTAGAGAATTAAAGAATAATGCTCTCGAAATAGGACGCTTGAGTGATTATATGGCTAGAGTTAAAGGTGAACTTAAACTTATTAGCAAATATGCTTCTATGGTTACCACTCAAGATGAACAAGTACTTAAAGCTCAAAGTGATTTGCTCGATGAATTAAATAATAAATATGACTTTGTTGTTAGAGTGGCTACTAGAACTGGTAGAATGACTTAGGAACCTTTGTATCATGAAGGCCACCCCAAGAGAATCGAGCAGGATTCTCAGAGAAATAATTTAGAGGCACCTAGCTCTTCCAAAAAGAAGAAAAAGAAAGACGATAGGACTTTGCATGCTTCTAGTGAACCTATTGTAGACACACCTGAGAACCCCAATGATATTTCTATTTCTGATGCTGAAACACAATCAGGTGATGAACATGAACCTAGTGATAATGTTAATGATAATGTTCGTGTTGATGCTCAACCTAGCAAAAATAATGAAGTAGAGATTGAACCTACTATTGATCTTGATAACCCACAATCAAAGAATCAACATTATGATAAGAGAGATTTTGTTGCTAGGAAGCATGGTAGAGAAAGAGAACCATGGGTTCAGAAACCCATGCCCTTTCCTCCTAAACCATCCATGACAAAGGATGCTGAGGATTTTGAGCGCTTTGCTGAAATGATTAGACCTATCTTCTTACGTATGCGCTTGACTGATATGCTTAAAGTAAATTCTTATGCTAAGTATATGAAGGATATCATTACAAATAAAAGAAAGATACCAGAAGCTGAAATTTCCACCATGCTTGCTAATTATACTTTTAAGGGTGAAATACCAAAGAAACTTAGAGACCCAGGGGTACCAACTATACCATGCTCCATTATAAGAAATTATGTTAAAACTGCTTTATGTGATCTTGGAGCCGGTGTTAGTGTTATGCATCTCTCTTTATATCGTAGACTTGAATTGAATAAGTTGACACCTACTGAAATATCTTTGCAAATGGCTGATAAAGCAACTGATATACCTGTCGGTATTTGTGAGGATGTGCCTGTTGTGGTTGCAAATGTCACTATCTTAACAGACTTTGCTATTCTTGATATTCCCGAGGACGATAGTATGTCGATTATCCTTGGTAGACCCTTTTTGAATACTGTAGGGGTTGTTATTGATTGCAACAAAGGCAATGTCACTTTTCATGTCAATGGTAATGAGCATATAGTACACTTTCCAAGGAAACAATCTCAAGTTCATAGCATCAATTCTATTGGAAAAGTTCCAACTATTATTATTGGAGGTTTCAAATTTCCTCTTCCTACTATGAAGAAAAAGTATGATATTCTTATTGTTGGGGATGTTCATATCCCCGTTGAGGTAACTTAGTGTTATTCAAAATTTCTCCGGTTCCGTGTTATTCGGAATGAGTTTGTTAACAAGACTTGATCAACCTTGTTAGTGGATTCATTTTGATGATCATGAGATGGATGAAACTAGAAGGCACAACCTTCTGTACCCTCTTTTTAATTTCTGTTATTTAGAATAAATAAATAAATAATAGTATTATCTGTCTATTTTCTGAATTATTCGTGCAATAAAAAATATCCTGAAAATAGAAGTGCTCCAAATGCCCTGGAAATTTAGTATGATTTTTATCGAATATTTGAGGATTTTAGGCATTGAAAACACTGCAGGAGGGGCAAGCACCTGGCCACGAGGGTGGAGGGTGCGCCCACACCCCCTGGGCATGCCCCCTGTCTTGTGGGCCCAAGGTGTCCCCCCTCCACTTAGTCCTGCACCCACACACTCCATCTTCTTCCCAAAAAAATCCCCATCCAGCTCAAGCACGAGTTCTAGCTCATTTTGCTGCAATTTTCGATCTCCTTGCTCAAAGCTCCATTCACAAAACTGCTTTGGGAGATTGTTGCTTGGTATGTGAATCCTCCATTGGTCCAATTAGTTTTTGTTCTAGTGCTTTATTCATTGCAAATTTTTGCTGCATAGGTGACCTTGTTCTTGAGCTTGCATGTTAAATTTATGAGGTCCCAAGTAATTCTACTGCATGATATAGGCTCTAGGCACTTGTAGGAGTAGTTGCTACCAACCTTGTTTAGTTTTATTCACTTTTATTTTGAAGTTATTAAAATTTCAGAATTTTTCAGAAAAAGAAATATGTCTAGGAGAATGTACCAAGGTGGTTCGTCAATAAAGAAAGGACCCAGGCTTGCTATGCGTGAGCAAGACGATGAACTACCGAGGGACGCAGAAGTGCAAGCTTATGAGTGGCAGTCAGATGATTTTATGGTCAATGCAGGCTTTAAGGATGAATTTGACGCATATGTGCGTAATGCTGATCTTGAGGACTTCTTACAAGATAAGTGTCCTCAGTACTATCAATTGACTGATTCATTTCTGAGAAGGTTTAAATATAAATGTTCACGTAATTCTCAGAGTGTCCTATTTGATATTTATGATAAATCTTATACCATGGACTTAGAGGATTTTACAACTGCCTGCAAAGTTCCATAGTGGGGAAATGTTAATGATCCCCACAAATCTGAATTTAGAGACTTTCTTGCTAGTATTACTGTGGGAGAATCTAGGGACATAGCACAAGCTACCACAGGGAGCATTCATTTCCCTGCTATACATTATTTTGCTCTCTTCATTGGTAGATGCATTAACGGTAAAGATGAAGCATGTCATATGTGTGTCCCTGTTCTGTGTGTCCTCAAGAGCGTTGTGTTAGGTTATAAAGATTACAACTTGGGGGGCAATAGTTGCATGTAGGTTGCATAATAATGGTAGGGCTCGAGATTTATTTGGAGGAATTTATGCGACCCGTGTGGCTAGTTATCGTGGTATAGCCCCACGAGAGGGGGATATGGTGTTGCCTCCTGCTTATTTAGATTATGACGCTATGGTCAAACATCATTTTCTTAGGAGGAATGAACAATTCCTCCAGTATCGACTAATCTTTGACAGACATAGCTCTATCCATGTTACTCTCCCTGCTCCTTTCCTTTTTGATTATTAGGCAAAAGGAAGATATGTTGTTACAAGGGAGGAGGCAGCTGAACACGAGGGGAGAGCGGAGGCCGCTCACCAACATGCCGCAGCTCAGGAGGCATTTGCTGCTGCATCTCAGTACGACCCCAGTTACAACTATGGATATCAGCCAGGCTATCCTTGGCCATAGACCAACATAGGCCAAAAGCCTAAGCTTAGGGGAGTACGTATTTCTCACCAACTTTACATTCATGTTCACACACTATTCTAGTTGTCGGTGCTCATACTCTTTCATTGTATTATCCATGCTAGTTTAATTTCTTTTTCTAGCTTTCTTCTTGTGTGTTTGATAAACCTTAACCAAAAAAATTAGTTAGTTTAATTTCCATGCTTGTAGTAGAAGTTAAAAATGAAAACCCAAAAAGATTTCTCATTCTTCTTCTTACTTGTTGGGAGCATTCCTGTGTAAATAGTTTTATTTTCTTTTCTTTCCTTTGGGGTCGAGAGTAGAAGACCATATTGAAAATGTTTAGTGGCTCTCATATGCATGATTGTTTATTTAACTTAGAGCCCATATTGCTTGTCTTCTCTCTTGAGTTGAATGCTTATAGATTCCAGCTTAGTCCAATGCACGTGCACTATTATTATTATACACATCGTTCGATCGTGCAAGTGAAAGGCAATAATGACAATATATGATGGACTGATTGAGATGAGAGAAGCTGGTATGAACTCGACCTCTTTTGTTTTTGTAAATATGATGAGTTCATCGTTCCTGATTTAGCTTATTATGAAGTAAACATATTTGCAATGACACTTAGAGATTATAGTTGCTTGTGCCATGCTTGATTAGCTATGAGTTATAATGGTTTACCTTGCATGTCAACATGCTATTAAAATGATTATGATGTGGTATGAGGGGATGGTATCCTCCTTTGAATGAATTGAGTGACTCAACTTGGCACATGTTCACGCATGTAGTTGAAACAAATCAACATAGCCTTCATGATATTTATGTTCATGGTAGATTATATCCTATTCATGCTTGTACTCGGTGTGAATTAATTTTAATGCATGTTCATGACTGTTGTTGCTCTCTCAGTTGGTCGCTTCCCAGTCTTTTGCTAGCTTTCACCTGTACTAAGCTGGAATACTGCTTGTGCATCCAAACTCCTTAAACCCCAAAGTTGTTCCATATGAGTCCACCATACCTTCCTATATGCGGTATCTACCTGTCGTTCCAAGTAAATTTGTATGTGCTAAACTCCAAACCTTCAAATGAATTCTGTTTTGTATGCTCGAGAAGCTCATGTTTCAACTAGGGCTGCCTGTATCTTCCATGCTAGGTGTGTTATTCTCAAGAGGAGTGGACTCCGCTCCTCATTCACGAGAAAGGGCCGGTAACCGGGATGCCCAGTCCCATGATCCAAAATATCAAAGCAAATCCATATATTAAACAAAACTCCCCCAGGGCTGTTGTTAGTTGAAGGCACTTGTTGTTTCGAGCAAGCCATGGATTGATGCTTGCTGGTGGTGGGGGAGTATAAACTTTTACCATTCTGTTTGGGAACCGCCTATAATGCATGTAGTATGGAAGATATCGTCATCTCATAGTTGTTGCGTTGACAGTGAAAGTATGTCGCTCAAAATGTTATTACTCACTATTTTAAAAACGAGCTCTGGCACCTCTACAAATCCCTGCTTCCCTCTGCGAAGGGCCTATCTATTTACTTTTATGTTGAGTCATCACCTTATTAAAAAGCACCCGCTGCAGAGCGCACTGTCATTTGCATTCATTACTATTGGTTTATATTGGGTATGACTTGACTAGATCTCTTTTACCATGAATTACAATGTTTAGTCAGTCCTTGATCTCTAAGGGCGCTCTACATTTATGTTTTGCGGTCTCAGAAAGGGCTAGAGAGATACCATTTTGTTATATCGTATTATGATTCTTTTGAGAAAGTGTTGTCATCCGAGTTTTATTATTATGGCTCGCTAGCTAATTATGCCATTGATATGAGTAATTGTGAGACCTAAGTGTTATTGTGAGTATGGTTAGTTCATAATACCTGCTAAAATTTGAATGTTGGCTTTACATATTTACAACAACAAGAGCAAATAGAGTTTGTGAAACTTTTTCTTTATCACTTTCAGTTTATCAACTGAATTGCTTGAGGACAAGCAAAGGTTTAAGCTTGGGGGAGTTGATACGTCTCCAACGTATCTACTTTTCCAAACACTTTTGCCTTGTTTTGTACTCTAACTTGCATGATTTGTATGAAACTAACCCGGACTGACGTTGTTCTCAGCAGAACTGCCATGATGTTGTTTATTGTGCATAAAACAAAAGTTCTCGGAATGACCTGAAAATCCACAGAGATAAGTTTTAGAAAATATAAAAAATACTGGCGAAAGAATCAAGGCCAGGGGGCCCACACCCTGTCCACGAGGGTGGGGGGCGCGCCCTCCCCCTGGGCGCGCCCCCTGTCTCGTGGGCCCCCCGACGCTCCACCGATCTCAACTCCAACTCCATATATTCCGTTTCGCAGAGAGAAAAATCAGGGAGAAAGTTTCATCGCGTTTTACGATACGGAGCCGCCGCCAAGCCCTAATCTCTCTCGGGAGGGATGATCTCGAGTCCGTTCGGGGCTCCGGAGAGGGGAATTCGTCGTCGTCATCATCATCAACCATCCTCCATCAGCAATTTCATGATGCTCACCGTCGTGCGTGAGTAATTCCATCATAGGCTTGCTGGACGGTGATGGGTTGGATGAGATTTACCATGTAATCAAGTTAGTTTTGTTAGCGTTTGATCCCTAGTATCCACTATGTTCTGAGATTGATGTTGCTATGACTTTGCTATGCTTAATGCTTGTCACTAGGGCCCGAGTGCCATGATTTTAGATCTGAACCTATTATGTTTTCATGAATATTTGTGAGTTCTTGATCCTATCTTGCAAGTCTATAGTCACCTATTATGTGTTATGATCCGACAACCCCGAAGTGACAATAATCGGATACTTCTCGGTGATGACCATAGTTTGAGGAGTTCATGTATTCACTATGTGCTAATGCTTTGTTCTGGTTCTCTATTAAAAGGAGGCCTTAATATCCCTTAGTTTCCACTAGGACCCCGCTGCCACGGGAGGGTAGGACAAAAGATGTCATGCAAGTTCTTTTCCATAAGCACATATGACTATATTCGGAATACATGCCTACATTACATTGATGAATTGGAGCTAGTTCTGTCTCACCCTATGTTATAGCTATTACATGAGGAATCGCATCCGAAATAATTATCCATCACTGATCCAATACCTACGAGCTTTTCACATATTGTGTTTCGCTTATTTACTTTTCAGTTGCTACTGTTACAATTCCTACAAAACTATTATCTTTACTTTTGCCACTGTTACCATTACTATCATACTACTTTGCTATTAAATACTTTGCTGCAGATACTAAGTTATCCAGGTGTGGTTGAATTGACAACTCAACTGCTAATACTTAAGAATATTCTTTGGCTCCCCTTGTCTCGAATCAATAAATTTGGGTTGAATACTCTACCCTCGAAAGCTATTGCGATCCCCTACACTTGTGGGTTATCACGTCCCTGCCTAATCTGCTCCATTTATTGCAGTGCCGTCTGTCCCGTGCGCTTCTCCAAATTTTGAATCTCGTGAGATCCAGGAACGGCAGTGCAACCAATCGCGCCAAAGATTTCATACCACTCCAACACTTGAAGCATATGAGTATAAGTTCACTCGACAAACTCTGAATGGATCAAGTCGACTGAAAATGAAGTTGAAGTTTCAACATGGTTCACTGACCCAGGGAAAATGCCTCTGAAGTATAAAACATCGAGTCGGGACCATCTTCAACCTCTTCTCCACTCGGACCTCAATCCATTCGGGGGCTAATGACGATGACATGTACCTAGGGTAGGGTAATGGGCCTGCCTAGACACCCTTCCCAAGGACATTGCCCTAGAGTCAAAGTCATTCAAAGCATAGGAGCAGCTACCGACTAAAATCACCTTAGAGTGCAAACCCACTCGACCAACAATTCCACTCCGGTAACCCAATTCCATTCTACCAGGATATAATCATTCGACCATACCAGAAATCACTCGGACTATAGAAAATCTAAGGTCACTCAGGATGGCAACGGTCAGGTGTTCACCCCGTAGTCTTAATGATCATTTATATGTCTTTATTGTTGGCGTTACCAGTAACGCCCCACCTTAACATACATTGAACCCCTTGTAACGTGGGCTGGTTGGGGTCCTGGCGCACTCTATATAAGCCACCCCCTCCACTGGCACAAGGGTTCGCATCCCCTGTAACTTCACGCATAATCCAGTCGACCAAGCCTCCAGGCACCGAGATGTAGGGCTATTACTTCCTCCGAGGAGGGACTGAACTCGTAAATCTTGTGTGCACAACCTCACCATAGCTAGGATCATGCCTCCTCCTATGTACCCGCTATTCTACTGTCAGACTTTGAACCACAACATGCTTTCAAAAAAAATTCCTACGCACACGCAAGATCATGGTGATGCATAGCAATGAGAGGGGAGAGTGTTGTCTACGTACCCTCGTAGACCGTAAGCAGAAGCGTTATGACAATGCGGTTGATGTAGTCATACGTCTTCACGATCGATCGATCCTAGTACCGAAAGTATGACACCTCCGCGATCTATACACGTTTGGCTCGGTGACGTCCCATGAACTCATGTTCCAGCAGAGTGTCGAGGGAGAGCTTCATCAGCACGACGGCGTAATGACAGTGATGATGAAGCTACCAACACAGGGCTTCGCCTAAGCACTCCGACGATATGACTGAGGTGTAGGGGGGCACCGCACATGGCTAAGGGATCAATGATCAACTTGTGTGTCTATGGGATGCCCCCTCCCCCGTATATAAAGTAGTGGAGGAGGGGGAGAGGGTCGGCCTCTTAGGCGCGCCCAAGGGGGGAGTCCTACTCCAGGGGGAGTAGGATTCCCCCTTCCCTAGTTGGAGTAGGAGAGGGAAGGAAGGGGGAGAAGGAGAGAAGGAAAGGGGGGCCGACCCCCCTCCCAATTCAGATTGGGCTTGGGGGGAGGGGGCGCCCCCACCTTGGCTGCCTCCTCCTCCTTTCCACTATGGCCCATTAAGGCCCATTGACTCCCCGGGGGGTTCCGGTAACCCCCCTGTACTCCGGTATATGCCTGAACTCTCTCGAAACCTTTCTGATGTCCAAACATAGTCATCCAATATATCGATCTTGATGTCTCGACCATTTCGAGAGTCCTCGTCATGTCCGTGATCATATCCGGGACTCCGAACTACCTTCGGTACATAAAAACACATAAACTCATAATATCGATCGTCACCGAACGTTAAGCGCGTGGACCCTACGGGTTCGAGAACTATGTAGACATGACCGAGACACGTCTCTGGTCAATAACCAATAGCGGAACCTGGATGTTCATACTGGCTCCCACATATTCTATGAAGATTTGTATCGGTCAAACCGCATAACAACATACGTTGTTCCCTTTGTCATCGGTATGTTACTTGCCCGAGATTCGATCATCGATATATCAATACCTAGTTCAATCTCGTTATCGGCAAGTCTCTTTACTCGTTCCGTAATGCATCATCCCACAACTCACTCATTAATCACATTGCTTGCAAGGCTTATAGTGATGTGCATTACTGAGAGGGCCCAGAGATACCTCTCCGACAATCGGAGTGACAAATCCTAATCTCAATCTATGCCAACTCAACTAACGCCATCGGAGACACCTGTAGAGCACCTTTATAATCACCCAGTTACGTTGTGATGTTTGGTAGCACACAAAGCGTTCTCCGGTATTCGGGAGTTGCATAATCTCATAGTCATAGGAACATGTATAAGTCATGAAGAAAGCAATAGCAACATACTAAATGATCAAGTGATAAGCTAACGGAATGGGTCAAGTCAATCACATCATTCTCTAATGATGTGATCCCGTTAATCAAATGACAACTCATGTCCATGTCTAGGAAACTTAACCATCTTTGATTCAACGAGCTAGTCAAGTAGAGGCATACTAGTGACAGTCTGTTTGTCTATGCATTCACACATGTGCTAAGTTTCCGATTAATACAATTCTAGCATGAATAATAAACATTTATCATGATATAAGGAAATATAAATAACAACTTTATTATTGCCTCTAGGGCATATTTCCTTCAGTCTCCCACTTGCACTAGAGTCAATAATCTAGATTACACAGTATGATTCTAACACCCATGGACTCTTGGTGCTGATCATGTTTTGCTCGTGAGAGAAGCTTAGTCAACGGGTCTGCAACATTCAGATCCGTATGTATCTTGCAAATCTCTATGTATCCCTCCTTGACTTGATCGTGGATGGAATTGAAGTGTCTCTTGATGTGCTTGGTTCTCTTGTGAAATCTGGATTCCTTTGCCAAGGCAATTGCACCAATATTGTCACAGAAGATTTTCATTGGACTCGATGCACTAGGTACGACACCTAGATCGGATATGAACTCCTTCATCCAGCCTCCTTCATTTGCTGCTTCCGAAGAAGCTATGTACTCCACTTCACACATAGATCCCACCATGACGCTTTGCTTAGAACTGCACCAACTGACAGCTCCACTGTTCAATATAAATACGTATCTGGTTTGTGACTTAAATTAGAGTCATCCGGATCAGTTTCAAAGCTTGCATCGACATAACCATTTACAATGAGCTATTTGTCACCTCCATAAACGAGAAACATATCCTTAGTCCTTTTCAGGTATTTCAGGATGTTCTTAACCGCTCTCCGGTGATCCACTCCTGGATTACTCTGGTACCTCCCTGCTAAACTAATAGCAAGGCACACATCAGGTCTGGTACACAACATTGCATACATGATAGAACCTATGGCTGAAGCATAGGGAACACCTTTCATTTTCTCTCTATATTCTGCAGTGGTCGGGCATTGAGTCTGACTCAACTTCACACCTTGAACACAGGCAAGAACCCTTTCTTTGCTTGATCCATTTTGAACTTTTTCAAAACTTTATCAAGGTATGTGCTTTGTGAAAGTCCAATTGAGCGTCTTGATCTATCTCTATAGATCTTGATGCCCAATATATAAGCAGCTTCACCGAGGTCTTTCATTAAAAAACTCTTGTTCAAGTATCCTTTTATGCTATCCAGAAATTCTATATCATTTCCAATCAACAATATGCCATCCACATATAATATTAGAAATGCTACAGAGCTCCCACTCACTTTCTTGTAAATACAGGCTCCTCCAAAAGTCTGTATAAAACCGTATGCTTTGATCACACTATCGAAACCTTTATTCCAACTCTGAGATGCTTGCACCATTCCATAAATGGATCGCTGGAGCTTGCACACTTTGTTAGCATCCTTTGGATCGATAAAACCTTCAGGTTGCGTCATATACAACTCTTCTTCCAGAAATCCATTCAGGAATGCAGTCTTTACATCCATTTGCCAAATTTCATAATCATAAAATGCAGCAATTGCTAACATAATTCAGACAGACTTAAGCATCGCTACGGGTGAGAAGGTCTCATCGTAGTCAAATCCTTGAACTTGTTGAAAACATTTCACAACAAGTCGAGCTTTGTAGATAGTAACATTACCATCAGCGTCAGTCTTCCTCTTGAAGATCCATTTATTCTCGATGGCTTGCTGATCATCAGGCAAGTCAACCAAAGTTCACACTTTGTTCTCATACATGGATCCCATCTCAGATTTCATGGCATCAAGCCATTTTACAGAATCTGGGCTCATCATCGCTTCCTCATAGTTCATAGGTTCGTCATGGTCAAGTAACATGACCTCCAGAACTGGATTACTGTACCACTCTAGTGAAGATCTTACTCTGCTTGACCTACGAGGTTCAGTAGTAACTTGATCTGAAGTTACATGATCATCATCATTAGCTTCCTCACTAATTGGTGTAGGAGTCACAGGAACATATTTCTGTGATGAACTACTTTCTAATAAGGGAGCAGGTACAGTTACCTCATCAAGTTCTACTTTCCTCCCACTCACTTCTTTCAAGAGAAACTCCTTCTCTAGAAAAGATCCATTCTTAGCAACGAATGTCTTGCCTTTGGATCTGTGATAGAAGGTGTACCCACCAGTCTCCTTTGGGTATCCTATGAAGACACATTTCTCCGATTTGGGTTCGAGCTTCTCAGGTTGAAGCTTTTTCACATAAGCATCGCATCCCCAAATAAGAAACGAAAACTTTGGTTTCTTGCCACACCGTAGTTCATAAGGTGTCGTCTCAATGAATTTAGATGGTGCCCTATTTAACGTGAATGCAGCCGTCTCTAAAGAATAACCCCAAAACAATAGCGGTAAATCAGTAAGAGACATCATAGATTGCACCATATGTAGTAAAGTACAATTACGACGTTCGGACACACCATTACGCTATGGTGTTTCGGGTGGCGTGAGTTGTGAAACTATTCCGCATTGTTTCAAATGAAGACCAAACTCATAACTCAAATATTATCCTGCATGATCAGATCGTAGAAACTTTATTTTCGTGTTACGATGATTTTCCACTTCACTCTGAAATTCTTTGAATTTTTCAAATGTTTTAGACTTATGCTTCATCAAGTAGATATACCCATATCTGCTCAAATCATCTGTGAAGGTGAGAAAATAACAATACCCGCGGCGAGCCTCAAAATTCATCGGACCACATACATCAGTATGTATGATTTCCAACAAATCTGTTGCTCGCACCATTGTTCCAGAGAATGGAGTTTTAGTCATCTTGCCCATGAGGCATGGTTCGCAAGTACCAAGTGATTCATAATCAAGTGATTCCAAAAGTCCATCAGAATGGAGTTTCTTCATGCGCTTTACACCAATATGACCCAAATGGCAGTGCCACAAATAAGTTGCACTATCATTATCAACTCTGCATCTTTTGGCTTCAATATTATGAATATGTGTGTCACTACTATCGAGATTCAACATAAATAGACCACTCTTCAAGGGTGCATGAACATAAAAGATATTACTCATATAAATAGAACAACCATTATTCTTTGAATTAAATGAATAACCATCTCGCATCAAACAAGATCCAGATATAATGTTCATGCTTAATGCTGGCACCAAATAACAATTATTCAAGTCTAAAACTAATCCCGAAGGTATAAGTAGAGGGAGCGTGCCGACTGCGATCACATTGACTTTGGAACCATTTCCCACGCGCATCGTCACCTCGTCCTTAGCCAATCTTCGCTTAATCCGTAGTCAATGTTTCGAGTTGCAAATATTAGCAACAGAACCAGTATCAAATACCCAGGCACTACTGCGAGCATTAGTAAGGTACACATCAGTAACATGTATATCACATATACCTTTGTTCACCTTGCCATCCTTCTTATCCGCCAAACACTTGGGGCAGTTCTGCTTCCAGTGACCAGTCCCTTTGCAGTAGAAGCACTCAATCTCAGGCTTAGGTCCAGACTTGGGCTTCTTCACTTGAGCAGCAACTTGCTTGCTATTCTTCTTAAAGTTCCCCTTCTTCCCTTTACCTTTTTTCTTGAAACTGGTGGTTGATGTCTACTACACAACCTTCTTCTTGTAGACAGTTGTTGGGCCTGCAAGTGCACATGTTTGTAGGACAGTAGCAAATTTCCCTCAAGTGGATGACCTAAGGTTTATCAATCCGTGGGAGGCGTAGGATGAAGATGGTCTCTCTCAAACAACCCTGCAACCAAATAACAAAAAGTCTCTTGTGTCTCCAACACACCCAATACAATGGTAAATTGTATAGGTGCACTAGTTCGGCGAAGAGATGGTGATACAAGTGCAATATATATGGTAGATATAGGTATTTGTAATATGAAATAATAAAAACAGCAAGGTAACTAATGATAAAAGTGAGCGTAAACGGTATTGCAATGATAGGAAACAAGGCCTAGGGTTCATACTTTCACTAGTGCAAGTTCTCTCAACAATAATAACATAAATAGATCATATAACAATCCCTCAACATGCAACAAAGAGTCACTCCAAAGACACTGATAGCGGAGAACAAACATAGAGATTATTGTAGGGTACGAAACCACCTCAAAGTTATTCTTTCGGATCGATCTATAAAAGAGTTCGTACTAGAATAACACCTTAAGACACAAATCAACCAAAACCCTAATGTCACCTAGATACTCCATTGTCACCTCAAGTATCCGTGGGCATGATTATACGATATGCATCACACAATCTCAGGTCATCCAACCAACATAAAAGTACTTCAAAGAGTGCCCCAAAGTTTCTACCGGAGAGTCAAGAAAACGTGTGCCAACCCCTATGCATAGGTTCATGGGCGGAACCCGCAAGTTGGTCACCAAAACATACATCAAGTGGCACGTGATATCCCATTGTCACCATAGATAAACACGGCAAGACATACATCAAGTGTTCTCAAATAAAGACTCAATCCAATAAGATAACTTCAAGAGGGAAACTCAATTCATCACAAGAGAATAGGGGGGAGAAACATCATAAGATCCAACTATAATAGCAAAGCTCGCGATACATCAAGATCATGCCATAGAGAGATCACGAGAGAGAGAGAGATCAAACACATAGCTATTGGTACATACCCTCAGCCCCGATGGTGAACTACTCCCTCCTCGTCATGGATAATGCTGGGATGATGAAGATGGCCACCGGTGATGGGTTCCCCCTTCGGCAGGGTGCCGGAACGGGCTCCCGAGGGGTTTTTGGTGGCTACGGAGGCTTGCGGTGGCGGAACTCCCGATCTATCTTGATTTTCGATGTTTTTAGGGTACGTAGGCTTATATAGGTGAAAGAAGTTGGTCGGGAGGTGCTTGAGGGGCCCACGAGACAGGGGGGCGCACCCAGTAGGGGGGCGCCCTCCTATCTCGTGGCCTCCTCAGGGATCTTCTGACGTGAACTCCAAGTCTCCTAGATCATAATCTTCCAAAAAATCATGCTGCCAAAGGTTTCATTCCGTTTGGACTCCGTTTGATATTCCTTTTCCTCGAAATACTGAAACAGGCAATAAAACATCAATATAGGTTGGGCCTCCGGTTAGTAGGTTAGTCCCAAAAATGATATAAATGTGTAAAATAAAGCCCATAAACATCCAAAAGGGGTAATATAATAGCATGGAACAATCAAAAATTATAGATACATTCAAGCGTATCAAGCATCCCCAAGCTTAATTCCTGCTCGTCCTCGAGTAGGTAAATGATAAAAACAGAATTTTTGATGTGGAATGCTACCTAGCATAATTCTCAATGTAATTTTCTTTATTGTGGCATGAATGTTCAGATCCAAATGATACAAAATAGAAGTTCATATTAACATGAAAATGGTGATACTTCAAGCATACTAATCAAAGTAATCATGTCTTCTCAAAATAACATGGCCAAAGAAAGTTATCCCTACAAAATCATATAGTCTGGCTGTTGCTCTATCTTCCTCAAAGAAAGTATTTAATCATGCACAACCCCGATGACAAGCCAAGCAATTGTTTAATACTTTAATTATCTCAAACTCTTTCAACTTTCACGCAATACATGAGCGTGAGCCCTGGACATAGCACTATATGTGGAATAGAATGGTGGTTGTGGAGAAGACAAAAAGGAGAAGATAGTCCCACATCAACTAGGCGTATCAACGGGCTATGGAGATGCCCATTAATAGATATCAATGTGAGTGAGTAGGGATTGCCATGCTACGGATGCACTAGAGCTATAAATATATGAAAGCTCAACAAAAGAAACTAAGTGGGTGTGCATCCAACTTGCTTGCTCACGAAGACCTAGGGCATTTTGAGGAAGCCCATCATTGGAATATACAAGCCAAGTTCTATAATGAAAAATTCCCACTAGTATATGAACGTGACAACATAGGAGACTCTCTATCATGAAGATCATGGTGCTATTTTGAAGCACAAGTGTGGAAAAGAGATAGTAGCATTGTCCCTTCTCTCTTTTTCTCTCATTTATTTTTTTCTTCTTCTTCTTTTTTTTATTTTTTTTCTTTGGCCTCCCTTTTTTTTCTTTTTGGCCTTTCTCTTTTTTTTCTCTTTTTTTTCTTTTTGTAAAGTCCGAAGTCTCATCCCGACTTGTGGGGGAATCATAGTCTTCATCATCCTTTCCTCACTAGGACAATGCTCTAATAATGAAGATCATCACACTTTTATGGATTTACAAGTTGAGAATTACAACTCAAAGCTAGAACAAGATATGACTCTATATGAACGCCTCCGGCAGTGTACCGGGATATGCAATGAATCAAGAGTGACATGTATGAAAATTATGAAGGTGGACTTGCCACAAATACGATGTCAACTACATGATCATGCAAAAAGCAATATGACAAAAGTAATGCGTGTCATATGAACGGAACGGTGGAAAGTTGCATGGCAATATATCTCGGAATGGCTAAGGAAATGCCATAATAGGTAGGTATGGTGGATGTTTTTAGGAAGGTATATGGTGGGTGTATGGTACCTGCGAAAATTGCGTGGCACAAAAGAGGCTAGCAATGGTGGAAGAGTGAGGTTCGTATAATCCATGGACTCAACATTAGTCAAAAGAACTCATGTACTTGTTGCAAAAATCTAGAAGTCATAAAAAACAAAGTACTACGCGCATGCTCCTAGGGGGATAGATTGGTAGCAAAAGACCATCGCTCGTCCCCGACCGCCACTCATAAGGAAGACAATCAATAAATAAAATTGTGCTCCAACTTCATCACAAAGCGGTTCACCATACGTGCATGCTACGGGAATCACAAACTTCAACACAAGCTTGCTTTAAATTCATAATCACCCAACTAGCATGACTTTAATACCACTACCTCCATATCTCAAAACAATTATCAAGCATCATATTGATCATAGCATCCAATTCTTTTCTATGATAGTTTTTATTATACCCAACTTGGATGCTCATCATTCTAGGACCAACTTTAAAACCATAGCAAATACCATGCTGTTCTAAAAGACTCTCAAAAAGATATAAGTGAAGCATGAGAGACTAGTAATTTCTACAAAATATAACCACCGCCATGATCTAAAAGATATAAGTGATGCACTAGAGAAAACGACAAACTACTCCGAAAGATATAAGTGAAGATCAATGAGTAGTCGAATAACTGTGCAACTATGTGAAGACTCTCTAGCATTAAGGAATTTTAGATCTTGGTTTTGTATTCAAACAGCAAGCAAAACAAAATAAAATGACATTGCAAGGATAGCACAACTCATGTGAAGAAGCAAAAACTTAGGCTCAACCGATACTAACCGATAGTTGTTGAAGAAGAAAGGTGGGATGCCTACCGGGGCATCCCCAAGATTAGGTGCTTGAGACTTCTTGAAATATTATCTTGGGGTGCCTTGGGCATCCCCAAGCTTGAACTTTTGTGTCTCCTTAATTCCTCTCATATCATGGTTTCTCTTTTTATCAAAAGCTTCATCCACAACAAACTCAACAAGAACTCGTTTGATAGGTTAGTATAACCCAATGCAAAACCTTATCATTTTCTACTGTAACAAATCACTAAAATTATTATCCAACATCATATATTAAATGCCTCTGCATATTTAATACTCCTATCCTCAAATAGAATCATTAAACAAGCAACCATATGCAAACAATGAAACCATATCAGCAATCTGTCAAAACAGTACAGTCTGTAAAGAATGCAAGATTCATCATACTTCCCTAACTCCAAAAATTATGAAATAAAATTCCCACTATAGTAAATTTATCATAGCTTTACATGCAAAAAGTTTCAACATTATATCATGCTCTGACTTTTCTAGTTAATTTTCGCAACAGCGGTAAACTTTCTGTTTTCAAACAGCAACATGTATACTAGCAAAATAAGCATGGTAAAGGCTATCCTTGACTTCTTTATTGAAACTAAAGATGCAAAACATTATTCTAAATAACATCAAGCAAATACTAACAAAATAAAATGACGCTCCAAGCAAAACAGATATCATGTGGTGAATAAAAATATAGCTCCAAGTAAAGTTACCGATGAACGAAGACGAAAGAGGGGATGCCTTCCCGGGGCATCCCCAAGCTTAGGCTCTTGGTTGTCCTTGAATATTACCTTGGGGTGCCTTGGTCATCCCCAAGCTTAGGCTCTTGCCACTCCTTATTCCATAGTCCGTCGAATCTTTACCCAAAACTTGAAAACTTCACAACACAAAACTCAACAGAAAACTCGTAAGCTCCGTTAGTATAAGAAAATAAAACCACCACTTAGGTACTGTAATGAACTCATTATAAATTCACATTTGTGTAATATATACTTTATTATAACTTCTCTATGGTTCTTACCCTCCGGTACTACTCATAGATTCATCAAAATAAGCAAACAACACATAGAAAACAGAATCTGTCAAAAATAGAACAGTCTGTATTAATCTGTATCAAACGTATACTTATGTAACTCCAACAATACTACCAAATTAGGAAGTCCTAAGCAATTCGTGTACCAATCCATAGCAAAAGGAATCAGATAAATAGCACGTTTCTGTGAATTAACCCAACTAATTTACTGGGCGCAAAAGTTTCTGATTTTTAGCAGGATCAACACAACTATCACCGAAAGCCATCCTAAAGGTCTTACTTGGCACTTTATTGAAACAAAAGCTATAAAACATGATTACTACAGTATAATAATCATGTGAACACACAAAAACAGTAAGGATAAATATTGGGTTGTCTCCCAACAAGCGCTCTTCTTTAATGCCTTTCTAGCTAGGCATGATGATGACAATGATGCTCACATAAAAGATAAGAATTAAAACATAACGGGAGCATCATGAAGCATATGACTAGCACATTTAAGCCTAACCCACTTCCTATGAATAGGGATTTTGTGAGCAAACAACTTATGGGAACAATAATCAACTAGCAAAGGAAGGTAAAACGAGCATAAGTTCAAAACTTGAATCACATAGAGAGGAAACTTGACATTATTGCAATTCCTACAAGCATATATTCCTCCCTCATAATAATTTTCAGTAGCATCATGAATAAATTCAACAATATAACCATCACCTAAAGCATTCTTTTCATGATCTACAAGCATATAAAATTTACTACTCTCCACATAAGCAAATTTCTTCTCATGAATAATAGTGGGAGCAAACTCAACAAAATAATTATCATGTGAGGCATAATCCAATTGAAAACTAAAATCATGATGACAAGTTTCATGGTTATCATTATTCCTAATAGCATACAAGTCATCACAATAATCATCATAGATAGCAACTTTGTTCTCATAATCAATTGGAACCTCTTCCGAAATAGTGGAATCATCACTAAATAAAGTTGACACTCTTCCAAATCCACTTTCATGTTCATCACAATAAGATTCAACATCCTCCAAAATAGTGGGATCACTACTTCCTAAAGTTGACACTCTTACAAACCCACTTTCATCAATATAATCATCATAAATAGGAGGCATGCTATCCTCAAAATAAATTTTCTCATCAAAGCTTGGGGGACAAAATATATCGTATTCATCAAACATAGCTTCCCCAAGCTTGTGGCTTAGCATATCATTAGCATCATGGATATTCAAGGAATTCATACTAACAACATTGCAATCATGCTCATCATACAAAGATGTAATACCAAACATTCTATAGATTTATTCTTGTAGCACTTGAGCACAATTTTCCTTTCCATCATTCTCACGAAAGATATTAAAAAGATGAAGCGTATGAGACAAACTTAACTCCATTTTTTTGTAGTTTTCTTTTATAAACTAAACTAGTGATAAAACAAGAAACAAAAATATTCAATTGCAAGATCTAAAGATATACCTTCAAGCGCTCACCTCCCCGGCAACGGTGCTAGAAAAGAGTTTGATGTCTACTACACAACCTTCTTCTTGTAGACAGTTGTTGGGCCTGCAAGTGAACAGGTTTGTAGGACAGTAGCAAATTTCCCTCAAGTGGATGACCTAAGGTTTATTAATCCGTGGGAGGCGTAGGATGAAGATGGTCTCTCTCAAACAACCCTGCAACCAAATAACAAAAAGTCTCTTGTGTCCCCAACACACCCAATACAATGGTAAATTGTATAGGTACATTAGTTCGGAGAAGAGATGGTGATACAAGTGCAATATAGATGGTAGATATAGGTATTTGTAATCTGAAATAATAAAAACAGCAAGGTAACTAATGATAAAAGTGAGCGTAAACGGTATTGCAATGATAGGAAACAAGGCCTAGGGTTCATACTTTCACTAGTGCAAGTTCTCTCAACAATAATAACATAGATAGATCATATAACAATCCCTCAACATGCAACAAAGAGTCACTCCAAAGACACTAATAGCGGAGAACAAACGTAGAGATTATTGTAGGGTACGAAACCACCTCAAAGTTATTCTTTTGGATCGATCTATAAAAGAGTTCGTACTAGAATAACACCTTAAGACACAAATCAACCAAAACCCTAATGTCACCTAGATACTCCATTATCACCTCAAGTATTCGTGGGCATGATTATACGATATGCATCACACAATCACAGATTCATCCAACCAACATAAAAGTACTTCAAAGAGTGCCCCAAAGTTTCTACCCGAGTCAAGAAAACGCGTGCCAACCCCTATGCATAGGTTCATGGGCGGAACCCGCAAGTTGGTCACCAAAACATACATCAAGTGGCACGTGATATCCCATTGTCACCACAGATAAACACTGCAAGACATACATCAAGTGTTCTCAAATAAAGACTCAATCCGATAAGATAACTTCAAGAGGGAAACTCAATTCATCACAAGAGAGTAGAGGGGGGAGAAACATCATAAGATCCAACTAGAATAGCAAAGCTCGCGATACATCAAGATCGTGCCATAGAGAGATCACGAGAGAGAGAGAGAGAGATCAAACCCATAGCTACTGGTACATACCCTCAGCCCCGAGGGTGAACTACTCCCTCCTCGTCATGGATGGCGCCGGGATGATGAAGATGGCCATCGGTGATGGGTTCCCCCTCCGGCAGGGTGCCGGAACGGGCTCCCGAGAGGTTTGTGGTGGCTACAGAGGCTTGCGGCGGCGGAACTCCCGATCTATCTTGATTTTCAATGTTTTTAGGGTATGTAGGCTTATATAGGCGAAAGAAGTCGGTCGGGAGGTGCTCGAGGGGCCCACAAGACAGGTGGGCCCGCCCAGTAGGGGGGGGGCGCCCTCCTATCTCGTGGCCTCCTCGGGGATCTTCTGACGTGAATTCCAAGTCTCCGGATCATGATCTTCCAAAAAATCACGCTGCCGAAGGTTTCATTCCGTTTTGACTCCGTTTGATATTCCTTTTCCTCGAAATACTGAAACAGGCAATAAAACAGCAATATGGGCTGGGCCTCCGGTTAGTAGGTTAGTCCCAAAAATGATATAAATGTGTAATATAAAGCCCATAAACATCCAAAAGGGGTAATATAATAGCATGGAACAATCAAAAATATAGATATGTTGGAGACGTATCAGTGGTCTTGTTGACCGTCAACACTTGATGCTCTTTCTTGATTTCTACCTCCGCAACTTTTAGCATTGCGAAGAGCTCGGGAATTGTGTTATCCATCCCTTGCATATTATAGTTCATCGGGAAGCTCTTGTAGCTTGGTGGCAGTGATTGGAGAGATCTGTTAATGACACTATCATCAGGAAGATTAACTCCCAGTTAAATCAAGTGATTGCTATACCCAGACATTTTGAGTATATGCTCACTGACAGAACTATTCTCCTCCATCCTGTAGTTGTAGAACTTATTGGAGACTTCATATCTCTCAATCTGGGCATTTGCTTGAAATATTAACTTCAACTCCTGGAGCATCTCATATGCTCCATGACGTTCAAAACGTTGTTGAAGTCCCGGTTCTAAGCCGTAAAGTATGGCACACTGAACTATCGAGTAGTCACCACCTTTGCTCTGCCAGACGTTCATAACATCTGGCATTGCTCCTGCAGCGGGTTTGGCACCTAGCCGTGCTTCCAGGATGTAATTCTTCTGTGCAGCAATGAGGATAATCCTCAAGTTACAGACCAAATCCGTGTAGTTGCTACCATCATCTTTCAACTTTGCTTTCTCTAGGAACGCAATAAAATTCAAAGGAACAACAGCACGGGCCATCTATCTACAACAACATAGACATGCAAAATACTATTAGGTACTAAGTTCATGATAAATTAAAGTTCAATTAATCATATTACTAAAGAACTCCCACTTAGATAGACATCCCTCTAATCATCTAAGTGATCACGTGATCCATATCATCTAAACCATGTCTGATCATCACGTGAGATGGAGTAGTTTTCAATGGTGAACATCACTATGTTGATCATATCTACTATATGATTCACGCTTGACATTTCGGTCTTAGTGTTTCGAGGCCATAATGCTAGGCTCGTCAAGTTTAACCCGAGTATTCTGCTTGTGCAAAACTGGCTTGCACCCGTTGTATGTGATCGTAGAGCTTATCACACCCGATCATCACATGGTGTCTTGGCACAACGAACTTTCCCAACGGTGCATACTCAGGGAGAACACTTGTACCTTGAAATTTAGTGAGACATCATCTTATAATGCTACCGCCGAACTAAGCAAAATAAGATGCATAAAGGATAAACATCACATGCAATCAATATAAGTGATATGATATGGCCATCATCATCTTGTGCCTTTGATCTCCATCTCCAAAGCACTGTCATGATCACCATCGTCACCGGCGCGACACATTGATCTCCATCCTAGCATCATTGTCGTCTCGCCAACTATTGCTTGTACGACTATCGCTACTGCTTAGTCATAAAGTAAAGCAATTACATGGCGATTGCATTTCATACAATAAAGCGACAACCAAATGGCTCCTGCCAGTTGTCGATAACTCTATTACAAAACATGATCATCTCATACAATAAAATTTAGCATCAAGTCTTGACCATATCACATCACAACATGCACTGCAAAAACAAGTAAGACGTCATCTACTTTGTTGTTGCAAGTTTTACGCGGCTGCTACGGGCTGAGCAAGAACCATTCTTACCTACGCATCGAAACCACAATGATTTTTCATCAAGTATGTGATGTTTTAACCTTCAACAAGGACCCACACTCGATTCAACTAAAGTTGGAGAAACTAACACCCGCCAGCTGAGGGAGTCCTGGATAAGGGGGTATCCGGATAGCCGGACTATATACTTTGGCCGGACTGTTGGACATGAAGATACAAAACTCAAGACTTCGTCTCGTGTCCGGATGGGACTCTCCTTTGCGTAGAAGACAAGCTTGGCGATTCGGAGGTTAGATCTCCTTCTTTGTAACCGACTTTGTGTAACCCTAGCCTCCTCCGGTGTCTATATAAACCGGAGGGTTTAGTCCATAGGACAAGAACAAACAGAATCATAGGCTAGCTTCTAGGGTTTAGCCTCTATGATCTCGTGGTAGATCAACTCTTGTAATACTCATATCATCAAGATCAATCAAGAAGGAAGTAGGGTATTACCTCCATCGAGAGGGCCCGAACCTGGGTAAAACATCGTGTCCCCTGCCTCCTGTTACCATTAGCCTTAGGCGCATAGTTCGGGACCCCCTACCCGAGATCCGCCGGTTTTGACACCGACATTGGCGCTTTCATTGAGAGTTCCTCTATGTCATCGCAGTAGGGCTCAATGGCTCCTTCAATCATCAACAACAACGCGGTCCATGGTGAGACTTTTCTCCCCGGACAGATCTTCGTGTTCGGCAGCTTCGCACTGCGGGCCAATTCGCTTGGCCATATGGAGCAGATCGACGACTACGCCCCGGGCCATCAGGTCAAGTTCGGAAACTGGAACTACACGGCAGATATCCTTGGAAACTTGATCTTCGATGGATTCAGGCCTACGCCAGGAGCGCCGAACAGTCACGACAAGCACGGTTAGATCTGTTGTCAAACAATATTTGGGATATCGCACCTGTAGTAGCCACGGACCTAAATCCGGGCCAGATCGCGTCGTTCGAGGACGGGTGGATGGACCCCGCCCTGGAGGCCGCATACTCATCGGCGGTAGAGCCGAACAGAGACTCCACCTCTAAGGAAATCTGTGTCACTGGACCCCCGGACTTGTGTCCGGCTGTAGGTTCCAGACCGTACGCACCCGGGCCCATCAAACCCGATTGGGCTCCGGTAATGGAGTTCACTGCAGCGGATATCTTTCAGCACCCACCCTTTGGCGACGTTCTAAACTCTTTAAGGTCTCTCTCTTTGTCAGAGGACTCTTGGCCGAACTATGTCCGGCTCGAGGGGGATTCGGATGATGAAGAAAATCTCCGCCCACCCACCACCCACTTAATAGCCACTGTCGATGACATAACAGACATGCTTGACTTTGACTCCGACGACACCGACGGTATGGACGTCGGTGCAGGGGACGATTTGGAGCCACCGCCCACGGGGCACTGGACTGCCACCGCATCATATGATATATACATGGTGGACACGCCTAAGGAGGACAATGGGGACAAAAAGTACACAACAGATGATAATACCCCTGGACAAAAGCCAAAATGACGGCGCAGACGCCGCTCTAAGTCCAGCCACTGTAAAAATAGCGATAACAACGCTGGAATAATCGACACCCCAGTCAAATCCAAAGGCAACAACAACCATATGGACCCAGCGATGGAGCAGGGTGAACCAGGTCACGCAGAACACAGCCCGGAGCAGACGCCCTATCACAGCGATCCCGAGGGCCGAACTCATCAACCTGCCTCCGGAGAAGAGTACAGTCCGGATGACGATGCATTCATCATCCCGGAAAAACGTTTGGAATGAGATAACCTCCACAAAAGGCTTATGGACACTGCGAGAAGCCTAAAGAAGCAGAAGCAAAGGCTTAAGGCCGCACAGGAAACGCTCAACCGCAGATGGAATAAAGTGCTAGACACTGAAGAAAAATATGGCGACGATCGCCACACAAAGAGCTACCCAAAGCGCAAGCTACTGCCAGAATTCGACGATGAGGCCATTCCGCCGAAGAAAAATACGGCCAGTAGGACGGACCAACCACTTCATGACCATGATAGAGCAGCTACTGATGCCGCACACGATTTACGTGAGCTCTTCGACAAAAAGGCTGGCACGACCAGGTCCATCTATGGATGTAGAGGACATGCTCTAGCGCAGGATTACGGTCACCAAAACGATCAGACTGATCGAATACCAGTTTGGAATCAACACCATACAAAACAACAGTCGACAACATGCCACAACATGTCCAGATACAGAGGGGCTGCGCACCCTCTGTGCTTCACCGAATAGGTGCTGGATCATGAATTTCCACAGGGATTCAAACCCGTGAACATAGAGGCATATGACGGAACGACAGACCCCGTGGTCTGGATTGAGGATTTTATCCTTCATATCCACATGGCTCGTGGGGATGCTCGTGGGGATGACCTCCACGTCATCAAATACCTTCCCCTCAAGTTGAAGGGGACAGCTCGGCACTGGTTGAAAAACCTCCCCAAAAATTCAATCGGAAGTTGGGAAGAACTTGAGGACACTTTCAGGGCCAATTTTCAAGGGACCTATGTCTGACCTCCGGGCGCTGACGATTTAAGCCACATAATTAAACATCCTGGAGAGTCCGCCCGTAAGCTTTGGAATAGATTTCTCACTAAGAAGAATCAAATTGTCAATTGTTCGGATGCCGAAGCCCTAGTGGCCTTCAAGCACAGTATCCGAGATGAGTGGCTCGCTAGACACCTCGGACAAGAAAAGCTGACGACAATGGCAGCCTTAACAAGCCTTATGACCCGCTTCTGCACGGGTGAAGACAACTGGTTGGCCCGTAGAGGCACCAGCGACCCGGGCACAGCCGAAATTAGGGATGGCAACGGGAAGCCACGGCGAAATAAAAACAAACATCAAAACAAGGAAGTAAGTCCGGACAACACGGCGGTCAACACCGGATTCAGGGGCTCCCGACCCGGTCAACAAAAGAAGCCATTTAAAGGCAGCAAAGAGGGACCGTCCGGCCTGAACAAAGTCCCGGACAGATTGTGCCAAATTCATGGCACCCTCGAAAACCTTCGAACCACACTCACAGAGAATGTTGGGTCTTTAAGAAGGTCGGCAAGTTAAATGCCGAACACAAGGGAAGGGAAACACCAAGTGAAGACGAGGATGAGCCTCGCCAGCCGAACACTGGGGGACAGAAAAAATTCCCACCAGTGGTAAAAACAGTAAACATGATCTACGCGACTCACATACCAAAGAGAAGGCGCAAACGCGCGCTCAGAGACGCATACGCTGTAGAGCCCGTCGCCCCCAAACTCAACCCCTGGTCGGCCTGCCCGATCACCTTTGATCACAGGGACCATCCAACTAGTATCCGACATGGAGGCTCGGTTGCCTTGGTGCTTGATCCAATAATCAATGGATACCATCTCACTCATGTCCTCATGGACGGCGGCAGTGGTCTCAATCTAATATATCAGGACATTGTCCGCAAGATGGGGATAGACCCATCCAGGATCAGCCAAAGTAACACCACCTTTAAAGGGGTGATACCAGGCGTTGAGGCCCGCTGCAGGGGCTCTCTCGTATTAAAGGTGGCATTCGGTTCTCCAGACAACTTCAGAAGCGAAGAAATACTCTTTGCCATCGCTCCCCTCCGAAGCGGTTATCATGCATTGCTCGGAAGAACGGCCTTCGCTCACTTCAACGCAGTACCGCACTACGCCTACCTCAAACTCAAGATGCCCGGTCCACGTGGCGTCTTCACATTTAGTGGAAATATAGAGTGTTCCTTACATGCGGAAGAGTATGCGGCGGCTCTAGCAGCCGGACACTAAGCGGCCTCTCCTATCAGAACGCATGATCGGTCATTAAGACCACGGACACGGTTAGACGAGTCTGGCGCACCATCGTTGGTAACAGCCCAGATAAACCTAAGCTGGGTGCTATACACATAATCCCATAGAGGGCATCAGGGGCTGCAAACATGCAATAAAGCCCACCTTTTGTCTTGACCTTATTAACAGGCCAATGTCTTACACTTCTATTATCCATTGATAATAACCAACTATTCGCACGCTTACGCCATACTCTTTTACATGAGTTTTCCTTTTTACAGACACCATTCGTGCGACACCCTACCAGGACATGGAACAACGGAGACAAAGGAGTAGACGTGCAGCAGGGCCCCGCTCAAAGGTTTCTCTTTAGATTAAGCCCCTGTGTAAACCTTCTTTATTTTCTCTTGTTGCTTGACATCCCATGGGTACTCAATACACCCACAGGGGATACTGGCATTATTGGAATTTCACCATGACAGACTAACACACGTACCTGGAAATACAGGGTTTATAATCAAGGGCGCTACTCAGCCCAGTATATGTTATAAAGTCCGAATACCTTCGGGAGTGTTCGGCGTCGCGAGTTTGGCCTTATATGCATCAGCTTCGAATCAGGTCTTTGGTCAAATGTTGGGTTTGCCCGGCTCCTGGGTTTGTTGCCTTATGTTCCGCTTCTATTGACTAAGGCGGCCAAAGGAGAACTATCACGATTGTGCCCTCCTTATTCCGGATGAGCACCTCAGTAGAGAAAGCCAAAAACTGACTTCATGATATAGCGAGACACTAGTCAACCACTTGAGGACTCATCGGAATCTTTAGGATTCCTCCACATTAATGAAGGGTTGTTTCCTGGTCATGTACACACACGCCCGTATCCGGATGCACGCGAAGGTACCAGGGGCTACATAGTATCCCCACCGTCAAACTCCTATGGCTAAGTGAAAGTGTTAAAGCTTTATAGTCCGGTTGCCTAGTTCGACATGCAATCACCTCCTTAATGGACCAAGACGTTGGATCAAGTGTGATTACGCACATTTTTGCGAACACCCCCGCATTGTATGCATGGGGGCTGAAACCAACGACTGTTAACTTTCAGGTTATATATACATCAAACGGCCGCACAGGAGGCACAATAACACTTTCGGGCGAAAGTATAAACATAGCCTCTATAACTAAAATACAATTGTTTTTACAATGGAATGATTTGTCACTCGAACATGACACTCTTCTAGCACTAAGCCTCTATTAAACGAGCACCTTCTGTTACCTGCTCGAAATAGTGCTCGACTGGATCCTGGCTTCCCGCGGGATTCTGGGTTGCAATGATGGTGGCCTCCATATCTGCCCAATATGTTTTAACACGGGCAAGAGCCATCCGCGCACCCTCTATGCACGCCGACCTCTTCATGGCATCGATTCGTGATACGGCGCCAAGGAATTGTTGCACTAAACCAAAATAATTGTCCGGCTTCGGTCCCTTCGGCCATAGATGGTCTATTACAGACCTCATTGCAAGACCGAACAACCTATGGAGCTCGGCCACAGCAGCCATCCTTTCACTCAATGGCAATGGGCGCGTTGGAGCACTGAATTGCGACTAGAACAACCTTTCTACTTCACTATCTTTTTGATCCTCGAAAAACTTGGTCGCATCAGCCGTACTCTTTGCCAGATCCGCATACGCGTCTGCAGCGCTCCAGCACCGATCCAGCGGAGCGTACTTTGGATCTAAGAACTTCATCCACAACAAATAGGGGCTTCTAGCCGTAATTTCTCCGGCCTGTCGAAGCTCCTCCTGTGCATCCCTAATTTCGGAACGCGTCTCCTTGGCCGCATCAAGGGCCTTCTTCAGGTCAGCCCACTTCGCCTGATTCTCCTTTTCAAGGAGCTCATACCGGCCGGCGGCGTCTCTCAGCTCCACAGCCATCTCGGCTATTTTATCTTCACTTCGGTGAGGAGCAGCCTGTTGGGCTCTCAAATCTTCGGCCGCCTTTAGGGCAGTCGCATTGCTAGCCTGGGCTTGTTCCTTGGCTAGGGCAAGCTCCGCCCTCAGGGCCTCCATGGCAGCAGCTCCGCCTGCAGCCGAAGCATATGACATTAACATTATGCTCCTCTTAATATTTCCTATAACAAATAAGGAAAACAGAGCACAAACTCTGTGACTCGTTAAGCCGCTCATTCACAAGCGTGATGTCGGCGTCCACAACTTCAATATGTCGCATCAGTTCGGCGAATTCAGTGGTCCGGTCTACCGCCGGACCCTTAGCCACCTGCGCATGAATGCAGTGCGATCATTACTTAAGAGTGTGATCCTCTGTTTGCCGCCTAGGGCTGACAACCAGAGTCTCAGAGGCTACTATCTATACAGAGCACACCTAGTGTGTGCGGTACAACCAAAAAATTATGTATTTCATTATGTACCTCAGAGCCTTTGAGCAGGCTCGTAAAAGCTTCATTCAACCCTTTTGTGGTGGATGAAATCTTCTCAAGCACCATGCCCATTAACGAACGGTGATCATCCGAGAGAGTAGCTTGCTCCAGAAGGCCCGTCAGCGTGTCCGGCCGGTCGCCGGACTGTGCCGGACCCTTCTTATTGCCCCCCGTGGGAGCCGAACACTCTGGGCTCAGGGCGGCCGAAGTATTAGCTTATGGCCTCGGCGAATCTGGACTCCTCCGTGACGACACCTCGGGGTCGCCCGCCCCATGAGGTGGAGAGGCAGGTGGGGTTTCACTCTCCATCATCTCCAGAAGAAGATCCCCCGAAGACGAACTCTGTCAAGAAGAGCTACTAGCCGGACTGCAAAGAATGGATCCTAGTTATTATTCTCGGAGGAGGAAGCAGTAGCTTTGTATTTACAATTAACTTACAGCCCGACGGAGGGTTGGCCCGTTTGCGGGCATGGCGCGGTGAGGACACCCTCCGGGGCAGGGCCCCCTAGTGAAGTTTTCTTCCCTTGTCTAGGCACCTCCGTCTCCAAGTCTTGGGAAACGGCCCTCTTCTTCCTGCAGGGGGAGGAGACCTTAGATTCCCCTCCCCGACTATCCTCCTTCATGGAAATAGTAATTCCCCTGGTTTGGGTGTGCAATGTGTGAAGCTCTGCTTCTCTGTTCTTCTCTTCCTCTTTCCCCGAGGGCACTTGACTTAGCACACGATTAAGCATTCTGGCTATTGCAGGACTAGGAGAGCCATCGGGAAGTGGTGCCGGACACCTGATTCTCTCCGCCTTGCTGAGCCAATCCTGGTCGTGAATGGTTTTCAGAATAATGTTGTGATAAATATAAATGAAGTGTTCGGTTTCTAGGTTACTTACTTGGGTATCTGGGCGGTTGCAGCTCAGGCCCGCATCCTCGGTGGTGTCCGGACACTTTATTTGTGGTCCGAAGAATAACCTACACATCCCTTCGAGCGTCATGCCGAAGAAGTGCTGAATAGTTCACGGACCTTCCGGGTTGAACTCCCACATCTGAAGAGGCCGACGTTTGCACGGCAAGATCCGTTGGACTAGCATTACTTGAATTATGCTGACAAGACTGATGTCCCCCTCAAGAAGCTCCTGAATGCGGCTCTGCAATGTCGGTACATCATTAACAGGCCCCCAATCCAATCCCACGTTGGCCCATGACGCCAGTTGAGGCGGAGGGCCCGAGCAGAAGTCGAGGGCAGCCACCCACTTTGTGCCTCTGGGAGCCGTGATGTAGAACCACCTCCGCTGCCATAGATCAGACACCTCCGGGAATAAGCCCTCTGGCCATGGGGCATTGGTGTTTCTGCTTATTGCAGCGCCTCCGCACTCCGCGTGTCACCCCTCGATCGCCTTCGGCTTTACATTGAAGGTCTTGAGCCATAAGCCGAAGTGCAGGGTGATGTGGAGGAAGGCTTCGCACATGAAGATAAATAACAAGATGTGAAGGATGGAGTCCGGAGCTAGATCATGAAAATCTAGCCCATAGTAGAACATGAGCTCTCTCACAAAGGGATCGAGGGTGAAGCCTAAGCCACGGAGGAAGTGAGAAACAAATACGACGCTCTCGTTGGGATCGGGAGTAGGGATGACCTGCCCTGGAGCAGGAAGCCTGTGCTTGATGTCGACGGTCAGATATCTGATCTCCCTAAGCTTTGCAATGTCCTCCTCTGTGACAGAGGAGGCCATCCACCGGCCTTGAAGGTTGGATCCGGACATGATTGAAGATCCGAAGTGCCTAAGCTTGGCCTTCAGGTGTTGGAACTCGAGATGCGGAAAGGCGCAAGCATGATTGGAAAGAGGGATAGGCCTCAGCCCCTCTATAAAGGGGGTGAATATCAAGCGTCCTCAGCATAACCGCTTGGGACTTGCCTGAAAACACGGAGTCATACCAACATGCATAGTGGGGTTGCCCGCGCCCGTATTGATGGGAATCTCGCAATAAGGGGAACACGATCTCTGCTTCGATGAGGCGTGCCAATAAAACCGCTTTGCAGTGCGTGTCGTAGCAGGCCGAGAAAGACCGGATCGTATTGAGCTAGGCCACGACGTAACGGCACACCGTGAAAAATTGTCAGCAGATTAGATTTTTAAAGTCTTATGCTCTCTACGGTGGTATGCGGAAATTATCTTACAGAGCCGGACACGATCCTTAATCTACTTTGGAGTATTTGGAGATGGAACCCGCCTCGCAATGCCGAAGACAATCTACGCGCCGGACTCATCGTCATTGAAGCCAAGTTCAGGGGCTACTGAGGGAGTCTTGGATAAGGGGGTATCCGGACATCCAGACTATATACTTTGGCCGGACTGTTGGACCGTGAAGATACAAGACTCAAGACTTCATCCTGTGTCCGAATGGGACTCTCCTTTGCGTGGAAGACAAGCTTGGTGATTCGGATGTTAGATCTCCTTCTTTGTAACCGACTTTGTGTAACCCTAGCCTCCTCCGGTGTCTATATAAACCGAAGGGTTTAGTCCATAGGACAAGAACAATCAGAATCATAGGATAGCTTCTAGGGTTTAGCCTCTATGATCTTGTGGTAGATCAACTCTTGTAATACTCATATCATCAAGATCAATCAAGCAGGAAGTAGGGTATTGCCTCCATCGAGAGGGCCCGAACCTGGGTAAAATATCATGTCCCCTGCCTCCTGTTACCATTAGCCTTAGGCGCACAGTTCGGGACCCCCTACCCGAGATCCGCCGGTTTTGACACCGACACCAGCCACCTGTGTGCAAAGCACATCGGTAGAACCAGTCTCGCGTAAGCGTACGTGCAATGTCGGTCCGGGCCGCTTCAAGCAACAATACCATCGAATCAAAGTATGACATGCTGGTAAACAGTATGACTATTATGGCCCACAACTCACTTGTGTTCTACTCGTGCATATAACATCTACGCATAAACCTGGCTCTGATGCCATTGTTGGGAATGTAGTAATTTCAAAACATTTCCTACACACAAGCAAGATCATGGTGATGCATAGCAACGAGAGGGGAGAGGGTTGTCTATGTACCCTCATAGACCGTAAGCGGAAGCGTTATGACAACGCGGTTGATGTAGTCGTACTTCTTCCCGATCGACCGATCCTAGTAACGAAAGTACGACACCTCCGTGATCTGCACACGTTCAGCTCAGTGACGTCCCACGAACTCACGATCCAGCAGAGTGTCAAGGGAGAGCTTTGTCAGCACGACGGCATGATGATGGTGATGATGAAGCTATCTATGCAGGGCTTCGCCTAAGAACTACGACGATATGACTGAGGTGGATTATGGTGGAGGGGGGCACCGCACACGGCTAAGGGATCAATGATCAACTTATGTGTCGATGGGGTGCCCCCCTCCCTCATATATAAAGGAGTGTAGGAGGGGGAGAGGGCCGTCCTCCTAGGCGCGCCCAAGGGGGGAGTCCTACTTCCTGTGGGAGTAGGATTCCCCCTTCCCTAGTTGGAGTAAGAGAGGGAAGGAAGGGGGAGAAGGTGAGAAGGAAAGGGGGACCGGCCCCCCTCCCAATTTGGATTGGGCTTGGGAGGACGCGCCCCCACCTTGGCCACCTCCTCCTCCTTTCCACTATGGCCCATTAAGGCCCATTGACT
>NC_041391.1:160553984-160568533 GCF_002162155.2 Triticum dicoccoides
TGCCCGAACTCTCTCGAAACATTTCTGATGTCCAAACATAGTCATCCAATATATCGATCTTTATGTCTCAACCATTTAGAGACTCCTCATCATGTCCGTGATCATATCCGGGACTCCGAACTACCTTCGGTACATCAAAACACATAAACTCATAATACCGATCATCACTGAACGTTAAGCGTGCGGACCCTACGGGTTCGAGAACTATGTAGACATGACCGAGACACGTCTCTGGTCAATAACCGATAGAGGAACCTGGATGTTCATATTGGCTCCCACATATTCTATGAAGATCTTTATCGGTCAAACCGCATAACAACATACGTTGTTCCCTTTTTCATCGGTATGTTACTTGCCCGAGATTCGGTCGTTGGTATATCAATACCTAGTTCATTCTCGTTACTCGCAAGTTTCTTTACTCGTTCCATAATTCATCATCCCGCAACTAACTCATTAGTCACATTGCTTGCAAGGCTTATAGTGATGTGCATTACCGAGAGGGCCCAGAGATACCTCTCCGACAATTGGTGTGACAAATCCTAATCTGGATCTATGCCAACTCAACAAACACCATCGAAGACACCTGTAGGGTACCTTTATAATCACCCAGTTATGTTGTGACGTTTGGTAGCACACAAAGTGTTCCTCCGGTATTTGGGAGTTGCATAATCTCATAGTCATAGGAACATGTATAAGTCATGAAGAAAGCAATACAACATACTAAACGATCAAGTGCTAAGCTAGCGGAATGGGTCTAGTCAATCACAGCATTCTCTAATGATGTGATCTTGTTAATCAAATGATAACTCGTCTCCATGGCTAGGAAACTTAACCATCTTTGATTCAACGAGCTAGTCAAGTAGAGGCATACTAGTGACACTCTGTTTGTCTATGTATTCACACATGTGCTAAGTTTCCAGTTAATACAATTCTAGCATGAATAATAAAAATTTATCATGATATAAGGAAATATAAATAACAACTTTATTATTCCCTCTAGGTCATATTTCCTTCAAGGCATCCCACCTTTTTCCTTCAACAATTATCGGTTAGTATCGATTGAGCCTAAGTTTTTGCTTCTTCACATGATGTGTGCTATCCTTGAAATGTCACTTTGTTTCGTTTTGCTTGCTGTTTTAATAAAATACTTAGATCTGGAACTTTTAAATAAGAGAGAGTCCTCACATAGCTATCTATTTACTTAACTACTCGCATGATCTTCACTTGTATCTTTTTGGAGTAGTTTGTCGTTTACTCTTGTGCTTCACTTATATCCTATGACTAAATTGTTGAATAAATTGGATATCATGAAGTTGAAATCATATCATGCCTAGTGGTAGCTTCACATTGGGTTTAGAAAGTGAAATCTTTTGAGGCTTCACAATCACAATATTGGTCATACAAGCAATTCACGAATAATTAGTATAAGAGAACTTTTACATGCAAATACACTATCCTAGAAATCTTTTGTGATTGTGAGCCCCCATCAAAATATTATATGCCGAAATTGTTGACGTTGGACAAGGAAGACAACATAATGATTTATGTTTGCTCATATTCACATAGAAGTCATATTGTCATAGATCCTTCAACATGTGGTGTTTGCCCCCATCTTTGCTAGCCAAAAAATTCCGCATCAAGTAGAGATACTACTTGTGCATCCAAAAACCCTTAAACCCAAATCTTATTTTCAAGAGTCCACCATACCTACCTATATGCGGTATTTCCGTGTCGTTCTAAGAAAATTTGTATGTGCCATCTCTAATTTTCGAAACTAAATTTCTCTTTTGTGTGCTCGTACCGCTCGCGAGGTGGTGAAGGGTGGCCAATATTTTCCATGCTAGATGTGTTATTATCACGATGATGTTTATTCACTTGTCATTGCATGAGAGTAAGGCAAAGGTTTTAGGGATGCCCAGTCCTGCAATGAAAAATGAATTTACTTTATGTTGTCAAATAATAAATTCCTTCGAAAGTGTTGGTATGGAGGGCACCCGTGGATACGGCTAGCCATGGAAAGTGAAAGCATGGTGGAAAAAGGAATAAACTTTATTTTCTGTTTGGGAACCGCCTATGATATATCTAGCATGGAAAGTGTTAGGAGCTCTAAGTCGTTTTTGTTGGTGGGAATAGACCTCTCAAAAAGTTTTTATCTCTCAGTTTTTGCTTTGAGCTCTAGCACCTCTACAAATCCCTACCTCCCTCTACGAAGGGCCTATCTTTTACTTTTATGTATTTACTTTCATGCAAGATTCAAAGTTATTCTCTCTATTCCTTTTTATTTTTCTCTTTTGGCAAGCATCATGTGGTGAGGAAAGATCTAGGCACATATGTTCGGTTGAATATGGGTAGCATGAGTTATTATTGTTGACATCACCCTTGAGGTGAATACATTGGGAGGCAAAACAATAAGCCCCTATATTTCTATGTGTCCGATTGAAACATTTTTCTCATGTGTACGCGGTGAGTGTTAGCAATCATAGAAGACTATATGATGGTTGAGTATGTGGAGCTCTTACTTAGACTTTGTTGAATAAGTTGAATTGCAATTGCTTGGTGACTGAGAACATAGGTTGTTGGGTTTCAAGAGAATTCATTGTTTAAACCTTAACATGTGAATTGGTTGCTACTACAACATGAGAAATTGTATGAGAAAGAATTGATGTTATGATGCTAGGAAAAGTAATTGACATTGCCATTAATCAAACTTATGCACTTTGCAAGCATTCACACTGCATAAATTATTTCTTTTATCATTTCCCTACTCGAGGACGAGTAGGAATTAAGCTTGGGGATGCTGATACGTCTCCAATGTATCTATAATTTATGAAGTATTCATGCCAATATTTATCATTCTTGGATGTTTTACAACCATTTTATAGCAATTTTATATCATTTTTTGGGACTAACCTATTGACCCAGTGCCCAATGCCAGTTGTTGTTTTTTACATCGTAGGAAATCAATAACAAATGGAGGCCAAACAATGCGAAGCTTTTTGGAGATTTTTTTTGGGCCAGAAGACATCCATTGGGCCAGAGCTGCACCTGGGGGTGCCCCGAGGGGGGGGGAAACCTACCAAGACGCGTCAGGCCCACTTGGCGCGCCCAGGTGGGTTGTGCCCACCTCAATGGCCTCCCGCACCCCTTCTTTGCACTATAAATTCCCAAATATTCCGAAACCCATCGGGGTTACCCTAGACGAGAAGTTCCGCCGCCACAAGGTCTCTGTATCCACGAAAACCAACCTAGACTCCGTTTCGGCACCCTGCCGGAGGGGAGAATCATCTTTGGTGGCCATCTTCATCATCCCGGTGGCCACCACGATGAGGAGGGAGTAGTCCACCCTCGGGCTGAGGGTTTTTACCAGTAGCTATGTGTTTAATCTCTCTCTCTCTCTCTCTCTCTCGTGATATATATCATGGGCTTTGTTAATATAGTCGAATCATATGATGTTTCTCCCCGTTATACTCTTGTTGTGATGAATTGAGTCTTCACCCTTTGAATTTTTGTATTGTCGGATTGAATATTCAAAGATGAGAACACATGATGTATGTCTTGCAATATGAATACTTGAGGTGACAAATGGGGTATCATATTGATTCACTTGATATGTGTTATGGCATTCAACTTGTGGATTTCCACAGTGATATTGGGGTAATCTATGCATAGGAGTTGATGCACGTTTTTATTATCTTTTCCGATAGAAACTTTGGGGTCTCCTTGTAGTTCTTTGTGTGGATTGAGTATTATGAATATGAATTTGCTTTGGTGTTATTATAGTACGAACTCTTGATTAGATCGATCGGGAAGAATAGCTTGCGTTATTCTAGTATGAACTCTAGGATAGATTGATCAGAAAGAATAGCTTTGAGGTGGTCTCTTACCCTACAAACAATTTCTATCTTTTGTTGTCCGCTAATAGGAACTCGGGAGTGATTCTTTGCTGCACTTTGAGGGATAATCATATGATCCAACTTTGTTAGCATTGTCGAGAGATTGCACTAGTGAAAGTACGGACCCTAGGCCTTGTTTTCGAGCATTGCAATACCGTTTTTGTGCCCATTTACTAATTGCTACCTTGCTGTTTTTATTTATTCAGATTATAAAAATATATTTCTACCAACCATATTACACTTTTATCACCATCTCTTCGCCGAATTAGTGCACCTATACAATTTGCCATTGTATTGGGTGTGTTGGGGACACAAGAGATTTCTTGTATTTGGTTGCAGGGTTGTTTGAGAGAGACCATCTTCATCCTACAACTCTCACGGATTGATAAACCTTAGGTCATCCACTTGAGGGAAAATTGCTATTGTCCTACAAAACTCTGCGCTTGGAGGCCCAACACGTGTCTACAAGAATAAAGTTGCATAGTAGACATCAGTCCGCTCTTCAATCGACGTGATGAACGTGACAAAGAATCTTTGCGTGACCCTGCTTGGCTTCTTGGGCGTGTATGGGAAGACAAAAGATACACCAGAGGTACGGGAGGACCAGCAACGTATGCACGAAAAAGACGACATACATCAAGGTCATGCCAGCTACACTCTTACCAAAGAAGAGAAGGAAATCTTCTTTGAATGCCTGCTCAGTAGGAAGGTACCGTTTGGCTTCTCATCGAATATAAAGTTAATAATAAATATGGCAGAGAAATAGTTCCAGAACCTAAAGTCTCATGACTGCCATGTGATTATGACACAACTGCTTCCGGTTGCATTGAGAGGGCTTCTACCGAAAAATGTTCGATTAGCCATTGTGAAGCTATGTGCATTCCTCAATGCAATCTCTCAGAAGGTAATCGATCCAGAGATCATACCAAGGTTAGAGAATGATTTGGTGCAATTCTTGTCAGTTTCGAGTTGGTGTTCCCACCATCCTTCTTCAACATCATGACGCGCATCCTAGTTCACCTATGCGAAGAGATTAAAATTCTGGGTCCTGTATTTCTAAACATATGTTCCCCTTTGAGAGGTTCATGGGAGTCTTAAAGAAATATGTTCATAACCACGCTAGGCCAGAAGGAAGCATCTCCAAGGGCCATGAAAATGAGGAGGTCATTGAGTTTTGTATTGACTTTATTCCTGACCTTAAGCCGATTGGTGTTCCTGAATCGCGGCATAAGGGCAGACTGGGTGGAAATGGCATGCTAGGACTGGAACAAATAATATGTATGGACGGGCATTCTCTCACTCAAGAACACTACATAGTTCTACAAAATTCCGCCTTAGTGGCTCCGTATATGGAGGAACACAAGAATATTCTACGTTCCAAACACCCGGAGCAGTCTGACGACTGGATTACATGTGAACAAACGGGGACTTTCGCCGGTTGGTTGCAGACACGTGCCATGCATGACGCCGCTGTTGAAGATGACATATACTTGCTGTCCCAGTTACCATCTTCGAATATAATGACTTTCAAAGGGTACGAGATAAATGGGAATACATTTTACATGATCGCCCAAGATAAGGAGAGCACCAACCAAAACAGTGGTGTCCGCTTCGATGCAGCAACCAAGAGGAAAGGACACATATTATGGTTACATAAAGGACATATGGGAACTTGACTATGGACGTGGTTTGAAGGTCCCTTTGTTTCGGTGCAAATGGGTCAATATGACACGAGGTGGGGTAAAAGAAGACCCGCAGTACAGAATGACAATAGTGGATCTCAACAATCTTGTGTACGTAGACGAACCATTCGTCCTAGACAATGATGTGGTGCAGATTTTCTATGTGAAGGACATGTCTACCAAGCCAAGAAAAAGAAAAGATAATGAAGCGAATACATCATACGATGAGCCAAAGCGCCACATAGTTCTTTCAGGGAAAAAGAAACATTGTGGGAGTGGATGACAAGACAGACATGTCAGAAGATTATGAAAATATTGATTAAATTGCTCCCTTCACAGTGAATATTGACCCGAGCATCCAGTTAAATGATGAAGATTGTCCATGGTTACGGCGCAAAGGGACACATGCGAAGAAAAAGTTTCACACTCAAAGACAGTAGGGAATCTTTGTAATAGTTAGGGTGCTTATGTGTTTTGCACTTGAAACGTGTACTTTTGTGCTTCAGACAAACGTGTACCTTTCTAACTTCATTTGCTATTTTTCAGCTCATTTACTAAAAAAATTAGCTAAATGACCCTGAAATTGAAAAGCACTACAAATAAACTCTAAAAAGGTTGAAAGTTGGCACGGTATCATCATTTCACCCACATAGCATGTGCAAAAAAGTATAGATGGTTACGGCAAAAACTGGATGCACTTCGTGTACAAAATGGATAATCGCTTTCGAAGTATCAGGGTTTCGGACGAAAACTCATCTGTTACAAAGGCATTTCATTTTTTTAACTTATTACAACTCTAAAATTTTTGTGCGTTTAGTATGCACCATTCAAAGCCATGTCATCAACTTTCAACCCTTTCTGACATCATTTGCTATTTTTCATGCATTTACTTATTTTTTAAGCTAAATGACCCTGAAATTGAAAAGCACTACAAATGAACTCTAAAAAGGTTAAAAGTTGGCATGGTATCATCATTTCCCCCACATAGCATGTGCAAAAAAGTTGAGAAGGTTACTGCAAAAACTGGATGCACATCGTGTACAAAATGGACAATCTCTTTCGAAGTATCAGGGTTTCGTACGAAAACTCATCTGTTACAAAGGCATTTCATTTTTTTAAAATTTATTACAACTCCAGACTTTTTGTGCGTTCAGTATGCACCATTCAAAGCCACGTCATCAACTTTCAGCCCTTTCTGACATCATTTGCTATTTTTCATGCATTTACTGATTTTTTTTAGTTAAATGACCCTGAAATTGAAAAGCACTACAAATGAACTCTGAAAAAGGTTGAAAGTTGGCATGGTATCATCATTTCACCCACATAGCATGTGCAAAAAACTAGAGAGGGTTACAGCAAAAACTGGATGCACTTCGTGTACAAAATGGACAATCTCTTTTGAAGTATCAGGGTTTCAAACGAAAACTCATCTATTACAAAAGGCATTTAATATTTTTAAATAACCTAGTATTACCAAATTGAATATAATGATAAAACATAGTAATATGAAACATAAGAGAAAAGAATCACTGAAAAATCTATCTTTAAAGTAAAGTTATTCCCAAACTAGTGATTCACACAAATTTCAAATAATTCAAATTTAAACTATTCCAATTTGAAAACTACTGGCACTAACAGAAAGTTTGTATTTTTTTGTACCTAAAGCAAAAATATTCACAAAGAAATTCTAAATACAACAAAAAACAACTTAGAAATAAATAAAAAAAATAAAGCAGAAAAGTACAAAAGAACAAAACTAAATAAAAAAAGCCCGTCTACTCGGCCACAGCAGCGTGCATGCATACGAATAGAACCCAGCCTGTAGTTGGGCCAGGATGTAGGCCCGCAAGCCTAGTAGGCCCAACAGGGCAGCACAGCATAGGTAGGCCCAGAAGGCCTGCTTTAGAGAGGAGCTCGAAGGAGCAGCCGCGGCTGGGTTTATAATCCAGTGCGGCTGCCCTTCGCTCGGCGAGGTGGCACTAAAGTTTGTGCACCGCACCTGGGCCAGCGCACGCCCTTTAGTACCGGCTGGTGACTCCAACCTGTACTAAATGGGGGGGTCTTTAGTATCGGTTGCAGCCATGACCCGATACTAAAGGAAGTCACTTCCCGCCGCTTGGCCTGGCCAAATTTGACCTTTAGTACCGGTTGGTGGCTCTGCTATGTCTCCAATGTATCAATAATTTTTTATTGTTCCATGCTATTATATTACCCGTTTTGGATGTTTATGGGCTTTACTTTACACTTTTATACCATTTTTGGGACTAACATACTAACCGGAGGCCCAGCCTGAATTGCTGTTTTTTTGCCTATTTCAGTGTTTCAAAGAAAAGGAATATCAAACGGAGTCCAAACGGGATGAAACCTTCGGGAGCGATCTTTTTGGAACAAATGCAAACCTCAAGACTTGCAGTGGAAGTCAAGCAACAAGCAAGGCGTCCACGAAGGTGCCCGGTGCGCCCCCTACAGGTGGGCGAGCCCCACAACCCATAGGCCCCTCAAGCGTCCACCGACCTACTTCCTCCTCCTATATATACCCACGTACCCCGAGAACATCAGAACAGACCATGAAAACCTAATTCCACCGCCGCAACCTTCTGTATCCGTGAGATCCCATCTTGGAGCCTTTGTCGGCGCTCCGCGAGAGGGGGAATCGACCATGGAGGGCCTTTACATCATCTCCAAGGCCCTTCCGATGAGTTGAGAGTAGTTTATCACAGACCTTCGGGTCTATAGTTATTAACTAGATGGCTTCTTCTCTTTCTCTGAATCTCAATACAAAGTTCTCCTCGATCTTCTTCGAGATCTATTTGATGTAACTCTTTTTGTGGTGTGTTTGTCGAGATCCGATGAATTGTGGGTTTATGATCAAGTTTATCTATGAGAAATATTTGAATCTCCTCTAAATTCTTTTATGTTTGATTAAGTTATCTTTGCAAGTATCTTCGAATTATCAGTTTGGTTTGGCCTACTAGATTGATCTTTCTTGCAATGGGAGAAGTGCTTAGCTTTGGGTTCAATCTTGCAGTGTCCTTTCCCAGTGACAGCAGGGGCAGCAAGGCACGTATTGTATTGTTGCCATCAAGGATAAAAAGATGGGGTTTATATCATATTGCATGAGTTTATCCCTCTACATCATGTCATCTTTCTTAATGCGTTACTCTGTTCTTTATGAACTTAATACTCTAGATGCATGCTGGATAGTGGTCGATGTGTGGAGTAATAGTAGTAGATGCCGGCAGGAGTCGATCTACTTGTCATGGACGTGATGCCTATATACATGATCATGCCTAGACAATCTCATAATTATTCGCTTTTCTATCAATTGCTCGATAGTAATTTGTTCACCCACCATAATACTTATGCTATCTTGAGAGAAGCCACTAGTGAAAACTATGGCCCCGGGTCTATCTTTTATCATATAAGTTTTCCATCTACTTTTATTTGCATCTTTACTTTTCCATCTATATCATAAAAATACCAAAAATATATTTATCTTATCATAATATCTCTACCAGATCTCACTTTCGCAAGTGGCTGTGAAGGGATTGACAACCCCTTTATTGTGTTGGGTGCGAGGTTCTTGTTTGTTTGTGTAGGTGCGTGGGACTTTTGAGGAGCCTCCTACTGGATTGATACCTTGGTTCCCAAAAACTGAGGGAAATACTTACGCTAATTTGCTTCATCACCCTTTCCTCTTCAAGTAAAACCAACGCAAGCTCAAGACGTAGCAAGAAGGATTTCTGGTGCCGTTGCCGGGGAGGTCTTCGCTCAAGTCAAGACATACCAAGTACCCATCACAAACTCATCTCCCTCGCATTACATTATTTGCCATTTGCCTCTCGTTTTCCTCTCCACCACTTCACCCTTGCCATTTTATTTGCCCTCTCTTTATCGTTTTCCTTCCCGTTTCCATGGCCGAATTGAAAAGAACTAAGGGTCCTTTCCAGGGTTTTAGTACATTGGATAGTCCCTCTATCCTCTCTAAGCTCATAAATAATGATGTTATGGAAAGACCTAACAGTGTCACCAATGAGAGTTTGAATAATTTTGATGAAGATGACTCCGGAATTTTTCGTTATTTACTTGATGAATCTTTAAAAGATGCTTGGGATAGGTTATTAAGGATTCGGGCTAGCTATGTGCCACATTATCAAATTGAGATATACTTAAAAAGCTTTTATGTTGGCTTACCCGCTTCTTTCAAGCAAGTTCTAGATTCTATTTTGAAGGAGGTTTTCTTGAAGGGAATGCTATAGATACCTATGAAAAAATGAAAACCATATTTGGGCACCCGATGAATTATAAGGTTGAATCTACCACCCTCTTATGCTTTTATCAAAACGAAATTATCAATGAGATGAAGTCTAGCTTAGATGCAAATTTCCGTAACGTGCTTAATATTACTTCCTCCATTAATGGCAATGTGCTTTCCCAACATAGAAGGGTGAATACCAAAGAAAGTAAATTCTCTCTTTTCTTTCCAAGTGCCAAAGATGGCATTACTTAGATCTATCCTCGCTTTCATGCCTAGCTTGGGGCGTTAAACAATAGCGCTAGTTGGGAGGCAACCCAATTTTATCTATGTTTTTTTTGTTTTTGCTTCTGTTTAGTAATAAATATTTCATCCACCTTCTATTTAGATGTGTTTTTATGTTTTAATTAGTGTTTGTGCCAAGTAGAACCTATAGGATAACCTATGGTGATAGTTAATTTGATTCTGCTAAAAAACAAAAACTTTGCACGCACAAAAATAATTTTAGTAATTCACAGGACCGTGCTTTTTCATTTATTCTTTTGGCCTTAGATCAATAGACCAATTTCCCAGGACTTCCTATTTTGGCAGGATTTTTAGAGTTCCAGAAGTATTCGAGAGTTACAGATTGCTACACACTGTTCTGCTTTTGACAGATTCTGTTTTTCGTGGTGTTGTTTGCTTATTTTGATGCATCTATGGCTAGTATGTAGGGTAAGAACCATAGAGAAGTTGGAATACAGTAGGTTTAACACCAATATAAATAAATAATGAGTTCATTATAGTGCCTTATGTGGTGGTTTTTCTTTCTTGCACTAACAGAGCTTATGAGATTTCCTGTTGAGTTTTGTGTTGTGAAGTTCTCAAGTTTTGGGTAAAGATTTGATGGAATATGGAATAAGGAGTGGCAAGAGACTAAGCTTGGGGATGCCCATGGCACCCCAAGATATTCAAGGATAACCAAAAGCCTAAGCTTGGGGATGCCCCAGAAGGCATCCCCTCTTTCATCTTCGTCTATCGGTAACTTTACTGGGAGCTATATTTTTATTCACCACATGATATGTGTTTTGTTTGGAGCGTCTTGTATGATATTAGTCTTTGCTTTTTAGTTTAACACAATCATCCTTGCTGTACACACCTTTTTGGGAGAAGCCCACTTGATTTAGAATTTATTAGAATACACTATGTGCTTCACTTATATCTTTTGAGCTAGATAGTTTTTGCTCTAGTGCTTCACTTATATCTTTTAGAGCACGACGGTGGCTTAATTTTGAAGAAATTGTTGATCTCTCATGCTTCACTTATATTATTTTGAGAGTCTCTTAGAACAGCATGTTATTTTCTATGGTTATAAAATTGGTCCTAGAATGATGGGAATTGGTCCTAGAATAAAAACTATCATAGGAAGTGAATTGGATGCTATGATCAATTTGATACTTGATAATTGTTTTGAGATATAGAGGTGGTAATATTAGAGTCATGCTAGTTGGGTGATTATGAATTGAAAGAATACTTATGTTGAAGTTTGTGATTCCCGTAGCATGCACGTATGGTGAACCACTTTGTGATGAAGTTGGAGCACAATTTTATTTATTGATTGTCTTCCTTATGAGTGGTGGTCGGGGACGAGCGATGGTCTTTTCCTACCAATCTATCCCCCTAGGAGCATGCGCGTAGTACTTTGTTTTCAATGATTTGTAGATTTTTGCAATAAGTATATGAGTTCTTTATGACTAATGATGAGTCCATGGATTATACGCACTCTCACCCTTCCACCATTGCTAGCCTCTCTTGTGTGGCGCAACTTTCGCCGGTACCATACACCCACCATATACCTTACTCAAAACAGCCTCCATACCTACCTATTATGGCATTTCCATAGCCATTCCGAGATATATTGCTATGCAACTTTCCACCGTTCCGTTTATATGACACACATCATCATTGTCATATTGCTCTTTGCATGATCATGTAGTTGACATCGTATTTGTGGCAAAGCCACCTTCAAAATTTTCATACATGTCACTCTTGATTCATTGCATATCCCGGTACACCACCGGAGGCATTCATATAGAGTCATATCTTGTTCTAAGTATTGAGTTGTAATCTTGATTTGTAAGTAAATAAAAGTGTGATGATCTTCATTATTAGAGCATTGTCCCAGTGAGGAAAGGATGATGGAGACTATGATTCCCCAACAAGTCGGGATGAGACTTCGGACTTTATAAAAAAAGGCCAAATAAAGAAAAGGAGAAAGGCCAAATAAAAAATTAGAGAAAAGAGAGAAGGGACAATGCTACTATTCTTTTTACCACACTTGTGCTTCAAAGTAGCACCATGATCTTCATGATAGAGAGTCTCCTATGTTGTCACTTTCATATACTAGTGGGAATTTTTCATTATAGAACTTGGCTTGTATATTCCAATGACGGGCTTCCTCAAAATGCCCTAGGTCTTTGTGAGCAAGCGAGTTGGATACACACCCACTTAGTTTTTTTTATTGAGCTTTCATACATTTATAGCTCTAGTGAATCCGTTGCATGGCAATCCCTACTCACTCACATTGATATCTATTAATGGGCATCTCCATAGCCCTTTGATACGCCTAGTTGATGTGAGACTATCTTCTCCTTTTTTTTGACTTCTCCACAACCACCATTCTATTCCACATATAGTGCTATGTCCATGGCTCAAGCTCATGTATTGCGTGAAAGTTGAAAAAGTTTGAGATTTCTAAAGTATGAAACAATTGCTTGGCTTGTCATAGGGGTTGTGCATGATTAAATACTTTGTGTGATGAAGATAGAGCAACAACCAGACTATATGATTTTGTAGGGATAACTTTCTTTAGCCATTTTATTTTGAGAAGACATGATTGCTTTGATTAGTATGCTTGAAGTATTATTATTTCTTATGTCAATACGAACTTTTATTTTGAATCATTTGGATCTGAACATTCATGCCACAATAAAGAAAATTACATTGAGAATTATGCTAGGTAGCATTCCACATCAAAAATTCTGTTTTTACCATTTACCTACTCGAGGATGAGCAGGAACTAAGCTTAAGGATGCTAGATACGTCTCCAATGTATCTATAATTTTTTATTGTTCCATGCTATTATATTACCCGTTTTGGATGTTGATGGGCTTTACTTTACACTTCTATATCATTTTTGGGACTAACCTACTAACCGGAGGCCCAGCCCGAATTGCTGTTTTTTTGCCTGTTTCAATGTTTAGAAGAAAAGGAATATCAAACGGAGTCCAAACGGGATGAAACCTTCGGGAGAGATCTTTTTGGAACAAATGCAAACCTGAAGACTTGGAGTGGAAGTCAAGCAACAAGCGAGGCGGCCACGAGGGTGCCAGTGCCCCCTACAAGTGGGCGCGCCCCCACCCTCGTGGGGCCCTCGAGCGTCCACCTAACTACTTCTTCCTCCTATATATACCCACGTACCCCGAGAACATCAGAACAGACCACGAAAACCTAATTCCACCACCGCAACCTTCTGTATCAGCGAGATCCCATATTGGAGCCTTCGCTGACACTTCGCCAGAGGGGGGAATCGACCATGGAGGGCCTCTACATCATCTCCAAGGCCCTTCCGTTGAGTTGTGAGTAGTTTACCACAGACCTTCAGGTCCATAGTTATTAGCTAGATGGCTTCTTCTCTCTCTTTGAATATCAATACCATGTTCTCCTTGATCTTCTTGGAGATCTATTCGATGTAACTCTTTTTGCGGTGTGTTTGTCGAGATCCGATGAATTGTGGGTTTATGTCAAGTTTATCTATTATAAATATTTGAATCTCCTCTGAATTATTTTATATGTGATTAAGTTATCTTTGCAAGTCTCTTCGAATTATCAGTTTGGTTTGGCCTACTAGATTGATCTTTCTTGCAATGGGAGAAGTGCTTAGCTTTGGGTTCAATCTTGCGGTGTCCTTTCCCAGTGACAGCAGGGGCAGCAAGGCACGTATTGTATTGTTGCCATCGAGGATAAAAAGATGGGGTTTATGTCATATTGCATGAGTTTATCCCTCTACATCATGTCATTTTTCTTAATGTGTTACTCTGTTGTTTATGAACTTAATACTCTAGATGCATGCTGGATAGCGGTTGATATGTGGAGTAATAGTAGTAGATGCAGGCAGGAGTCGGTCTACTTGTCACGGACGTGATGCCTATATACATGATCATGCCTAGATAATCTCATAATTATTCGCTTTTCTATCAATTGCTCGACAGTAATTTGTTCACCCACCGTAATACTTATGCTATCATGAGAGAAGCCACTAGTGAAACCTATGGCCCCTGGGTCTATCTTTTATCATATAAGCTTTTATCTACTTTTATTTGCATCTTTACTTTTCCTATCTATATTATAAAATACCAAAAATATATTTATCTTATCATACTATCTCTATCAGCTCTCACTTTAGCAAGTGGCCTTGAAGGGATTGACAACCCCTTTATTGTGTTGGTTGTGAGGTTCTTGTTTGTTTGTGTAGGTGTGTGGGACTTTTGAGGAGCCTCCTACTAGATTGATACCATGGTTCTCAAAAACTGAGGGAAATACTTACGCTACTTTGCTGCATCACCCTTTCCTCTTCAAGGAAAACCAACGCGAGCTCAAGACGTAGCAGGCTCCAACCGGTAATAAAGGTCCATCCTACATAAGCAGCACTTACGAAATTTCAGTTTCTTCTCTTCTTCC
>NC_041391.1:160568946-160581235 GCF_002162155.2 Triticum dicoccoides
GTCCCCATCGCCGCACCCGTCCCCTTCACTGCCCCGTCGCTGCACCCATCCCTGTCGCGCACCGCCCCTGGTCCGTCTCCATCGCGCAATGCCCCGGCCCGTCCCTGTCACCGCCCCCCCTGTCACTGACCCCGTCGCCTCGCATCGCCGACCGTTGCCCCACTGTAACACCCGGTCCCCTGCCGCGGCATGGCCACCCTCACACACACACGATACACACGCTGTTGGCATTCTGGGAACAGGGGTCCCCAGACTTGCCTTCTTGCGGCCCACGGCATGGCTCCTGCAGCGGCCCTGTACGGCCCATCATCACCAGCAAATCACTCAAGACCCTCACGAGGGGACAAGCCTCGCGAGGGAACGATGCAAGACTTCCTCAGGGGCGGCCTCACTAGGCTGGCTCATGAGGAGTGGAGAGATCAAGGCAAGGGGCGCCTCGTGATGTTCCCGTGACGAGAGCCATGACAACCAAGGCCAGGCGGGTGCCACGCGGGCGCCAGCGGGCGCAAAGTACTCGTTTCCTCTTTGGTGCTAAAGGAGCAAGCGCAGGCAAGGAGTCCCGAGGTGTCAGGCAAATGTTTCCATATTGGTGCAACGATACGAAGACCAGCAGGATGACAGGACGGAGGTCACCATGGAGCCCATGACAGCGTCATCACCAGAGTCTTTAGCAGGCGAAGACCACCTTTTGTCAGGATAGCTTGTACTAGTTGTCCCCCTTCGAATTGGCCATTGTGGGATCCCTTCCCGCCTAAACATTTGGGAAGAGGACCCAGGCCACTATAAATAGGACTAGCCACCACCATAGGAGGGGGATGATCCTGGATCAGATCCATTCCATCCTCACACGCACAAGCTCGCCGAGCTCAAGAACACCTCTCCTCAGGAGGCTGTTCTTCCCTTGTACTTGTTCATCCTCAGCCTACAAGGCAGTCCACCACACCACACTGGAGTAGGGTATTACACCACATCGGTGGCCCGAACAGTATAAACCCTTGTGTCCCTTGTTCTTTGGGTTCAACGGGCTGAGCTTTGAGATCGTGGTGAGAGTGTGAGCTAGGGAGAGAGATCTTCATGCGCACCCTAGAGTTCAAATCTCAAGGGTTTTGCCGGAACCCAAAATCCGACATTTGGCGTGCCAGGTAGGGGTGCACCGAAGCTTTCCTTCCATCGATCCATGCCCCACTGCCTCCGTGATTTGCCCCCATGGCCGGTGCTGCTCTTCCAACCGGAGCGACGGACGCCCGTGCCGGCGCCAGGGGGCTCAGAGCTTTTACCCCCGCCTTGCGGCGGGTGCGGTGGCCGCCCAAGTTCAAGACGGAGATACCGCCTCGTTACGATGGCGCGCGGACCCGACGGCCTTCTTACAGGCATACGAAGAAGCCGTCCTGGAGGCTGGAGGCGACGACATGGTCATGGCCAATTGGTTTCCCATGGCCCTCGCTGGCATGCCACGCGTCTAGCTAATCGACTCAAGGAAATACTTACGCTACTATTGATGCATCGCCCTTTCTAGATTGATACCTTGGTTCTCAAAAACTGAGGGAAATACTTACGCTACTATTATTGCATCACCCTTTCCTATTCAAGGAAAACCAACACAAGCTCAAGATGTAGCAAGAAGGATTTCTAGCGCCGTTGCTGGGGAGGTCTTCGCTCAAATCAAGACATACCAAGTACCCATCACAAACTCATCTCCCTCGCATTTACATTATTTGGCATTTGCCTCTCGTTTTCCTCTCCCCCACTTCACCCTTGCCGTTTTATTCACCCTCTCTTTCCCAATCTCCTCTCTCTTTCGCTTGCCTTTTTGTTTGTTCGTATGTTGGATTACTTGTCGCAATGGCGCAAGATAATACCAAATTGTGTGATTTTTCCAATACCAATAATAATGATTTCCTTAGTACTCCGATTGCTCCTCTTAATGATGTTGAGTCTTGTGAAATCAATGCTGCTTTGCTGAATCTTGTTATGAAAGATTAATTCTCCATCCTTCCTAGTGAAGATGCCGCTACCCATCTAAACAACTTAGTTGATTTGTGTGAGATGCAAAAGAAGAAAGATATGGATAATGATATTGTTAAATTGAAGTTATTTCCATTTTCACTTAGAGATCGCGCTAAAGTTTGGTTTTCATCTTTGCCTAAGAATAGTATTGATTCATGGAATAAGTGCAAAGATGCTTTTATCTCTAAGTATTTTCCTCCTGCTAAGATCATCTCTCTTAGGAACGATATTATGAATTTTAAACAACTTGATCATGAGCATGTTGCCCAATCTTGGGAAAGAATGAAATTGATGATTCGCAATTGCCCTACTCATGGTTTGAATTTATGGATGATCATACAAAAATTTTATGCCGGATTGAATTTTGCTTCTAGAAATCTTTTAGATTCGGCTGCGGGAGGCACGTTTATGGAAATCACCCTAGGAGAAGCTACAAAACTCCTTGATAATATTATGGCTAATTATTCTTAATGGCACACCAAAAGATCTACTAGTAAGAAAGTGCATGCTATAGAATAAATTAATGTTTTAAGTGGAAAGATGGATGAACTTATGAAACTGTTTGCTACTAAGAGCGCTTCTATTGATCCCAATGATATGCCTTTGTCTACTTTGATTGAGAACAATAATGAATCTGTGGATGTGAATTTTGTTAGTACTAATAATTTTGGTAACAATGCTTATAGAGGAAACTTTAATCCTAGACCGTTCCCTAGTAATTCCTCTAATAATTATGGAAATTCCTACAATAGTTCTTATGGTAATTATAATAAGATGCCCTCTGATTTTGAGAATAGTATGAAAGAATTTATGATCTCTCAAAAGAATTTTAATGCCATGCTTGAAGAAAAATTGCTTAAAGTTGATGATTTGGCTAGGAACATTGGTAGACTTTCACTTGATTTTGATTCTTTAAAACTTAGATCTACTCCTCCTAAGCATGATATAAATGAGTCTCTCAAAGCCATGAGAATTTCCATTGATGAGTGCAAAGAAAGAACCGCTAGATTGCGTGCTAAGAAAGATTGCTTTGTAAAGGCGTGTTCATCTAGTTTCCATGAAAATAATGATGAAGATCTAAAAGTTATTGATGTGTCCCCTATTAAATTGTTGTTTTGCAATATGAATCTTAATAATGATGGGACTGGAGATGAGTCAACTTTAGTTAAAAGGCGTCCCAATGGTTCGGAGTTTTTAGATCTTGATGCTAAATTTGGTAAAAGTGGGATTGGAGAAGTCAAGACTTTAAATAGCATTAAACCCACTATCTTGGATTTCAAGGAATTTAATTATGATAATTGTTCTTTAGAAGATTGTATTTCCTTGTTGCAATCCATTGTGAATTCTCCCCATGTTTATAGTCAAAATAAAGCTTTTACCAAACATATTATTGATGCCTTGATGCAATCTTATGATGAAAAACTTAATTTGGAAGATGAAAAACTTAATTTGGAAGTTTATATACCTAGAAAACTTAACGATGAGTGGGAACCTACTATAAAGATTAAAATTAAAGATCATGAGTGTTATGCTTTGTGTGATTTGGGTGCTAGTGTTTCCACGATTCCGAAAACTTTATGTGATATTCTAGGTTTCCATGATTTTGATGATTGCTCTTTAAATTTTCACCTTGCGGGTTCCACCATTAAAAAGACAATGGGAAGGATCAATGATGTTCTCATTGTTGCAAATAGGAATTTGGTGCCCGTAGATTTTATCGTTCTTGATATAGATTGCAATCTTTCTTGTCCTATTATTCTTGGTAGACCTTTCCTTAGAACGATTGGTGCGATTATTGATATGAAGGAAGGGAATATTAGATTTCAATTTCCATTAAGGAAAGGCATGGAGCACTTTCCAAGAAAGAAAGTCAAATTACCTTATGAATCTATCATGCGAGCTACTTATGAATTGAGTGCCAAAGATGGCACTACTTAGATCTATCCTCGCTTTTATGCCTAGCTAGGGGCGTTAAACGATAGCGCTAGTTGGGAGGCAACCCAATTTTATTTGTGTTTTTTGTTTTTGATTCTGTTTAGTAATAAATTTTGCATCTACCTTCTGTTTAGATGTGTTTTTATGTTTTAATTAGTGTTTCTGCCAAGTAGAACCTATAGGATAACCTATGGTGATAGTTAATTTGATTCTGCTGAAAAACAGAAACTTTGCACACACAAAAATAATTTTAGTAATTTACAGAAACGTGCTTTTGCGTTGATTCTTTTTGATGTAGATCAATAGACAAATTTCCCAGGACTTACAATTTTGGTAGGATTTTTAGAGTTCCATAAGTATTCGAGAGTTACAGATTGCTACAGACTGTTCCGTTTTAGACAGATTCTGCTTTTCGTGTGTTGTTTGCTTATTTTGATGCATCTATGGCTACTATTAAGTGGTATGAACCATAGAGAACTTGGATTACAGTAGGTTTAACACCAATATAAACAAAGAATGAGTTCATTACAGTACCTTATGTGGTAGTTTTTCTTTCTTTCACTAACGGAGCTTATGAGATTTCCTATTGAGTTTTGTGTTGTGAAGTTTTCAAGTTTTGGGTAAAGATTTGATGGACTACGGAATAAGGAGTGGCAAGATCCTAAGCTTGGGGATGCCCATGGCACCCCAAGATATTCAAGAATAGCCAAAATCCTAAGCTTAGGGATGCCCCGGAGGGCATCCCCTCTTTCGTCTTCATTCATCGGTAACTTTACTTGGAGCTATATTTTTATTCGCCACATGATATGTGTTTTGCTTGGAGCGTCTTGTATGATATTAGTCTTTGCTTTTTAGTTTACCACAATCATCCTTGATGTACACACCTTTTGGGAGAAACCCACTAGATTGGAATTTATTAGAACACCCTATGTGCTTCACTTATATCTTTTGAGCTAGATAGTTTTTGCTCTAGTGCTTCACTTATATCTTTTAGAGCACGGCGGTGGCTTAACTTTGAAGAAATTGTTAGTCTCTCATGCTTCACTTATATTATTTTGAGAGTCTCTTAGAACAGCATGGTATTTGCTATGGTTATAAAATTGGTCCTAGAATGATGAGCATCCAAGTTGGGTATAATAAAAAATATCATAGGAAGTGAATTGGATGCTATGATGTGACAGCCTATTTTTTTTCCTTTCTTCTTCTTTTCTTTTTCCGAGGTTTTTGCCTGAGTTTTCTTTTTCCCTGGCTTTGTGGTGTGGAAACTGAAGAAGATGCCCTCTTCTTTGCTTCCAGAGTGGCTTGTCATATCCAAATCCTTCCCTAGACCTTTCCATCTCCATCCTAGCCCAAATCCCAATATTGTTTTTATTGGGAATATTCCTTTTCTATTAAAGGAATAACTCAAATTGCCCTAGGTTGTGAAGCAACCTATATCTCCATCACTCCAAAAATTCCCAAATAATTCTCATAAGTTTTTTGGGTCATATCTTAATAAAATATGGCAAAAAATTTCATTGCCATGTTCAAAAATAATTCCCCAATATTCCTTTTTTCTATTCTGCCCTCAATGGTACTTTGTGAAGGCAGTGTTATTTATATTTCTCCTATTGACTCCCAACCTTTTTGGGCATCTTTATATGTCCAAATAATTGCCTCATGCACAATTTCAACTTTATTTTCCTAGCCAATCTTCCTCAGTGAATTTTCAAAGTTTCTATCAGACAGAAAGCTTTGTGAAGGAAGTACTAGCTAGGAGTATCCAAATGAGATGAACTTTTGTACACTACTTAATGTGCTCATTTTAACCTCCTCCACCCATTTGCAGCCCCATCCAATTATATATGTGAGCACAGTAGCAAATCTTTGTTTCTGGCAATATTTTCAGGTTGTGAAGCAAGTGCATTTTATATTGCTTCAAAACTCCTGATAAATTACCAGATCATTCTTATACCCATAAAACATCCCTCCACCCAATTTGGCATCATTTCATTGATCCATTTCACCACCATAATTATTCCAAGTTTCTGGTCAGCAAAGATGTTTGTGAAGCAAGTGCTATTTTGGTTTGTCCATTTGGCATGAGCTTTTTACATCATCATCATATGACCAGATGACTAAGCTTTGCCAAATGTGAGCTCAAGTGGACACTCCATGTGAGTGCACCATCATAATCTAAATTTCTGGAGCATTTTGGCAGTTGCAAAGCAACTATATTAAAATTTGGTCCATTTCCCCTCAAAACCTCCAGGACTGTAGTCCCTCCATAGCTAAACACCGAAGACAACTTATTTGGCCCATAGAAATTCCCTGTTGATCACATTGAGCTGATAAAGTTTACCGCAGTAAACTTCAGAGCTCACTAACTATTTAACCAGAGCCTCTTTCACCAAGTTACCATCGTAGTTACAACTTACCCAGGAGGGACTAACCCACAGACATGGTTTGGCATCACTTGTGGCACTGTGTGCACCAGTGCACGCGGTGACTACCGTTTTGGCGTGTAATGGCAGCGCCCAGAGCGTCTTCTTGCTCGGGCCCCTCCCCCTCTCGACGTTCTCGCGCTCATGAGCCTGTCCATTGTCTTCCTCTCGTCGTCGCCGTTCTCCTGGACCCCTCTCCCCCTCCGTCCACTTGCTCACCGACACATGCCGCCGCGTGAACACGAGCGTACAATGACGTTTTGGATCTTCCCGTCGCCGTCATCTTCCTCCCTACGCCCCTTGGCCTCCTCTACCTCGTGAGAGCTCTCCCATGTGCCCTCCCCGTTATTTGCCCCTGAGTCCATGCGCGCAAGCACGCGTCCGCGGTGCCAGACACGCGTCTGTCGCGGTGACAGCTCGGCATCCCTCGCCCCGCCTATAAATGGCTACCCCGAGCCCTCCCGAGCTCACCTCTCGCATCACCACTTCCCCAGGAGCCCGCCCATGCACTCGCCTGAGCTTCTGGAGCTCTCCTCGACCCCCTTAGCCGCCATGGCCGCCGCCCCATCCGGCTTAAATTTGCCCAACGCCGAGCCTCCCCCTCCGTTCATCCACCACCACTGGCTTCCCCACCTCCCGTAGGGCCTCCCGAATCCATTCGCTCATTGTCGGAGCCTCTGTGGTCGCCATCCCCAATCTTAGTCGCTGCCGTCTGCAGCTCCTGCCACCGCGCGGTGCCGCATCCACACCCCTCCCCAGCGCTCCCTCTGCCCTAGGATGGAGGCAGTGCGCCACCCTGAAGCCGCCTATCGGTGTCAAAACCGGCGGATCTCGGGTAGGGGGTCCCGAACTGTGCGTCTAGGCAGATGGTAACAGGAGACAAGGGACATGATATTTTTACCCAGGTTCGGGCCCTCTCGATGGAGGTAAAACCCTACTCCTTCTTGATTAATATTGATGATATGGGTAGTACAAGAGTTGATCTACCACGAGATCAGAGAGGCTAAACCCTAGAAGCTAGCCTATGGTATGATTGTTGTTCGTCCTACGGACTGAAACTCTCTGGTTTATATAGACACCGGAGAGGGATAAGGTTACATAGAGTCGGTTACAATGGGAGGAGATCTTCATATCATATCGCCAAGCTTGCCTTCTACGCCAAGGAATATCCTATCTGGACGCGGGACGAAGTCTTCAATCTTGTATCTTCATAGTCCGGGAGTCCGGCCAAAGGTCATAGTCCGGCCATCCAGACACCCCCTAATCCAGGACTCCCTCAGTAGCCCTTGAACCAGGCTTCAATGACGACGAGTCCGGCACGCAAATTGTCTTCGGCATTGCAAGGCGGGTTCCTCCTCCGAATACTTCATAGAAGATGTTGAACACAAGGACAGTGTCCGGCTCTGCAAAATAAGTTCCACATACCACCGCAGAGAGAATAATATCTGCACAAATCTAATCTGCTGACGTATTCCGCAGCGTGACATCACGCCATGGCCAAGCCTTTATTCGAATCGTTTTATTGTCCCACCTCAGCGTGTTTAGCGAGGCGGTTTCCTTGGCACGTCTTGTCAAAGCAGAGATCGTGTCCCCTTATTCTAGGATTCTCATCAATACGGGCGTGGGTAACCCAACCGCGCCATTAACCGTGGCGCTTGGGAGATAAGCGAGTTTTATTAGGCTCGCGGGGGCTCATAATTTCGGCCGCCCATATAAGGGGATAAGGATCCACCCTTTCCATTTACGCCTTCTTCCTCCTTTGCTTATCCATCCCTGTGCACTCGAGCTCCAGCGCCCAAGTCCGCACTTCCCACCTCAACCTTCTCCAATCATGTCCGGAGCGGGAGGTAGATGGATGGCCTCCTCCGTCACGGAGGGGCAAATCAAAAAGTTAAGGAAGGGCAGATACTTGTTTGACGACATCGCGCACCGGCTTCCAGATGAGGGGCGACTCATCCCCACCCCTGGGCCCCATGAGAGGGTCGTATTTCTCCCCCATTTCCTCCGCGGACTGGGCTTTCCTCTTCACCCGTTCGTCCGGGGGCTCATGTTCTACTACGGCCTGGACTTCCACGATCTGGCCCCGAACTTCATCCTCAACATCTCGGCGTTTATCGTCGTGTGTGAGGCCTTCCTCCGCATCCAGCCTCACTTTGGCCTATGGCTGAAGATCTTTAGTGTCAAGCCGAAGGTCGTGGGTGGCCGCCAAGCGGAGTGCGGAGGCGCCATGGTGTGAAAGATAGCCAACGTTACATGGCTCAAGGGCGCCTTCGTAGAGACCATCAAAGGGTGGCAATCGGGGTGGTTCTATATCACCGAGTCGTGTGACCCTGAATGGGCAGCGGCCCCAGAATTCCGATCCGGCATCCCCACACGGCTCACATCTTGGAAAGAGACGGGCCTGTCGTGGGGTAATTCAGCAGAAGTGACCAGACTTCAAACCTGCGTCAAAGACCTGATCGACAGGAAGGTTAAACTTGTCACCGTAGTCCAGGTCATGCTCTTTCGCCGGATCCTCCCGTGTCAACGACGGGCTTTCAACTTGTGGGAGTTCGACCGGGCCCAGCACCAGACTCTGTCTCGGTTCTTCGACACAAAGCATGAGGACGCCTGGAAGGTGCTATTCAAGAGCTCCGAGGTCTCCCCTCCCGTCACCGAGGATCGCGGATTCTGCGCCAAGCGCCAAGCCAGTGCGGTAAGCTTAATTTTCCCATTACGGGGTATTTATTTTCCATAGATTTGATTCTATGTGGGATCTAAGCTCCCATCCCTTTAACAGGACTGGCAGAAGAAGGTCGGACAGATCAACTGTCCGGCTCCTTTGCCCGAAGACCCAGCGGACGCTCGCTTAACGAAGCTGCTGGTTCTGGCACCTCACGTGGTGCCGGAGAAGAAGGCCAAGAAGAAGGTCACGGGGACTCGAAAGAGTTCCCGACGCCTGGTGGTGTCGGATTCATCGCCTGACAACCCCGAAGCACCCTCCGCCTCTGAATACGAGAAGGAGGAAGAAGAAGCCTCCCCCCCTCCAACGGGGGGAGGAAAGAAAAGGAAGGTCGCCCCAACTGGGGAGGCCGGAGGGTCCAAGAAGGGGAGGACCCTTCTGCCGGACTACGCCTCCGATGCCAAAGACGGCGGGGAGGAATGGCCATCCAGGGTCAAGCCCCTGGCAAAATCGTAAGTATTCGGATACCCGAATAACTTATGGCGCTCCTCTTATTGTATGGTACCTTCTGACGCCGAATTCAATCATGCAGTCCACCCAAGGCCCAGCTCGGCGATTCGTCGAGCGGCTCCCTAGATTCGTCGGATGTGAATAGCGCTTCACTTCTGACGGCCTCCTCCCCGCTCCCTGCGGACGATGCCGAGGTGGAGTCCCAAAAGGGACTAGACCAGGAGGAGGTGGTCCTGGAGGCGCCGCAAGGCGGCCTCCCGGATTCCAGACCCAAAGGGGGTAAAACCCCAGAGGTGTCTAAGTCCGGTCCTGGGCCGGACACTGCTCCAGAACCTTCAGTGGTTCTGGAGTCCGGCAGGCGGCACCTTCGTAAGAAGGGCAAGCCCACGACGCCGGCGACCTCCGTCCAACCGGAGGCGCCGGACAATTTGCTGGAGGTGCTTAACGGCGCCTCCATCGATGAGGAACACCGCACTGTTATGAGTGCGGTGATTCAAAAGGTTTAGTCTGCCAAGAGCAGGCTGACAGAAGCTTGTACGAGCCTGTTAACAGGCTTTGAGGTATGTATTCAAAACATATCAAAATGTTACCGCATAGACAGTAGCCCCTGATGCTCAGTGTGGTGTTCAGAAAGAAAAGTCGGACTGAGGATCTAAAAAGATATATGCAGGAGTCTAATATAAATATGTCAATATGGGTATGCAGGCTGTGCTGCTGACCTCTGACGCACTGACTAGGTCGACGCATTGAAGCAGAACCTCGAGCGGTCCAAGAACGAGCTCGGCCATGCCAGGACGCAGCTCGAGGACAAGGAGGGTATGTAATACCGTATGTAAATGTATATAGAAATACCTGGTTGCAAATAATGACAGGACCAACATGAATGTTGCAGGGGCCACGACCGAGGTGGCGACCCTGAAGGAAGCGGTGTCCAAGGCCGAAAACAGTGCGGCCTTGGAGTGCACCGAGCGAGAGAAGCAGGAGGCACGGGTGGCGGAGGTGCGGCAAGAGCTCCAGGCTCTCGTGGAGAAACACGAGAGTTTGGAGCATGACTCGAAGACTCGAGAGTCCGAGCTCGCCTTGGCTCTTGAGAGTGCCAAAACCGCTAAGGCCGAAGCCCAGAAGGCCCTCCAGGAGATCGAGGCGATAAAGAAGATAGTGGCGGGTAAGGCATTCTTTATGCAAAGCAAGAATATAAAAGTAAATTATCTGTTACTTACCCGAATCCGAAGCTCTCCAGGAGCATTCGCCGATCTGCCCCGTAGTGTGTTTGATGCTGCCGCGTTCTACCGAGCCGAGGAGGGGGGCTCGACGGAAAAGGTGTTCTGGTCTCAATATGCTGAGGCCGTACATGTGGTGCCCCTGAGCGACTAGCTGAAGCAGCTGGTCGAGCTCCACAAGGTGGCCGAACAGGCCATGAAGGGCTTCATAGTTCGGTTGTGGCCTAGAGAAGCCATGCCTGGGAGCTACTTCGGTCTGGTGCGGCGGCTGGTGGACGCCTATCCATGGATTGAAGTCATCAAGCGCTCCATCTGTATTGAAGGTGCCCGTCGGGCCCTTGCCCGTGCTAAAGTGCACTGGCGCAGGATGGATGCCGAGAACCTTGTGACGGACGCGCCACCGCCGGGCAAGGAGTATCACAAGCCCGAGATGTATTATGAGGGCGTCCTGAAGGGTGCCCGCCTTATAGCGGGTGAATGCTCCAAAGATGTAATTTTTTAGTAGACTCGCATCTGTTATCCTGTACGCTGAAAACTTTGTTCATATGCGCTAAGCAACGCTTGTTAATTTAAAATATTACCTTATGTGCGGCCATTTATCAAATCTGAGAGATGCAAGTCGTCGGCTTCTACCCCCATGCCACGAGTGCTAGGGTGTTCGGGATAAACCTGAGCGCTCTTGTTCCCATTCTTGGGTCCATCTAGGGAGGCGCTCAGCACAACGAACAAGTCCATCGGACTTATAATGCTTTATCACTCTCACTTAGCCATAGAATTCTATAATTTTAAATTTCGGCGAAGCCCCTAGTATTCGGAAGACCGAGTTCGGGGCGCTATCCACGCCTAGGCCAGATAAATCCGGCTCCTCGCTCTAAGCGGCATAAGTCTTTAGGGACTCAAAAAACCTCGCGAACAGCGACCGGTCTCTCGCACTATCATGAAGGTCAGTTTTAGCTTTCTCTATTAAGGTGTTAACCCAGCTCAACTGGGGCACAATCGCAGTAGTTCTCCCAGCGCTACCTTAGCCAAGATTGCGGAACGTAAGGTACCAAAACATGGGAGCCGGGCAAACCCAACTATTGACCCAAGACATGATTCGGAGCCGATACATATAGTGCTATAAGTTCGGGGTGCCGCACTCATGAGAGTGTTCGGTCTTCTCACACCGTGTTATGGGGTGCTTAAGCCCCTGGTGTATTGGCCGTACCAAAGTGTACGGTTACATAATGTCATGACTGAACATATTTGTGTAAAAATAGATGAATACAATAATAGATAAGAGCTATATATTGTTTATTAAAAGGGGCTGCTATGAAAGCAGAACGATACAAATAATGCGATAAGCAAGAGATGGGATTATTTGACATGTCCCTCTCCAGGGGCAAGCTGCGAGACTTTAAGCAAAACAGGTATTTAGCTCGTTATAGGGACCACCTAGACATTTGACGTGGCTTGTTCTCTCCCTGGTTGTTGCATCGTGTGTTCGGCGAGTGTATTGCCGGACAGGCCTTCCGAATAGTTTGGTCCTGAAA
>NC_041391.1:160581587-160676820 GCF_002162155.2 Triticum dicoccoides
CTAGTGCGGTTGAGCCGCATTATGAGCGTGCCGTGGTTGTGCCCCTCCTCTTATGCCCATGGTATTTCCAAAGCGTAATTATGTACACGTGGTACCGCTATCGCCATCTGGCGAGGGCTGGGGTTGGGGCCACACTTCTATGCTTTCTCGGGACGTGCCAGCCGGCTTTGTTGTAGGTTACTTCGGGCGCGCTTGACGTTGTCTGGACGTTTAACACTCGGATTGGAGAATTTCCTTGAGAGGCTACTTTGTACTTCTGCCGCCAGGGCCGCCGTGTGCTCCTCCGTTCGGAGAGAGCGTTCGGTGTTTCCATTTGCCGTAATGACTCCACGAGGGCCTGGCATCTTGAGCTTGAGATATGCGTAGTGCAGCACCGCACTGAATTTTGCGAATGTGGTTCGTCCGAGTAGGGCGTGATAGCCACTGCGGAATGGGACTATGTCAAAGATTAACTCTTCGCTTCGGAAATTATCCGGGGATCCGAAGACCACTTCGAGTGTAACCGAGCATGTACAGCTGGCTTCTACACCTGGTATGACGCCTTTAAAGGTTGTCTTTGTGGGTTTAATCCTTGAGGGATCTATTACCCATTTTCGCATTGTATCCTGATAAAGGAGGTCCAGGCTGCTGCCGCCGTCCATGAGGACTCTAGTGAGGTGAATCCGTCAATGATTGGGTCTAGGACCAATGCGGCGAATCCGCCGTGACGGATGCTAGTGGGGTGGTCCCTTCGATCAAACATGATCGGGCAGGAGGACCATGGGTTGAACTTTGGGGCAACTGGCTCCAACGCATAGACGTCCTTCAGAGCACGCTTCCGCTCCCTTTTGGGGATATGAGTTGCGTATATTATGTTCACCGTCCACACTTGCGGGGGGGAGCCCTTCTGTCCTCTGTTGTTCGGTGGCCGGGGCTCCTCCTCGTCCTCGCTATGCGGCCCCTTATCTCTGGTTTCGGCACTTAACTTGCCTGCCTGCTCGAACACCCAACAATCCCTGTTGGTGTGGTTGGCTGGTTGTTCGGGGGTGTCGTGTATCTGGCACGAGCGATCGAGTATATGGTCTAAACTGGATGGGCCCGGAGGGTTTCTTTTGAATGGCTTCTTCCGCTGACCGGGTTTAGAGCCTCTGAATCCGGCATTAACTGTCGTATCCTCAGTATTGTTGCTGTTAATGCGGCGCTTGTGCTTGTTGCGACGTGACTTGCCGTTGTTCTCCTTGGTATCCGAATTGCCAGGGCTCTTGGTTATGTTATTGCTACGAGCTGGCCAGCTGCCTTCTCCCACGCAAAAGCGGTCCATGAGTGTCGTGAGGGCTGCCATAGATTTCGGCTTTTCCTATCCTAGGTGCCGGGCAAGCCATTCGTCTCGGATGTTGTGCCTGAAGGCTGCAAGGGCCTCGGCGTCCGGATAGTCGACTATTTGATTTTCTTGGTTAGGAACCATGTCCAGAATTGTCTGGCCGATTCCTCTGGCTGCTGGATTATGTGGCTTAGGTCATCGGCGTCTCGTGGTCACACATAAGTGCCCTGGAAGTTGTCGAGAAACTCAGATTCCAGGTCCTCCCAGCAACTAATTGACTCTGCTGGCAGACTGTTAAGCCAGTGCCGAGCTGGTCCTTTAAGCTTGAGCGGGAGGTATTTGATGGCATGTAGATCATCACCACGGGCCATGTGGATATGAAGGAGATAATCCTCGATGCATACCGCGGGATCTGTTGTGCCATCGTATGATTCGATGTTTACGGGTTTAAAACCCTCGGGGATTTGATGATCCATTACTTCGTCTGTGAAGCATAGTGGGTGTGCGGCGCCCCTGTACTGGGCTATATCGCGACGTAGCTCAGATGAGCTTTGTCTGTTGTGTTCGGCCTAGCCGTATTTATCATATCCGGCGTGACGGTTATCGTCATGTCATGTGGGGAGCCCACGCGATCCATACATCGATCTTGTTTGCCTTGCCTTATCCTCCAATATGTCTCGCAGGTCTGTGGCGTTTCCCCGTGCTCTGGTATATTTGGAGCGGCGCCGGGGTGCAGCTTGAGTTGAGGGCCGAAAGGCCTCTCTGTCGCGGCCACGGGGTGGCCGATCGGGTGCATCGTACGCTGGTGAAGTAGGTTTAGTTGCTTCCTCCTCTAGTTGGGGTAGCAGCCTGCACTTTGAGTAGCTCTTGGAGGGGCGTTCGAGTTTATACTCTTCGGCCGCCAGGACTTCAGTCCATCTGTCGGCTAGCAAGTCTTGGTCAGCTCTAAGCTGCTGCTGTTTTTTCTTGAGGCTGCTTGCCGTGGCCATAAGCCTGCGTTTGAAACGCTCTTGTTCGACGGGATCCTCTGGCACGACGAATTCGTCATCGTCGAGGCTTGCCTCGTCTTCGGAGGGAGGCATATAATTGTCGTCCTCGACCTCCTTGTCTGCCGCTTTCTCATGAGGGCTGGCTCCTCCGTCCTCCTGCGTTGAATCCTGCTGGAGGGGGTTGTCTTCGGCACTGTCCGGGGTGTTGTTGTCTCTAGTGCCAGACTCGCCGTTTTTGCTTTGGCGGGATTTAGAGCGGCGCCGCTGACGTTGGCGCTTGGGTTGCTTCTTGGAGGGGTCATCCTCCGTTTTTTCATCGCCATCCCCTGCTTTGGGGGTGTCCACCATGTATATGTCATATGACGAGGTGGCTTTCCAGTGCCCTATAGGTGCTGGTTCTTGGTCATCTCCTTCATCAGCGTCCATACCGTCGATGTCTTCGGAGTCGAAGTCGAGCATGTCGGTTACATCGTGGACAATGGCTACAAAGTGGGTGGTGGGTGGGTTTCGAATTTCTTCATCGTCCGCATCCCAACCATGCTGACCATAGTCCGGCCAGGGCTCTCCTGACAAAGAGAGAGACTTTAGTGAATTCAGTATATCGCCAAAGGGTGAGTGCTGAAAGACGTCCGCGGCTGTGAACTCCATGATCAGAGCCCAATTGGGTTCGATCAGAAGGGGTGCGGAAGATTCGGAGTCCGGAACGGAGTCCGGCACCTTGGAGTCACAGACCTCGCAAAGGACTAGGCTGGTATTCGACTCTATCGCCATAGAGATTGTGGCTCCTAGGGCGGCATCCAACCGTCCGTCCCCGACTAGCGCAGTCGGCTCCGAGCTAATGGTCAGAGCGGACACCTGAGCGGCACTCTGGGCGCTGTCCGGCGGTAGAGCTAGATCATGCCCATCGTGACAGTGCGGCACGCTCGACCGTGGCTCGAATCCGTCGAAGTCCCCGCGGATGTCGGCCGTGTAGTTTAAGCTTCCAAACCTGACCTGATGGCCAGGGGCGTAGCTTTCAATCTGCTCTAGATGGCCAAGCGAATTGGCCCGCAGTGCGAAGCCGCCGAATACGAATATTTGTCTGGGGAGAAAAGTCTCACCCTGGACCGCATCGTGGTTGATGAACGAAGGAGCCATCGGGCCTAAAGGTGACGACACAGAGGAACTCTCAATGAAAGCACCAATGTTGGTGTCAAAACTGGCGGATCTCGGGTAGGGGGTCCCAAACTGTGCGTCTAGGCGGATGGTAACAGGAGACAAGGGACACGATGTTTTTACCCAGGTTCAGGCCCTCTCGATGGAGGTAAAACCTACTCCTGCTTGATTAATATTGATGACATGTGTAGTACAAGAGTTAATCTACCACGAGATCAGAGAGGCTAAACCCTAGAAGCTAGCCTATGGTATGATTGTTGTTCGTCCTACGGACTGAAACTCTCCGGTTTATATAGACATCAGAGAGGGCTAGGGTTACATAGAGTCGGTTACAATGGGAGGAGATCTTCATATCATATCGCCAAGCTTGCCTTCCACGCCAAGGAATGTCCTATCCGGACGCGGGACAAAGTCTTCAATCTTGTATCTTCATAGTTCGGGAGTCCGGCCAAAGGTCATAGTTCGGCCATCCGGACACCCCCTAATCCAGGACTCCCTCACCGCCGGTGTCCACCCCCTGGCCGGAGATGGCTGGAGCCGCCGTGCCCAGCGACGGCAGCGCCCCTGCCCTGTGTTCTATCAAGGAGGGGAGGAACAGATGCGGGGGAGAAGAAGAAGGAGGCGGGAGGAGAGGGTCAACGCCCGTGGGACCCGCCTGGCAGTGAGACAAGGGCCGGCCCCGCCTTGCCACGTCATTTAAGTGGAAACGTATTCCCCAGAATACGCTTTCCATTTTTCTGTTTTGGCTCATACTATAAAATAAATTTTTACAGATAGGTCCCTGGCAGAAAATCATCCACAACTTTTTATCCGTAACTCCAAATGAGGTGAAATCAAGGCTCACTTCTTTGTTTCATTGAGCCTGTTCTGTTGGTCATGCTTTCATTATGGTTCGACACTGTCAAAATGACCTTTATGCCCTTGCCCTTATTCAGCCCCTCCGAGAGAGAACGTTTTCCGGCGAATCTTTTAGCGGCTTCACCACACTTCTCCCCGGTACCTTCTTCATCCCCAGGCAAGCCACAATACCCACTTGCATGATAGTCATGCAGTAGCCATGGTTTTAAACTTGAATCTTTAATAAATGTTTGCTTGTTGAAAAGATGGTTATCGTTGTTCTGGTGATGTTCAGATTTGCATGTTCACTTTTGTGCTATGTTGTTTTATACTCTATGATCATGTTATACCTGCTAGTATTTCCTTTCATATGTTTATGCTTGATAGTAGTACATGTTGATGTTGGAGATGGTCATGCTAGTCAGTATGCCATGCTTAGTGGATATGATTTATTGTTGATATGGTGGATGGTTATGTGATACCCTCATGATGATGTTGATATCATGTTCATGTATTATTGTTGGCATCATGTTATTTTATCATGGCTCAGCATATTTGCATTCAAGTTTAACCGAATTAAATTGAACTTGAACAACTGTTGGCTGAGTCATGGTGTCGCTGAATCGATGTTGACCAGTGCAACCACGCTTACCGGTATGGGACGGTCCTAACTGGGTCTATTGTTGTGCCTCTCGCCGGTGCCTCCAACAAGGGACGGTTATGGGCGCGCGCTACCCCAATCAGGTAGGCGGACATAAGCCTTGTGTGCCTGTTGTTGAGTTAGTTTTTGGATCCTTGTCCCAGAGTGGGACGGGCCACGATGGTGGTCGTTGTGTCTGGAGGTAGGCACGGGGCCACCCATGACTTAGCCCAGTGTGGAGTGAGTCGGAGTGGCCGAGAGAGTGTCATGGCAGTAGGACGGTTTTGTCGGAATGCCGTTGGTCCACCCGAATGGGAGTGCGAGGCCATGGGTTCCGTAGTGTGGGTACAGTGTACTAACCTCTACAGAGTGTATATTAAATCTATCGATAGCCGCGCCCGCAGATAAGGGCCCAGGTCAAAAAGTAGGTCACACCATGAGTCAACATTAATAAGAGTAATGTGTTTAATAACAATGAGATGAGTTGGTTGTGATCGCCGTAAGGATCACAGGCCAAGTGTTGGTCGGGTTGTGATCGCCGTAAGGATCACATGCCAAGTGTTGGTCGGGTTGTGATCGCCGTAAGGATCACGGTTTGGGGCCAAGTGTTGGTCAGGTTGTGACCTCCGTAAGGATCATAATGGTATCGAGGATACCGAGTTGTTGGATATTCGTGATGTTGTACGAGAGTCGTGGGTAAAGATCAAGCTCCTTGTGGTCATTCAATGATTACTACGGTATTGTTTATACCAAGCTTGATTTGATCCTGATATGATTGTGTGATGCCCGAGGTTGGTAGGTGGTGCATATAGTGGTTTCATGTTGCATGCCAGTATTGTTGGATTAAGATGTTCATGTTGCGTTAGCGGTATCATGTTCATGTTATATTGTTCTGATGATATCATGAGAATTCCTGTTTAACCTATAATTGCCATGTTGTTGTCTGTCTTGAATGCTTCTGGTTATTGTGAGCTTGCAAGTACATTCAATGTACTGACCTGGCATGTCATGCCAGTTTGCAGGTCATGCCGGATTTGATTGCTTGCTTGTCGTGGTTTCCGTTCGTGCGAGCTAGGATAAGCGTTCCAGCCAGAGTCCCTGCAGAGTGGAGTTCACCACCGTCGTCGTTGTTCCGCTGCTAAAGTTATTCCGCTGCTTCGAGTTGTTCTGCTGCTTGCATAGAGGAACTGAGGATGGCGTAGTGTCACCGTACCGGTGTTATTCATTGTAATATCAGAGACCTTGTATTCATATTCGTGTAATAATAGAAAGCTGGTTTGTTCTATGCTAAGCAGTGCCGTATTCTAGAAGACTTCTCCTCGATCTCTGGGCTGGAATACGGGGCGTTCCGGTTTTCTCTGAGCCGGGGTGCCACATATGATCAATTTGATACTTGATAATTGTTTTGATATATGGAGGTAGTGATATTATAGTCATGCTAGTTGGGTGATTATGAATTTAGAGAATGCTTGTGTTGAAGTTGGCAAGTCCCATAGCATGCACGTATGGTAAAAGTTGTGTAACAAATTTGAAACATGAGGTGTTCTTAGATTGTACATCCTTATGAGTGGCGGTCGGGGACGAGCGATGGTCTTTTCCTACCAATCTATCCCCCTAGGAGAATGCGTGTAGTGCTTGGTTTTTGATGACTTGTAGAATTTTTTCAATAAGTATATGAGTTCTTTATGACTAATGTTGAGTCCATGGATTATACGCACTCTCACCCTTCCATCATTGCTAGCCTCTTCGGTACCATGCATTGCCGTTTCTCACCTTGAGAGTTGGTGCAAACTTCGCCGGTGCATCCAAACCCCGTAATATGATATGCTCTATCACACATAAACCTCCTTATATGTTCCTCAAGACAGCCACCATACCTACCTATTATGGCATTTTCATAGCCATTCCAAGATATATTGCCATGCAACTTTCCACCATTCCGTTCATCATCATGACATGCATCATCATTGTCATATTTCCTTGCATGATCATGTAGTTGACATCGTATTTGTGGCAGAGCCACCATGCATAATTTTTAATACATGTCACTCTTGATTCATTGCCCATCCCCGGTACACCGCCGGAGGCATTCATATAGAGTCATATCTTGTTCTAGTTTTGGGTTGTAATTCATGAGTTGTAAATAAATAGAAGTGTGATGATCATCATTATTAGAGCATTGTCCCTGGATAAAAAAAAGGAAAGGCCAAATAAAAAAAAAGGAAAGGCCAAATAAAAAAAGGCCCAAAAAAAGAAAATAAAAAAAGGGGGGAAATGTTACTATCTTTTTCCACACTTGTGCTTCAAAGTAGCACCATGTTATTCATGTAGAGAGTCTCATATGTTGTCACTTTCATATACTAGTGGGAATTTTTCATTATAGAACTTGGCTTGTATATTCATACGATGGGCTTCCTCAAAATGACCTAGGTCTTCGTGAGCAAGCAAGTTGGATGCACACCCACTAGTTTCTTTTGTTGAGGTTTCATACATTTATAGCTCTAGTGCATTCGTTGCATGGCAATCCCTACTCCTCATGTTGACATCAATTGATGGGCATCTCCATAGCCCATTGATTATCCCCGTCAATGTGAGACTTTCTCCGTTTTTGTCTTCTCCACACAATCCCAATCATCATATTCTATTCCACCCATAGTGTTATATCCATGGCTCACGCTCATGTATTGCGTGAAAGTTGAAAAAGTTTGAGATTATTTAAGTATGAAACAATTGCTTGGCTTGTCATCGGGGGTGTACAAGATGGGAGCATTTTTGTGTGACGAAAATGAAGCATGACCTAACTATATGATTTTGTAGGGATGGACTTTCTTTAGCCATGTTATTTTGAGAAGACATGATTGCTTTGATTAGTATGCTTGAAGTATTACTATTTCTTATGTCAATATGAACTTTTATTTTGAATCATTTGGATCTGAACATTCATGCCACAATAAAGAAAATTACATTGAGAATTATGCAAGGTAGCATTCCACATCAAAAATCTGTTTTTATCATTTACCTACTCGAGGACGAGCAAGAATTAAGCTTGGTGATGCTTGATACGTCTCCAACGTATCTATAATTTTTGATCGTTACATGCTATTATATTACCCGTTTTGGATGTTTATCAGCTTTACTTTACACTTTCATATCATTTTTGGGACTAACCTACTAACCGGAGGCCCAGCCCGTATTGTTGTTTTTTTTGCCTATTTCAGTGTTTCGAAGAAAAGGAATATCAAATAGAGTCCAAACGGAATGAAACCTTCGGGAGCGTGATTTTTGGAACGAACATGATCCAGAGGACTTGGAGTGGAAGTCAAGAAATAAACGAGGCGGCCACAAGGGAGGAGGGCGTCCCCCCCCAGGGTGTGCCCCCCTGTCTCGTGGGCCCCTCGGGCGTCCACCAACCTACTTCTTCCTCCTATATATACCCATGTACCCCGAAAACATCAGAAGCGACCACGAAAAACTATTTCCACTGATGTAACCTTCTGTATCCACGAGATCCCATCTTGGAGCCTTTGTCGGCGCTCCACCGGAGGGGGAATCGACCATGGAGGGCCTCTACATCATCTCCAAGGCCTCTCCGATGAGTTATGAGTAGTTTACCACAGACCTTCGGGTCCATAGTTATTAGCTAGATGGCTTCTTCTCTCTCTTTGAATCTCAATACCATGTTCTCCTTGATCTTCTTGGAGATCTATTCGATGTAACTCTTTTTGCGGTGTGTTTTTCGAGATCCAATGAATTGTGGGTTTATGATCAAGTTTATCTATGATAATTATTTGAATCTCCTCTGAATTCTTTTATGTGTGATTAAGTTATCTTTGCAAGTCTCTTCGAATTATCAGTTTGGTTTGGCCTACTAGATTGATCTTTCTTGCAATGGGAGAAGTGCTTAGCTTTGGGTTCAATCTTGCGGTGTCCTTTCCCAGTGACAGCAGGGCAGCAAGGCACGTATTGTATTGTTGCCATCGAGGATAAAAAGATGGGGTTTATATCATATTGCATGAGTTTATCCCTCTACATCATGTCATCTTTCTTAATGCATTACTCTGTTCTTTATGAACTTAATACACTAGATGCATGATGGACAGCGGTCGATGTGTGGAGTAATAGTAGTAGATGCAGGCAGGACTCAGTCTACTTGTCACGGACGTGATGCCTATATACATGATCATGCCTAGATAATCTCATAATTATTCGCTTTTCTATCAATTGCTCGACAGTAATTTATTCACCCACCGTAATACTTATGCTATCTTGAGAGAAGCCACTAGTGAAACCTATGGCCCCGGGTCTATCTTTTATCATATAAGCTTTTATCTACTTTTATTTGCATCTTTATTTTTCCTATCTGTATTATAAAATATCAAAAATATATTTATCTTGTCATACTATCTCTATCAGATCTCACTTTCGCAAGTGGCCTTGAAGGGATTGACAACCCCTTTATTGCGTTGGTTGCGAGTTCTTGTTTGTTTGTGTAGGTGCGTGGGACTTTTGAGGAGCCTCCTACTAGATTGATACCTTGGTTCTCAAAAACTGAGGGAAATACTTACGCTACTATTGCTGCATCACCCTTTCCTCTTCAAGGAAAACCAACGCAAGCTCAAGACGTAGCAGGGTGTTCATGCCCAAGGGAGAGAACGACGAGCTTACGCGCGCCCTGGGAAATCCTGAACACCCGGGAAGAACACGAGGCAAAGGCGTTGTTCCGTGGTATGAGGGGTTTGTGGACTGGAACGCCGACTACAGAAGCCATGCGAGAAAGAAGATGGAGGAGGAGAAGAAGAGGAAGCTGGAGGAGGAGCAGAGGAAGTAGGAAGCAGAATGCCTTAAAGGCCTAGAATCAACGCACACGGAGTTGGCACTCCAATTCCAGCGGCAGCAGCAACTAATCGACTCACTTAGCCAAGAAAGGGGGTCCCAGCAGCGGCAGCAGCTAGCGGATCCAGCATTGGATAGCACCGTCCATCCATGCCGAGAAGCAGCGTGGGTTCCGCCCCGGGCGAGGCACTGCGGGATAGATACCATGTGGATGACATCATGGAGAACACTAATTGTGAGCTACACTTCAAAATGAAGAACATATCCATGAAGGTGGCAGACATCGTTGCTTATACAAATCCCCCTGAAGTAACCTTCCATTGCAACCCGATTCCAGCTGGCTATGCTTGTGTCATAGTTGATGAAGTGGTGGCACAATATTCGGGGCTAGAGCTTGACATTCCTGGAGGTGACGACGAGCACACACTGGGAGAGGGCATACATCGTATCATCCTTTGGAGAAAGGATTGCATCATCTTTCCAAGGCCACCGACACCGTGTCAGCCGACTCCTCCTCGAAGTCTGCCACCACGTCAGCAGAGTCCCGCTCCTCCAAGTCATCAGTCACCGCCTCAGCAGAGTCCTGCTCCTTCAAGTCAGTCAACGCGTCAGGCCACTCCTCCTCCAAGTCCGGCACTGCGTCAAGCCACTCCTCCTCCTCCAAGTCCGGCACCGCGTTAGCCCACTCCTCCTCCAAGTCAGGCACCGCGTCAGCCGTCTCCGCCGCCTAAGCAACAACGGAAGAGAGTCGCCACAGCTATGGCGCCTAGCGGTGCAAGTACAGGTACATGAGGCAAGAGATAGCAATTTGGTACAAGCCTCACGCCTCTTCCAAAGAGGCCTTACGACATGATTCTGGAGGAAAACGAAGCCGAATGCATAGCCCAAGTGAGGGCCCATTTTGGACCAAAACCCCCACCGCCGCCAAAGGAAAAAGTGCATGAGCATGTCGTTTACCACTTCATTTGTATGGCTCAAGCACCAGCTCCCAAGCCTAGGGACTCGGACTATGAGCGCCAAATCAGGAAGGCTATTACTACCATGAAAAAGATATGTGGGTTGAGTTTCAAGAAATATTTCAGCTATTCAATCAAGACGCACTCGACAAATCTATCGTCGGTTGCTATTGTTTGTAAGTGGTTTCTTTCTATAATTAGTTTAATTATCTAGCTAGCTGCAGTGCTCATTCTATTCATTACCTGTAATTATCATCACTATATTCTCTTCTGTGGTATTATGCAGAATGATGATGTTTGAAATTAAAAAAGCTGGACGCTATGACATTGGGTTCATTGACCCAAATACCATTAATCAAGAGACATGGACAAAAGAATGGTCGAGAAAAGACATAAAGAAAAGCTTGCTAGAGTTCTTGAAGCGCCTAAATCCTTGTCAAGAAATACTACTTCCTTACAACTTCGGGTGAGTCACACTGTCTTGTACTACAAATTCTGTTTTTGCTTACTAGCTAGATGTTAATAAGTGTATAGGGTTTAGGGTAGTTGATGAGTTATGCATGCCTGTTTAATTATACATGCAAACGTGTGTGCATGCAGTTACCACTGGATCTTGTTAATCATTGAAGTTGACAAGGGAAAAGTTCAAGTAGTGGACTCACTACTTAAAAAAGATACTGACTACGAAATCATGAAGGGGGTGGTCAACAGGTAATTTCAATCATTATCAAACTATTTGTCGGCCTCTTTAGTTCGTCATTTCCTCGTATCAACTAATTAATAACTCCTTTATTCATTTTCTTTGCCGGCAGTCAGGGCTTGGCAAAAGTTCATCAAACAGGTTGATGGTCAATAGAAAAAAGAGCTGAAATGGATCCGACCAAAGGTAATTAATTAAGTAGCTAGTACCAGCTAGCTACCATCTCTTTAATTATAGTTTCAATACCATTAATTATCATGTTTGACTAATTATTATCTGATTGAATTCTATTCTCGTAAAGGCCCTAAAGCAGGCGTAGGGGACTGATTTATGTGCATTCTATATTTGCAAGAACATTCGCATGATGACTACCGAAAGAAGCACAACTGATAGAGACCAATGGGTACGTTTGCCAGAACACTATTCACAATTTTTACATCATTATCTAATATCTATACACACAACTAATAATACATGTATATTTTGATCTCTTCTTTAAAGATGAAGGAGATGCGGGATCGGCTCCTACCGGAGGTTCGCGTACGAGCACTTCAAGAGGAAATAGCGGGATTTTTGCTCGACCTGGTCATAGATCCCAAAGGAGAATTCCATTACCCGCAACCGCAGTAATGCCTCCATGTAATGATCTGCAAATTGTAGGAGAAATTGTATATACCAAATTGTATATATACATGTGTGTGTGTGAATGGTGGTGCGAGACATTTGATGATATATATAGACATGATCGGTTCTACAGAAATTCTATTTATATATATGCATAACGTGTACAATATGTAGCATCGTAAAAATACCAGAAAATGAAAAAAAATGGAAAACACAAAATTAAAGGAAAAAAAATCATAAAACCTAAACCTAAAAACCTTTTAGTACCGGTTGGTTTTACCAACCGGTACTAATGGTCTCCCCTCCCCCGGCGCTGGCTCGTGCCACGTGGTGGCCCTTTAGTGGCGGTTCGTGTTGAACCGGTACTAAAGGGGGGGGGCTTTACACTACTAGGGAAAATCTTATACACAGAATCTTACTAGTAGCACGTGTTAAAATGAGGCGCTACTGCTACTTAGCAGTAGCGAGTTGGCTTAAAGGGCGCTACTGTTATCCACTTAGCAGTAGTGCAGCAGGAACAAAACGCGCTACTACTATAATTGCCACACCGTTCCCGACGTGCTAGGTATAGTAGTAGCGCCCTTCTAAAAACTGTGCTACTACTACAAAATTAGTAGAAGCGCACTTTTAGGGTAGGGCGCTACTGCTAAGTTTGAACACACCACGGAACGGGCCCGTCTTAGCAGTAGTGAGTTTGTGAGGGCGCCCTACTGCTACGGATTTTAGCAGCAGCGTGTTTTCGCTCCCCGCGCTACTGTTAAAGCTATTTTCACCTAACCACCCGCGCGGGCTTCCCTCTCCTCTGCTTCCTCCCCCAATTCCCCACTCTCTCTTCTCCCCTCGTCGCCTCCGCCGGAGCCCCTGCCCTCGCCCTTGCCGGAGGCCCTTCCCTCGCTCTCCGTCGTTGTCTCCCTCGACCCGCCTCGCCGCCGACGTCGTCGTCGCGCACCTGTGCCTCCTCCTCCTCGACCTCGACCTTGCCGAAGCCCCTGCCCTCGCTCTCTGCCGCCGTCTCCCTCGACCTGCCTCGCCGCCGTCTCCCCCAACCCCGCCTCGTTGCGCCTCGGTGCCGCCGTCTCCCCCGACCCCATCTCTCTCCCCGCCCTCTGTAAGCACTCTCCCCTTCCTCTTCTCTGCTCTCTGTTAGTATGAACCCTAGATATTTACTGCTAGTTAGTATAAACCCTAGGCTATTTTTAGTGCTAGTTAGTTAATTACAATTAGTATTAACCCTATTTAATTAGGTAGTACGAACCCTAGTTAAAAAATGGATACTTATATGGTAATTAGGGCAGTGGTTCCTAGGTACTAATTAGTTAGTAAGAACTAGGTACTAATTAGGTACTAGTTTATTTTTATTTATAGTGAGTTTATTTTTAGTAAGAACTAGTTGAATTAATAGAAGTAGTTACTAAGAACTTGTTGCTATTTTTTTAGTTAAAGCAATTTTTCCCGCATCGACGTGGACAATGCCTATCCCGCATCCTCGTCGTTGAGTCGGTGAAGGACGACACCTGCTTGACCAGATGGGCCATGTCCGGGACTGGGCTCCGCCGGGGTGGTACTGGGAGGCGCTACCTACCAGGGGCCCAGGTTGGTGAGGAGCCAGCCTGTCGTTGACCCGAACCTTCTTTGGTGGCAGTCGCGTGGGCCAGTGACGGTCCAGAGGCTCGAGGACCCCGCGGAGGTGGTGCGTCACCGTGTCAGTGAGGAGGACGTGCCCGTCCGTTTCTACTTGTTTGCATTGGAGCACAGGTTCTCCAATCCCTACCAGGTTCTCCAGGGATCTCACTGGAACTATGATCCCGTGTTGGTTCCTTCTCTGTGGGTGTCCACCGCTCGCGCCGATACCCGTCGTGTTCTAGGGTTTTAGTTGTATTAGTGATGTTATATGTATGATACTATTCGGGATGTATTAGTGATAATATTCGCGATGTACGGACGCATGAGATGATTTACTTTTGCTTATTGAATGCATGCTAATTTGAGTCCTATAAGATATTTTGAAATGTATATCTTGTGTTGCTCAAATAGGATATGTGCTTGCCCAAGTAGCCGGTCATGTTTGCATGTTACACCTCCGAGTGGCCTATGTTTTCCCGAAGTTTTGATTCATTTCCGTTCCGGCAAATTTCGGGCGCTCGATATGTCCTATTTTAGCAAAGGTCATGCCGTATTTTTCCGTGAATTTTGGCATGACTTGTGCCAGAATATGTAGGAAATATCGAGTGCCCCGGATTTGAGTGTTGAGTATCCTGGTAGTTGTCTTCGATCGATTTTCAATTAATGTTTTAACTATGAACATAGGAAATGTCTGACGATGAAAAGGATTTCGCTATTTGCAAATACTGCAAATACGAGCACGGCCTATGCGACAGAATCTTCCTAGATGACGATAGGCACTTCAGCATCAAGCTGGACGAGAACTTCGAAGTGGATACAGTAAGTCACAACGACAAGTCTTTTTTCGTAATTAAGCATGACATCTACTTAATTTGCTTCAACTTATATTTTTTTTACTATTCTACTAGCGTATCCCCTGCCATGCAAGAGTTTTTGTATTGGATAAGATATGTTTCAGTCGTACTATGGAGGTAAAGAAAGTTTACTTGAAGACCAAGCATGGTCATATTTTCCACGCAAAATTATACAATTCAGACGACTGCACCTATTTTGGATGCAAAACATGGCGAGCACTATGCAAGACTTATGCATTTGAGCCTGATATGATTATCACCTCTGATATTCGTCTGGAAGATGATATTGAAGGTAATACTGGCATCTGGGTCGATGTGCATACGCCTCCAGTTATACCATTATGTGAGTTTCTCAACCATATTTATGTCTTTGATATTGTTTATTCAAAAATAGTTGACAACTAATTTCTATTTTCAGCTTATTTACGTTCAAGCAAACATGTCCAGCGCTTGGTAGACATGACCTACTACTGTCCCGGGGCTGAACTAAACTTCGAGGAGCTAAGTCATTATGTTTCATGGCTTGCGGATCTTGATACTGTCAAGACAAAATTTCTTCCTAGATTTAGAAATGTTAGTACTGAAAACGTGCGACCAATAGTGTTCGTAATGAACTACGGTCACATCTATTTAGGAAAGATGGTAAGATTTTTACTATTTGTCCTCAGTGCATCTTTTCCATACATTATTTTTTTAAGCTAAACTTCATTACTAAGTATGTTACCATACGATGTTCTTCAACAGGGACTACCGATGAATGTTGTGCCTTATGGGATCGAGACTAAAGGTACCATGAGTATTGTTAGCTTACGGCCAAGGTATCCAACAAATCACTATAGTGCATTCAGTGTTAGCGAAGAATTCTTAATAGTGAAAGACTGGACCAAATCTGTGATGGAGGAGCACAGACAAGTACTAGGGGGCGGCAAGCAGAAGCGCAGCCCACAATTAAGAGACAGGTTCATCTGCATGCTCCAACTTGATGAAGGAGGAGAGCTACACATGTTTTATGTTATTTTACCTGAGAGAGAGCAGCAGGAGTGATTAGCTAGCTAGAAATGAGTTTAAAGATGATGATGTGCTACACTATGACTATGATGATTAAATAGCTAGTGTTGGTGGTAATGACTATGATGATTATTATGAGCTAGTGTTAGTGGTGATTAAATAAATACTGTTGGTGCTAATGACTATGATGATGATTAAATACCTTGTGCTGACGGGTTAGATTCAAGTGGAGGCAACATGTGGTGCACATCGAAAGTACTAGTAGTCCAAACTAGATCAAGTTTGGATTAGTAGTATACTTTTGACATGCACCACATATTGCCTCCACTTGAACCTAATCCACCTTCATTTGACACATTGTTATGGACATAATGATATAAACCTCATAATTGGTATTGTACCAAAATTTGTATAACGGCGTATAAATACACTAAAAAATAAAAATAAAATACTAGTAGCGATGGATAGTAAACACGCTGCTACTAGCTAGATTAGCAGCAGCACAAGAGATAACAAGCGTTGTCGCTATGTGTCTTACCAGTAGCGCGTGTCGCACGTGCTACTGCTAAGTAATAGCTGTAGCGCCTTATTAGTAGCACGGCTGCCCGTGCTACTAGTGGGCATTAAACCCGCGCTACTACTAGGGTTTTCCCTAGTAGTGTTAGTCCCCACCCTTTAGTGTCGGTTGTAGAACCGGCACTAAAGGGCCTTGCGAACCGGTGCTCACCCGGTTCTGTACTAGTGCCCGCACCCTTTGGCTGTTGCCCTCTTTTTCACTCAGTTTAAGTAGAGGCTGACACTTTAGGCTTTGGTCTAGGCATTTTCTGTTGGCATCCCGTTGTCCACGGCCCAGCAAGACCAGACTACTTCTGGTGCTTTCTTATTCTTTCCTGCTCTGCACTGAGTCACGGTGGTTATGGCATAAACTACTCATCTTTATTCTTTTCTTTTATGCGGGGAAATCAACTTTATTCCATGGACGGTCATGATGAACTTCTTTGGTTATTACAACGGGATGAGACGAACACATGCACACACAAACAGCTATAGCTTCCTAAGTAGCACATGACAAACATCATCATCCAGATATGACCCCAAAGTCATCGAATTAAGATTACTTATGGCAACAGCAATACGGGTAGGGGTGGTGCTCACAATAGCTCTTGAGGTAGTCGTGGCCTTTGCTTATGTGAAAGTTTCAGCACTTGTGCTGGTCATAATTATGCACCGGTCTCTTGCGTTCCCGCATAGATTCACGATATGTGTCGGGATTCATTTCTCTATGTGCACGCACGCACGCAAGGGACGAACAATTAGTACGTGCGTGTTCCATATGAATGAAAGAATAAAGCATGACTGATGACCCACAAGTATAGGGGATCTATAGTAGTCCTTTCGATAAGTAAGAGTGTCGAACCCAATGAGGAGCAGAAGGAAATGACAAGCAGTTTTCAGTAAGGTATTCTCTGCAAGCACTGAAATTATCAGTAACAAATAGTTTTATGATAAGATAATTCGTAACGGGTAACAAGTAACAAAAGTAAACAAGGTGCAACAAGGTGGCCAAATCCTTTTTGTAGAAAAGTACAAGCCTGGACAAACTCTTATATAAAGGAAAGCGCTCCCGAGGACACATGGGAATTATCATCAAGCTAGTTTTCATCATGCTCATATGATTCGCGTTCGTTACTTTGATAATTTGATATGTGGGTGAACCGGTGCTTTGGGTACTACCCTTCCTTGGACAAGCATCCCACTTATGATTAACCCCTCTCGCAAGCATCCGCAACTACGAAAAAATAATTAAGGTAAATCTAAACATAGCATGAAACATGTGGATCCCAATCAGCCCCTTACGAAGCAACGCATAAACTAGGATTTAAGCTTCTGTCACTCTAGCAACCTACAATCTTCTTATTACTTTCCAATGCCTTCCCCTAGGCCCAAATAATGGTGAAGTGTCATGTAGTCGACGTTCACATAACACCACTAGAGGAAAGACAACATACATCTCATCAAAATATCGAACGAATACCAAATTCACATAACTGCTTATAACAAGACTTCTCACATGTCCTCGGGAACAAATGTAACTCCTCACAAATCATATTCATGTTCATAATCAGAGGGTTATTAATATGCATAAAGGATCTGAACATATGATCTTTCACTGAATAAACCAACTAGCATCAACTACAAGGCGTAATCACCACTACTAGCAACCCACAGGTACCAATCCGTGGTTTTGAGACAAAGATTGGATACAAGAGATGAACTAGGGTTTGAGAGGAGATGGTGCTGGTGAAGATGTTGATGAAGATTGGGGCCCTCCCGATGAGAGGATCGATGGTGATGACGATGGTGACGATTTCCCCCTTCCGGAGGGATGTTTCTCCGGCAGAACAGCTCCGCCTGAGCCCTAGATCTATTCTGCCCAGATTCCGCCTCGAGACGGCGGCGCTTCGTCCCGAAAGCTTCCTTATGGTTTTTTTTCCAGGGCAAAAGACACCTCATACCGGAAGATGGGCATTGGGGGGCTTCCAGGTGGCCCACGAGGCAGGGGGCGCGCCCAGGGGGGTAGGGCGCGCCCTCCACCCTCGTGGACAGGGTGTGGCCCCCTCTGGTGATTTCTTTGCCCAATATTTTTAATATATTCCAAAACTGACTTTCGTGGAGTTTCAGGACTTTTGGAGTTGTGCAGAATAGGTCTTCAATATTTGCTTCTTTTCCAGCCTAGAATTCCAGTTGTCGGCATTCTCCGTCTTTATGTAAACCTTGTAAAATAAGAGAAAAAAGGTATAAGTATTGTGACATAATGTGTAATAACAGCCCATAATGCAATAAATATCGATATAAAAGCATGATGCAAAATAGACGTATCAATGACATAGTAAGAAATACTACTCTAAATACCCTTGGCGTTGCAGGACAAAGAGGCCGACTTGAACAAAAAAGCTACGGCCAAGCACAGAAACTGTGTGTTGTTCCTGACATGTGACATGGTGAATGACTGGCTAGCTAATTAATCCTTTTCTTCTAGATGTTGTTGTCTTTTTGGTCGGGGGACGCTTTATGTGTTTTATTCAATTTTTTCTTGTTATTTTCTTTGCATTCTTCAAATGTGTGAAATTCTTTTCAATATCAATGTATTTTTTTCCATTTTTGCGCTTTTAGAAGAAACAATGAACTTTTTATGTAAATTTGTGAACTTTTTTAAAAGATGATGAACTTTTTTCCAAATTCGATGAACTTCTAAAAATTTGATGGATTTTTTTAAAATTTCATGTACATTTTTTAATTCATTATTTTTTTACAAAAAAATGTTTTTATTTTTTTATAAAGTCAATGGTTGATCGGTCAACTGTGACTAGTTATCAGCGAACCAAACGACCAGTCAGCAACCAAAGCGACCTGACCGAGCCAGCGAGCGCGTGTTTGGGTCGGGCCCAAGAGTGTGGCTACATGTGCCACCACGGCGAAGGGGCGCCTGAAGCGCCATCTAGGAGCTCCCACGCCCTTCGGTTGCCGCCCCCTCTTTCACTCCATTTAAGTAGAGGCCAACACTTTAGGCTTTAGTCTGGGCTTTTTCTGTCGCCATCCCGTCGTCCACGGCCCAGCAAGCCCAGGCTAATTCTGGTCCTTTCTTCTCTTTTTCCTGCTCTGCACTGAGTCATGGTGGTCGTGACATAAACTACTCATCTTTATTCTTTCTTTTTTGCGGAGGAATCATCTTTATTCCACGGACAGTCATGATGAAATGCTTTGGTTATTACAATGGGATGAGACCAGCACTCACACACACACACACACACACACACACACACACACACACACACACAAATAGCTATAGCTTTCTAAGTAGCACATGACAAACATCATCATCTAGATATCACCCCAAAGTCATCGAATTGAGATTACTTATGGCAACAACAACACAGGTAGGGGAGGTGCTCAAATAGCTCTTGAGGTAGTCGTAGCATTTGCTTATGCAGAAGTTTCAACACTTGCACTGGTCATAATCATGCACTTGAATGGCCCAAAGTACTTGAATGACAACTTATGGCTGGTGCTGCTATTAACTGAACTTTGCACATGCAGTTGCAGTTTGATGTATACTTCATCTCCAGATTTAAGGAAAGATGAGTGTGTTTTTTATCCGACTGTACATTCATGATGTGACGAGCTCAGTCCAGATGTTATTTCAACACTTGTTCCACGATTTTTCTTTCTTCAAGCCATTCTTTCAGGACAGGAATCTTACAAGTAGATGCGGCTTCAATGCCTCAATGGCACGGTTTGTGGCCATATAGGGCATGGAACGGCGACATGTCCAGGGCAGAGTGATAGCTCCAGTTGTACCAAAACTCAGTCAGTGAAAGGAATTGACTCCAGTGATTTGTGCGGGCATGGATAAAACTACGCAAATAGATTTCCAAGCATTGGTTGACACGCTCAGACTGACCGTCCATTTGCGGGTGCTACGGCGTGCTCATGTTGAGCTCAGTCCCGACGATCTTGAACAACTCTTGCCAAAATCTACTTGTAAACATTGGATCCCAATAGGAGATGGTGGCTTTAGGAAGACCGTGTAGCTTATAGACATTATCCAGGTAAGTTCAAGCTACTTTAGTTGCAGTAAAGGGATGATTCAGAGGTAAGAAGTGAGAATATTTCATGAATTTGTTTGTGACAACCAAGATGTAGTTCGCTCTATTGGATTGAGCTCCAAAAGACCAAGATATTTGACCTGTTCCGATAGCCTGTTGACAGACAGCGCAGGTGCGTACATACTGATACTGTCGGACGGTGTCCTCCATCTTTGGCCAAGCAAACAGGCGACGCACACGGTGATAGGTGACTCGGAAGCCGAAGTGACCACCCATTGTGTTGTCACGGAATACACAGAGGATATATTGGTGAAGAGCTGGAGAGCCGCCGAGCCACTGTCGGTTGCGAAAATAGAGTAACCCATCAGAGACACAAAACCTCTGCTTTGGGTCTGGCCACCGTGAGAATTCAGAGAGCGGCTTTCGACATTGGCCATTTTTTGCATAACCAGCACGGATGTCCTCAACATAATGGCAAACTAAGATGGCCATGGCTTGGTTTGGAGTGTGTAGACGACAAGACCTGGCATCTGCTCACCGTTGGTGGTGCCCTGGCGGTAGCAAATTTTATATCTCAGTGAGTAACTTTGTGAAAGCTTTCTGTTGCCACACCATTGACGGCAGTTGATCATTTAGATGCACAAGACTGCGTTAATTAGCGCGAATCAAGGACTCATCATGGTGAACATAGGGGCGCCACTGTTCTGTGGCCATCGGAATAGCAAGGCATTCTTTCTTGTAAGTGGTCACACCTCTGTTCTTTATTCCTAGGGGATGAGACGAACACGCACACACACATACACAAACAGTTATAGCTTTCTAAGTAGTACTCCCTCCGTAAACTAATATAAGAGCGCTTAGATCACTACTTTAGTGATCTAAACGCTCTTATATTAGTTTACAGAGGGAGTACATGACAAGCAGCAGCATCCAGATATCACCCCAAAGTCATCGAAATGAGATTGCTTATGGCAACAGCAATACGGGTAGGGGTGGTGCTCACAGTAGCTCCTAAGGTAGTCGTAGCTTTTGCTTACGCAGAAGTTTCAGCACTTGCACTGCTCATAATCATGCACCGGTCCCTTGCATTCCCATATAGATTCACAGTATGTGTCAGGATTCGTGTCTGCATGCGCACGCACGCACGCACAGAATGGACGAATAATTACTACGTGTGTGCCCCATGTGAAAGAAAGAATGGAAGAATGAAGCATCACGTATTAAGAAATACTACTCTACATACCCTTGGCGATGCAGGAGAGGGAGGCCGACATGACGAGAAGAACTACTGCCAAGCACAGAAACTGTGTGTTGTTCGTGGCATGTGCCAATGACTGGCTAGCTAATTCATCCTCTTCTTCCAGACGGTATTTGTCTTTTTGGTCGATGGATGCTTTGTGTGTTTATTTCAGTTTTTCTTGTTATTTTCTTTCCGTTCTTTCAATGTGTGAAATTCTTTTTAAAATCAATGTATTTTTTTATTTTTACGCTTTTTAAAAACATATCTCCATAAACTTTTATCAAATTTATGAATTTTTTTGTAAATTTGTGAACTTTTTTAAAAAACAAAGAACTTCTTGAAATTTGAAAAAATTATTGAAAATTCAGTGCATTTTTTAATTCATGATTTTTTTGATTTTTTTCAAAAAAACATATTAATTTTTTTTAAGTCAATGGTTGACCGGTCAACCATGACCAGTCAGCAGTGAATACAACGACCAGTCAACAACCGAAGCGACCTGACGGAGTCAGCGAGTGTGTGTTTGGGTCAGGCCCAAGAGTGTGGCTGTGTGCGCCACCTCGGCGAAGGGGCGCCAGAAGCGTCGTCTAGGAGCTCCCGTGCCCTTCGGCTGCTGCCCTCTCTTTCTTAGTTTAAGTACAGGCCAACACTTTAGGCTTTGGTCTGGGATTTTTCTGTCGCGATTCCATCATCCACGGCCCAGCAAGCCCAGGCTACTTCTGGTGCTTTCTTTTTCTTTCCTGCTCGCACTGAGTCATGGTGGTTGTGATAGAAACTACTCTTTTTTTTAGGGGAAATCATCTTTATTCCACGAACAATCATGATGAAATGCTTTGTTTATTACAATGGGATGAGACCAACACACACACAAACAGCTATAGCTTTCTAAGTAGCACATGACAAACATCATCATCCAGATATCACCTCAAAGTCATCGAATTGAGATTACTTATGGGAACAACAATACGGGTAGGGGTGGTGCTCACAATAGCTCCTGAGGTAGTCGTAGCCTTTGCTTGCGCAGAAGTTTCGGCACTTGCGCTGGTCATAACCATGCACCGGTTTCTTGCATTCTCACATACTCCCTCTGTTCCTAAATGTAAGTCTTTCTAGAGATTATAATATAGACTACATACGAAGCTAAATTAGTGAATCTATACTCTAAAATATGTCTATATACATCCGTATATAGTCCATATTGAAATCTCTAGAAAGACTTATATTTAGAAACGGAGGGAGTAGATTCATGGTATATGCCAGGATTTGTGTCTGCATGCGCATGCACACACGCACAAAAAGGACGAACAAATTTTTTTTTGAGAAGTTTTTCATTCATATCATGAATCAGTACAACGAAGTTCACCCTTACAAGCACGCTGTAACGCAAACACAAAGGGCCATGAACACCTAGAGTATCCTAAAACAACCATAACACAAGAAGATCTCCGGGGCCCTGGGTCATCATCCCTGAATTTTAAGAGAAAACCCCTGCAGCAGAAGGATCTGCAACCAGTCGCAAGCAGGTCATCACCTTCGACCACGGTACAATTGCCGCCACGCTGCTTCCTCCTTTCTTGACCCCAGTGCTGAGAGGGCATGGACATCAATCCAATACACCTGCGGCAGTCGTCGCCATCTTTGGCTTTGAGTACCGCGAAAAGTGTCCCTTCCGGAAGGAAGAGAACTCGAGTCATCCGACCGGTCCAGCACCGCGGCCGGGCCATCCGCCCGAACAAAGCAGGATCTCCCACCAGCATCAGCGCAGAGGAAGAAGAAGAACATCAGCAGCAAATCATACCAACAAGGAAGAAGAAGGGTCTTCGTCTCCCTGCATCCATCGCCCATCTGAGAACCCAAACGGCCAGTGCCGATGGACCTCCAGCCACCATAGCCCGCGACCTCGACGAGATCCGGGGATCCCCAACCCCGCTGGCTCCTAGACGAAGGCAAAAGCCTCGCCTGACCGTATACGGAGTCCGGAGAAACTTATTCCGACGCGACACCACCGCAACGGCCTCGGCAGCGTCTCCCTCAACCCTAACCCTACCACACACCCGCCTAGCGAACAGATCCCAGGTTCCCCCTCCCTCCCGCCGCCGGAGCGGCCGACAGAGAGAAAGGGAACCGGAGGCGTCACCGGCGGCGCGCAAGGACCTCGTCGCCTCCTGATCGCCTCGTGCATCAGATCCTACTTTTCCGGAGACTTTGAAACCTCTTTTTAAAGGACGAACAATTAGTACGTGTGTTCCATGTGAAAGAAAGAATGAAGCATCACGTAGTAGAAATTGTACTCTACATACCCTTGGCGTTGCAGGATAAGGGAGGCCGGCATGACTAGAACAGCTACGGCCAAGCACAGAAACTGCGTGTTGTTCCTGGCATGTGCTATGGCGAATGATTGGCTACACTAGTAGAAAAAAGGTCATTTGTTCCTGTTGGTAAGACCCATTTGTCTCAGTTGTTGAACCGGGACTAAACGGTCGTTACTAAAGCCCTAGGCCTTTAGTCCCGGTTGTTACACGAACCGGGACAGATGGGCCTTCACGTGGCTGGTGCAGCGAGCCCAGACAGAAGGGCCTTTGGTGCCGGTTGGTGGCACCAACCGGGACCAATAGTCATCCACGAATCAGCAGCTGGCAGGAGCTGAGGTTTTTTTTTGAAAGGGGGTGGGTTTAGGGGGTTTTGGGGGGGTTAATTTAGGTGTTTCATATATTGTGTTAGCTAGCTAATTAATAGAGAAAAGTGTCCTCTCTTATCTCCATGCTTGGTCGACGCTACGTACTATACGTATAGAGAGGACTCGACACACTAGCTAGTAAGCAAATGAAGGAAACAGAAGATCGTCATGAACATATGCATACAGAGGGAAGTGATATCAACCTCTCCTTCTCCGAGAGATTGTTCGAACAACAAGTTTTCATATATCTATCCGACGCTACTGGCTACATATATACAATATAAGATCTCTTACAATATAATCCCCTAATTATATATGAACTCAGGGTCCACATGGTATTCTCCGTATTTATCGATCACGTGGTCAAGAAAGAATGCCGCAAATTCCTCTTGAATTGCTCGCATGCGATCTGGTGCTAGGAGTTCATCCCGCATCTGAAACATCTAATTTGAAGAAGGGGACCAATACATATATATGAATGAATGAAACTCAACACAAGTCATGGTAATAAAATAAAATTGTGAATATTATTGCTTACGCACTTCATATTATTTGTTAGAGTAGTCCCGCTCATAGGTCATGTGGCGGATGGACTCGCAAACGTAGTATCCATAGTAATTATTCTCGGCTTCCTGCCACAACCACTTTACAAGAAATAGAGGTCAATCAAACTGATAAGCTGAAAGTGCTAGTTATCGACTAGAGGGGGGGGGGGGTGAATAGGCAATTTTTATGAAAGTCTTCAAAACGTGGAAGTTTCGAAGACAAACAATAGAAATGACCTAATTGATATGCAGCGGAAGATAAACTACAACAAGCAAGCCATAGTCAAGTATGCAATAATGTGAAAGTACAAAGACTAATAGCAGCTTGGTAGTAAGGATCAGGATGGAAGATAGTATGAAGCCAACAAACGATAGTAGTCAAGCAATGAAGTCAAATAGGTACGACAAATAGGCAATGACTTCACGAAGACAAACACTAAGTAAAGGAAGGGAGAGGATAGAACCAGTCACTCGTTGAAGACACAGGATTTGTTGGACCAGTTCCAGTTGCTATGACAACTGTACGTCTGGTTAGGGAGGCTGAGATTCAACTCAGAAGACCGCGTCTTCACCTTATTCCCCTTGAGCTAAGGACACACAGTCCTCGCCCAATCACTCTAGTAAGTCTTCAAGGTAGACTTCCGAACCTTCACAGACTTCGTTCACCGGCGATCCACAATGACTCTTGGATGCTCAGAACGCGACACCTAACCGGCTGGAGGATACACAGTCCTCAAGTGTAGTAAGTCTTCAGGTCACACAGACAGAAAGACTTCAGTGATGCCTAACACTCTTTGGCTCTGGGTGTTTGGGCTTTGTCCTCGCAAGGATTTCTCTCTCTCAAAGGCTTCGAGGTGGGTTGCTCTCAAATGACAAAAGTCATGAACTAACTCTAAGCAGCCACCAATTTATGGTGTAGGGGGTGGGCTATTTATAGCCACAAGGCAACCCGACCTGATATGTCCGAAATGACCCTGGGTCACTAAGGAACTGACACGTGTTCCAACGGTCAGATTTCAAACACACACGGTAACTTTACTTGGGCTACAAGCAAAGCTGACTCATCCAGCTCTGGATAAGATTTGCTCTCATTGTCTTCGCTCGAAGACATAGGATTTAGGTTGAGCATCACTTCAGTCATTCTGACTTTGTTCACTTGGACCCCACTTAACAGTACGGTGGTTCCTATGACTCAACAAATAAGAAAAGGAAACAACGAAACGACACAGTCTTCGCGCTCCATAGTCTTCACTCAATGTCTTCTCATGTCATAGTCTTCAATATGAATATCTTCACATACCACCATTGCCGTCAATGTCTTCATACATTTTTAGGGGTCATCTCTGATAGGTAAACCGAATCAATGAGGGACACTACCTGCATTATCCTGCAATTCTCACAAACGCATTAGTCCCTCAACCAACTTTGTCGTCAATACTCCAAAACCAACTAGGGGTGGCACTAGATGCACTTCAATCTCCCCCTTTTTGTGATTGATGACAAACTGGTTGAAGTTTTCAACGGGGATAAAGTATGTGAAATTGTAAAGGATAGGGTATTGTCTTCATAAGTGGCAAAGGCTCCCCCTGAAGATGTGCATATAGGTAATTTGCTTTTGGAATGCAAATGCACATGGCAGGTTGTACTTGTGGAGATCCTCTTCAACTTATGAAGATAATTCATCATGCATGAAATGATATTACTAAGAGAGTGACATGCATAATGAAAAATGGACGTCTGCAGAATGATCTAAGTGCGGAAGTTATCATCGCACATGGAAAAGCAAGTAAGTACCAGACGACCATCAAGTTTAAGTGTTACAACTCAAAGAACAAAGTGTATCAAAAGCAAGAGTGTAAACACTAGGCAAAATATAAAGCAACCACCCATTTGAAACCGCTTGAAGACTATCAAACTCATATGCTTCTCCCCCTTTTGTCAGTAATGACCAAAAAGGTTTGAAGACATAGAGCATCTACTCGTTCTCATGAGGAGTAGGTGAAGCAGCAGGGTTGTCGTTGTTGTTTGGCGGCGCAGACGAACTTGTTGCAGTGTTGATGCGTGCAGAAGTAGGGGGCGGTGAAGTAGCATCGTCTTCATCATCAATCACTTTGGCATTCACAGTTGCCGCGGAGGAAGAATAGTCAGAGTCTTCAAGGGATGGAGTGTGACGTAGGACAGCATTCCGAGGAGGAGTGGAGTCAAACTTGAATCTTTTAGTGAAGCCATCGTCTTGAAGATCTTCTTCAGCACTGAGCAGCGTCAAACTCTTCCATGATCGCCGACATGTCTCGTGAGTGACAAAAGCATTCTTGGTGGCAAGATTTCGAATGCGATTGACGTCCACCAATAGGCTTTGCATCTGTCGCTTGAGCCAAAAGTGATGTTTGTCTTGTTTCTTATGAAGTGCCACAAGAAGTTCTTGGTCATTTAGGACGCGAGAGCGCTTCTTAGGCCTTTGGGAAATTATGCTCTCAGTAGCTTCAGTTTGCACACGATGAGGCAGACGAGTGTTTCCAGCCATTGGATAGACATGAGTTACTTCTTGGACTCCATCCATGGGCTGAGTGAAGCTTTGGTGTTCAGCATTTTGAAGACAAAGAGGCTTCTTGGCAGGCTCAGGGTATATGGCTTCAACTGACATATCAACCTCTGGTAGAAAGATCAGATGATTACGAGCAGAGGGCTGATAGTTGATAGCAGAGTGTAGCTTGATGAGGCGCATGACCCATGGAGCATAGAATTTCAGGCCAAAAAGGTCAGATCCAGACGCAGCCAGTTGCCGGAGGAAGAATTCTTGTGTATTGAAGCTGATGCCATTGAGGATGTAAAAGACCAATGTCTTCATGGCTCCTTCAAGTTTTGCAGCTGATGAATGTCCTTTGATAGGCCATAGAGTCCGCCTGATGATGTGATATATTGTGCGAGGCAGATACTCAAGGTCATCAACAAAGAACTCCTTTGGATATTCAACGTTAGGTGGCAGAGGCTTCATCATGCTCAACATCTGGCTCGTGTTGGGCTCTGGCTTGTGGAAGATACTGAAGGAAATATACCCTAGAGGCAATAATAAAGTTATTATTTATTTCCTCATATCATGATAAATGTTTATTATTCATGCTAGAATTGTATTAATCGGAAACATGATACATGTGTGAATACATAGACAAACATATAGTCACTAGTATGCCTCTACTTGACTAGCTCATTAATCAAAGATGGTTGTGTTTCCTAACCATAGACATGTGTTGTCATTTGATTAATGAGATCACATCATTAGGAGAATGATGTGATTGACATGACCCATTCCGTTAGCCTAGCACCTGATCGTTTAGTATATTGCTATTGCTTTCTTCATGACTTATACATGTTCCTATAACTATGAGATTATGCAACTCCAGTTTACCGGAGGAACACTTTGGGTGCTGCCAAACGTCACAACGTAACTGGGTGATTATAAAGGAGTACTACAGGTGTCTCCAAAGGTACATGTTGGGTTGGCGTATTTCGAGATTAGGTTTTGTCACTCCGATTGTCGGAGAGGTATCTCTGGGCCCTCTCGATAATGCACATGACTATAAGCCTTGCAAGCAATGTAGTTAATGAGTTAGTTACGGAATGATGCATTACGTAACGAGTAAAGAGACTTGCCGGTAACGAGATTGAACTAGGTATTGGATACCGACGATCGAATCTTGGGCAAGTAACATACCGATGACAAAGGGAACAACGTATGTTGTTATGCGGTTTGACCGATAAAGATCTTCGTAGAATATGTAGGAACCAATATGGGCATCCAGGTTCCGCTATTGATTATTGACCGAGAATAGTTCTAGGTCATGTCTACATAGTTCTCGAACCCGTAGGGTCCGCACGCTTAATGTTACGATGACAGTTTTATGACTTTATAAGTTTTGATGTACTGAAGTTTGTTCGGAGTCCAGGATGTGATCACGGACATGACGAGGAGTCTCGAAATGGTCGAGACATAAAGATTGATATATTGGACGACTATATTCGGACACCGGAAGTGTTCCGGACGTTTTCGGAGAAAACCGGAGTGCCGGAGGGTTACCGGAACCCCCCCGGGAGAAGTAATGGGCCCTATGGGCCTTAGTGGAGAGAGAGAGAGGGGCAGCCAGCATGGTCCACGCGTCCCCTCCTCCTCTGGTTCGAATTGGACTAGGAGGGTGGGGCGGCGCCCCCCTCTTTCCTTCTCCCTCTCCCCCTTCCTTTTCCCCTCCTAGTAGGAGTAGGAAAGGGGGAGTCCTACTCCTACTAGGAGGAGGACTCCTCCTCCTGGCGCGCCCTCTAGGGCCGGCCGGCATCCCCCCTTGCTCCTTTATATACGGGGGCGGGGGGCATCCTAGGACACACAAGTTGATCTACGGATCGTTCCTTAGCCGTGTGCGGTGCCCCCCTCCACCATATTCCACCTCGCTCATATCGTCGTGGAGTTTAGGCGAAGCCCTGCGCCGGTAGAGCATCATCATCGTCACCACGCCGTTGTGCTGACGGAACTCATCCCCGACGCTTTGCTGGATCGGAGCCCGGGGATCGTCATCGAGCTGAACATGTGCTGAACTCGGAGGTGCCGTATGTTCGGTACTTGGATCGGTCGGATCATGAAGACGTACGATTACATCAACCACGTTGTCATAATGCTTCCGCTTACGGTCTATGAGGGTACATGGACAACACTCTCCCCTCTCGTTGCTATGCCACCACCATGATCTTGCGTGTGCGTAGGAATTTTTTTTTGAAATTACTACGTTTCCCAACAGTGGTATCAGAGCCAGGTTTTATGCGTTGATGTTATATGCACGAGTAGAACACAAGTGAGTTGTGTGTGATACAAGTCATACTGCGTACCAGCATGTCATACTTTGGTTCAGCGGTATTGTTGGATGAAGCGGCCCGGACCGACATTACGCGTACGCTTACGCGAGACTGGTTTTACCCCCGTGCTTTGCACACACGTGACTAGTGGGTGTCTGTTTCTCCAAGTTTAGTTGAACCGAGTGTGGCTACGCCCGGTCCTTGCGAAGGTTAAAACAACACTAACTTGACGAATTATCGTTGTGGTTTTGATGCGTAGGTAAGAACGGTTCTTGCTAAGCCCGTAGCAGCCACGTAAAATTTGCAACAACCAAGTAGAGAACGTCTAACTTGTTTTTGCAGGGCATGTTGTGATGTGATATGGTCAAGACGTGATGCTATATTTTATTGTATGAGATGATCATGTTTTGTAACCGAAGTTATCAGCAACTGGCAGGAGCCATATGGTTGTCGCTTTATTGTATGAAATGCAAACGCCCTGTAATTGCTTTACTTTATCACTAAGCGGTAGCGATAGTCGTAGAAGCAATAGATGGTGTAACGACAACGATGCTACGATGGAGATCAAGGTGTCGCGCCGGTGACGATGGTGATCACGATGGTGCTTCGGAGATGGAGATCACAAGCACAAGATGATGATGGCCATATCATATCACTTATATTGATTGCATGTGATGTTTATCCTTTATGCATCTTATATTGCTTTGATTGACGGTAGCATTTTAAGATGATCTCTCACTAAAAATTATCAAGAGGTGTTCTCCCTGAGTATGCACCATTGCCAAAGTTCATCGTGCCCAGACACCACGTGATGATCGGGTGTGATAAGCTCTACATCCATCTACAATGGGTGCAAGCCAGTTTTGCACACGCAGAATACTCAGGTTAAACTTAACGAGCCTAGCATATGCAGATATGGCCTCGGAACACGGAGACCGGAAGGTCGAGCGTGAATCATATAGTAGATATGATCAACATAGTGATGTTCACCATCTCCATGTCACGTGATGATCGGACATGGTTTAGTTGATTTGGATCACGTGATCACTTAGATGACTAGAGAGATGTCTGTCTAAGTGGGAGTTCTTATGTAATATGATTAATTGAACTTAAATTTATCATGAACTTAGTACCTGATAGTATTTTGCTTATCTATGTTTGTTTGTAGATAGATGGCTCGTGTTGTTGTTCCATTGAATTTTAATGCGTTCCTTGAGAAAGCGAAGTTGAAAGATGATGGTAGCAATTACACGGACTGGGTCCGTAACCTGAGGATTATCCTCATTGCTGCACAGAAAAGTTACGTCCCGGAAGCACCGCTGGGTGCCAGGCCTGCTGCTGATGCAACTGACGACGTTAAGAATGTCTGGCAGAGCAAAGCTGATGACTACTCGATAGTTCAGTGTGCCATGCTTTACGGCTTAGAACCGGGTCTTCAACGATGTTTTGAACATCATGGAGCATATGAGATGTTCCAGGAGTTGAAGTTAATATTTCAAGCAAATGCCCGGATTGAGAGATATGAAGTCTCCAATAAGTTCTATAGCTGCAAGATGGAGGAGAATAGTTCTGTCAGTGAACATATACTCAAAATGTCTGGGTATAATAATCACTTGATTCAACTGGGAGTTAATCTTCCTGATGATAGTGTCATTGACAGAATTCTTCAATCACTGCCACCAAGCTACAAGAGCTTCGTGATGAACTATAATATGCAAGGGATGAACAAGACTATTCCCGAGCTCTTCGCGATGCTAAAAGCCACGGAGGTAGAAATCAAGAAGGAGCATCAAGTGTTGATGGTTAACAAGACCACCAGTTTCAAGAAAAAGGGCAAAGGGAAGAAGAAGGGGAACTTCAAAAAGAATAGCAAGCAAGTTGCTGCTCAAGAGAAGAAACCCAAGTCTGGACCTAAGCCTAAAACTGAGTGCTTCTACTGCAAGCAGACTGGACACTGGAAACGGAACTGCCCCAAGTATTTGGCGGATAAGAAGGATGGCAAAGTGAACAAAGGTATATGTGATATACATGTTATTGATGTGTACCTTACTAATGCTCGCAGTAGCACCTTGGTATTTGATACTGGTTCTGTTGCTAATATTTGCAACTCGAAATAGGGACTACGAATTAAGTGAAGATTGGCTAAGGACGAGGTGACGATGCGCGTGGGAAATGGTTCCAAAGTCGATATGATCGCGGTCGGCACGCTACCTCTACATCTACCATCGGGATTAGTCTTAGACCTAAATAATTGTTATTTGGTGCCAGCGTTGAGCATGAACATTATATCTGGATCTTGTTTCATGCGAGACGGTTATTCATTTAAATCAGAGAATAATGGTTGTTCTATTTATACGAGTAATATCTTTTATGGTCATGCACCCTCGAAAAGTGGTCTATTTTTATTGAATCTCGATAGTAGTGATACACATATTCATAGTGTTGAAACCAAAAGATGCAGAGTTGATAACGATAGTGCAACTTATTTGTGGCACTGCCGTTTAGGTCATATCGGTGTAAAGCACATGAAGAAACTCCATACTGATGGGCTTTTGGAATCACTTGATTATGAATCACTTGGTACTTGCGAACCGTGCCTCATGGGCAAGATGACTAAAATGCCGTTCTCCGGAACTATGGAGCGAGCAACTGATTTGTTGGAAATCATACATACTGATGTTTGTGGTCCAATGAATGTTGCAGCTCGCGGCGGGTATCGTTATTTTCTCACCTTCACGGATGATTTGAGCAGATATGGGTATATCTACTTGATGAAACACAAGTCTGAAACATTTGAAAAGTTCAAAGAATTTCAGAGTGAAGTGGAAAATCATCGTAACAAGAAAATAAAATTTCTACGATCTGATCATGGAGGAGAATATTTGAGTTACGAGTTTGGTCTACACTTGAAACAATGCGTAATAGTTTCGCAACTCACGCCACCCAAAACACCACAACGAAATGGTGTGTCCGAATGTCGTAATCATACTTTACTAGATATGGTGCGATCTATGATGTCTCTTACTAATTTACCGCTATTGTTTTGGGGTTATGCTTTAGAGACGGCCGCATTCACGTTGAATAGGGCACCATCAAAATCCGTTGAGACGACGCCTTATGAACTGTGGTTTGGCAAGAAACCAAAGTTGTCGTTTCTTAAAGTTTGGGGCTGCGATGCTTATGTGAAGAAACTTCAACCAGATAAGCTCGAACCCAAATCGAAGAAATGTGTCTTCATAGGATATCCAAAAGAGACTATTGGGTACACCTTCTATCACAGATCTGAGGGCAAGATTTTCGTTGCTAAAATCAGATCCTTTCTAGAGAAGGAGTTTCTCTCGAAAGAAGTGAGTGGGAGGAAAGTAGAACTTGATGAGGTAACTGTATCTACTCCCTTATTTGAAAGTAGTTCATCACAAGAACCGGTTCCTGTGATAACTACACCAATTAGTGAGGAAGCTAATGATATTGATCATGAAACTTCAGATCAAGTTTCTACTGAACCTCGTAGGTCTACCAGAGTAAGATCCGCACCAGAGTGGTACAGTAATCCAATTCTGGAAGTCATGTTGCTTGACCATGATGAACCTACGAACTATGAGGAAGCGATGATGAGCCCAGATTCCGCAAAATGGCTAGAGGCCATGAAATCTGAGATGGGATCCATGTATGAAAACAAAGTATGGACTTTGGTTGACTTGCCCGATGATCGGCAAGCAATTGAGAATAAATGGATCTTTAAGAAGAAGACTGACGCTGATGGTAATGTAACTGTCTATAAAGCTCGACTTGTTGCGAAAGGTTTTCGACAAGTTCAAGGAGTTGACTACGATGAGACTTTCTCACCCGTAGCGATGCTTAAGTCTGTCCGAATCATGTTAGCTATTGCTGCATTTCATAATTATGAAATTTGGCAAATGGATGTCAAAACTGCATTCTTGAATGGATTTCTGGAAGAAGAGTTGTATATGATGCAGCCAGAAGGTTTTGTAGATCGAAAAGGTGCTAACAAAGTGTGCAAGCTCCAGCGTTCCATTTATGGACTGGTGCAAGCATCTCGGAGTTGGAATAAACGCTTTAATAGTGTGATCAAAGCATATGGTTTTATACAGACTTTTGGAGAAGCCTGTATTTACAAGAAAGTGAGTGGGAGCTCTGTAGCATTTCTGATATTATATGTAGATGACATATTATTAATTGGAAATGATATAGAATTTCTGGATAGCATAAATGGATACTTGAATAAAAGTTTTTCAATGAAAGACCTCGGTGAAGCTGCTTACATATTGGGCATCAAGATCTATAGAGATAGATCAAGACGCTTAATAGGACTTTCACAAAGCACATACCTTGATAAAATTTTGAAAAAGTTCAAAATGGATCAGGCAAAGAAAGGGTTCTTGCCCATACTACAAGGTGTGAAGTTGAGTCAAACTCAATGCCCGACCACAGCAGAAGATAGAGAGAAAATGAAAGATGTTCCTTGTGCTTCAGCCATAGGCTCTATCATGTATGCAATGATGTGTACCAGACCTGACGTATGCTTAGCAATAAGCTTGGCAGGAAGGTACCAAAGTAATCCGGGAGTGGATCACTGGACAGCGGTCAAGAACATCCTGAAATACCTGAAAAGGACTAAGGATATGTTTCTCGTATATGGAGGTGACAAAGAGCTAGTCGTAAATGGTTACGTCGATGCAAGCTTTGACACTGATCCGGACGATTCTAAATCACAAACCGGATACGTGTTTTTATTAAACGGTGGAGCTGTAAGCTGGTGCAGTTCTAAACAAAGCATCGTGGCGAGATCTACATGTGAAACGGTGTACATAGCTGCTTCAGAAGCAGCAAATGAAGGAGTCTGGATGAAGGAGTTCATTTCCGATCTAGGTGTCATACCTAGTGCATCGGGACCAATGAAAATCTTCTGTGACAATACTGGTGCAATTGCCTTGGCAAAGGAATCCAGATTTCACAAGAGGACCAAGCACATCAAGAGACGCTTCAATTCCATTCGGGACCAAGTCCAAGTGGGAGTAATAGAGATTTGCAAGATAATACGGATCTGAATGTTGCAGACCCGTTGACTAAGCCACTCTCACGAGCAAAACATGATCAGCACCAAGACTCCATGGGTGTTAGAATCATTACTATGTAATCTAGATTATTGACTCTAGTGCAAGTGGGAGACTGAAGGAAATATGCCCTAGAGGCCATAATAAAGTTATTATTTATTTCCTCATATCATGATAAATGTTTATTATTCATGCTAGAATTGTATTAACCGGAAACATGATACATGTGTGAATACATAGACAAACATATAGTCACTAGTATGCCTCTACTTGACTAGCTCATTAATCAAAGATGGTTATGTTTCCTAACCATAGACATGTGTTGTCATTTGATTAATGGGATCACATCATTAGAAGAATGATGTGATTGACATGACCCATTCCGTTAGCCTAGCACTTGATCGTTTAGTATATTGCTATTGCTTTCTTCATGACTTATACATGTTCCCGTAACTATGAGAAATATGCAACTCCCGTTTACCGGAGGAACACTTTGGGTACTACCAAACGTCACAACGTATCTGGGTGATTATAAAGGAGTACTACAGGTGTCTCCGAAGGTACATGTTGAGTTGGCGTATTTCGAGATTAGGTTTTGTCACTCTGATTGTCGGAGAGGTATCTCTGGGCCCTCTCGGTAATGCACATCTTTCTAAGCCTTGCAAGCAATGTGACCAAATGAGTTGGTTACGGAATGATGCATTTCAGAACGAGTAAAGAGACTTGCCGGTAACGAGATTGAACTAGGTATTGGATACCGACGATCAAATCTCGGGCAAGTAACATACCGATGACAAAGGGAACAACGTATGTTGTTATGCGGTTTGACCGATAAAGATCTTCGTAGAATATGTAGGAACCAATATGGGCATCCAGGTTCCGCTATTGGTTATTGACCGAGAATAGTTCTAGGTCATGTCTACATAGTTCTCGAACCCGTAGGGTCCGCACGCTTAACGTTACGATGACAGTTTTATTATGAGTTTATAAGTTTTGATGTACCAAAGTTTGTTCAGAGTCCCGGATGTGATCACGGACATAACGAGGAGTCTCGAAATGGTCGAGACATAAAGATCGATATATTGGAAGCCTATATTTGGACATCGGAATCGTTCCGGGTGAAATCGGTATTTTACCGGAGTATCGAGAGGTTACCGGAATCTCCCGGGGGGTTTTTGGGACTACATGGGCCTCGAGGGAGAAGAGGGAAGGAGGAAGGAGGGGGCCGCGCGCCCCTCCCCTTCCTAGTCCGAATAGGACAAGGGAAGGGGGGCGGCGCCCCCCTTTCCTTCCCCTCTTCGTCCTCTTTCGCCCCTTCTCCTATTCCAACTAGGAAAGAAGGGAGTCCTACTCCCGGTGGGAGTAGGATTCCCCCCTTGGCGCGCCCTCCTTGGCCGGCCGCCTCCTCCCCCCTGACTCCTTTATATACGGGGGCGGGGGGCACCCCATAGACACACAAGTTGATCTACGGATCGTTCCTTAGCCGTGTGCGGTGTCCCCCTCCACCATATTCCACCTCGGTCATATTGTCGCGGAGTTTAGGCGAAGCCCTGCGCCGGTAGAGCATCATCATCGTCACCACACCGTCGTGCTGACGGAACTCATCCCCGAAGCTTTGATGGATCGGAGCCCGGGGATCGTCATCGAGCTGAACGTGTGCTGAACTCGGAGGTGCCGTACGTTCGGTACTTGGATCGGTCGGATCGTGAAGACGTATGACTACATCAACCGCGTTGTCATAACGCTTCCGCTTACGGTCTATGAGGGTACGTGGACAACACTCTCTCCTCTCGTTGCTATGCCATCACCATGATCTTGCGTGTACGTAGGAAATTTTTTGAAATTACTACGTTCCCCAACAGTGGCATCCGAGCCTAGGTTTTATGTGTTGATGTTATATGCACGAGTAGAACACAAGTGAATTGTGGGCGATACAAGTCATACTGCTTACCAGCATGTCATACTTTGGTTCGGCGGTATTGTGAGATGAAGCGGCCCGGACCGACATTACGCGTACGCTTACGCGAGACTGGTTTCACCGTTGCGAGCACTCATGCTTAAAGGTGGCTGGCGGGTGTCTGTCTCTCTCACTTTAGCTAAATCGAGTGTGGCTACGCCCGGTCCTTGCGAAGGTTAAAACAGCACCAACTTGACGAACTATCGTTGTGGTTTTTATGCGTAGGTAAGAACGGTTCTTGCTAAAGCCCGTAGCAGCCACGTAAAATTTGCAATAACAAAGTAGAGGACGTCTAACTTGTTTTTGGAGGGCATGTTGTGATGTGATATGGTCAAGACGTGATGCTATATTTTATTGTATGAGATGATCATGTTTTGTAACCGAAGTTATCGGCAACTGGCAGGAGCCATATGGTTGTCGCTTTGTTGTATGAAATGCAAACGCCCTGTAATTGCTTTACTTTATCTCTAAGCGGTAGTGATAGTCGTAGAAGCAATAGATGGCGTAACGACAACGATGCTACGATGGAGATCAAGGTGTCGCGCCGGTGACGATGGTGATCACGATGGTGCTTCGAAGATGGAGATCACAAGCACAAGATGATGATGGCCATATCATATCACTTATATTGATTGCATGTGATGTTTATCCTTTATGCATCTTATCTTGCTTTGATTGACGGTAGCATTTTAAGATGATCTCTCACTAATAATCAAGAAGTGTTCTCCCTGAGTATGCACCGTTGCGAAAGTTCTTCGTGTTGAGACACCATGTGATGATCGGGTGTGATGGGCTCTACGTTCAAATACAACGGGTGCAAAACAGTTGCACACGCGGAATACTCGGGTCATACTTGACGAGCCTAGCATATACAGATATGGCCTCGGAACACGGACCGAAAGGTCGAACGTGAATCATATAGTAGATATGATCAACATAGTGATGTTCACCATTGAAACTACTCCATCTCACGTGATGATCGGACATGGTTTAGTTGATTTGGATCACGTGATCACTTAGATGACTAGAGAGATGTCTGTCTAAGTGGGAGTTCTTAAGTAATATGATTAATTGAACTTAAATTTATCATGAACTTAGTACCTGATAGTATTTTGCTTATCTATGTTTGTTTGTAGATAGATGGCTCGTGCTGTTGTTCCGTTGAATTTTCATGCGTTCCTTGAGAAAGCAAAGTTGAAAGATGATGGTAGCAATTACACGGACTAGGTCCGTAACCTGAGGATTATCCTCATTGCTGCATAGAAAAGTTACGTCCTGGAAGCACCGCTGGGTGCCAGGCCTGCTGCTGATGCAACTAACGACATTAAGAATGTCTGGCAGAGCAAAGCTGATGACTACTCGATAGTTCAATGTGCCATGCTTTACGGCTTAGAACCGGGTCTTCAGCGACGTTTTGAACGTCATGGAGCATATGAGATGTTCCAGGAGTTGAAGTTAATATTTCAAGCAAATGCCCGGATTGAGAGATATGAAGTCTCCAATAAGTTCTATAGCTGCAAGATGGAGGAGAATAGTTCTGTCAGTGAACATATACTCAAAATGTCTGGGTATAATAATCACTTGATTCAACTGGGAGTTAATCTTCCTGATGATAGTGTCATTGACAGAATTCTTCAATCACTGCCACCAAGCTACAAGAGCTTCGTGATGAACTATAATATGCAAGGGATGAACAAGACTATTCCCGAGCTCTTCGCGATGCTAAAAGCTGCGGAGGTAGAAATCAAGAAGGAGCATCAAGTGTTGATGGTTAACAAGACCACCAGTTTCAAGAAAAAGGGCAAAGGGAAGAAGAAGGGGAACTTCAAAAAGAACAGCAAGCAAGTTGATGCTCAAGACAAGAAACCCAAGTCTGGACCTAAGCCTGAAACTAAGTGCTTCTACTGCAAGCAGACTGGACACTGGAAGCGGAACTGCCCCAAGTATTTGGCGGATAAGAAGGATGGCAAAGTGAACAAAGGTATATGTGATATACATGTTATTGATGTGTACCTTACTAATGCTCGCAGTAGCACCTGGGTATTTGATACTGGTTCTATTGCTAATATTTCCAACTCGAAACAGGGACTACGAATTAAGCGAAGATTGGCTAAGGACGAAGTGACGATGCGCGTGGGAAATGGTTCAAAAGTCGATGTGATCGCGGTCGGCACGCTACCTCTACATCTACCATCGGGATTAGTCTTAGACCTAAATAATTGTTATTTGGTGCCAGCGTTGAGCATGAACATTATATCTGGATCTTGTTTCATGCGAGACGGTTATTCATTTAAATCAGAGAATAATGGTTGTTCTATTTATATGAGTAATATCTTTTATGGTCATGCACCCTTGAAAAGTGGTCTATTTTTATTGAATCTCGATAGTAGTGATACACATATTCATAGTGTTGAAACCAAAAGATGCAGAGTTGATAACGATAGTGCAACTTATTTGTCACACTTCCGTTTAGGTCATATCGGTGTAAAGCGCATGAAGAAACTCCATACTGATGGGCTTTTGGAATCACTTGATTATGAATCACTTGGTACTTGCGAACCGTGCCTCATGGGCAAGATGACTAAAATGCCGTTCTCCGGAACTATGGAGCGAGCAACTGATTTGTTGGAAATCATACATACTGATGTTTGTGGTCCAATGAATGTTGAGGCTCGCGGCGGGTATCGTTATTTTCTCACCTTCACAGATGATTTGAGCAGATATGGGTATATCTACTTGATGAAACACAAGTCTGAAACATTTGAAAAGTTCAAAGAATTTCAGAGTGAAGTGGAAAATCATCGTAACAAGAAAATAAAATTTCTACGATCTGATCGTGGAGGAGAATATTTGAGTTACGAGTTTGGTCTACACTTGAAACAATGCGTAATAGTTTCGCAACTCACGCCACCCGGAACATCACAACGAAATGGTGTGTCTGAACGTCGTAATCATACTTTACTAGATATGGTGCGATCTATGATGTCTCTTACTAATTTACCGCTATCGTTTTGGGGTTATGCTTTAGAGACGGCCGCATTCACGTTAAATAGGGCACCATCAAAATCCGGTGAGACGACGCCTTATGAACTGTGGTTTGGCAAGAAACCAAAGTTGTCATTTATTAAAGTTTGGGGCTACGATGCTTATGTGAAGAAAGTCAACCAGATAAGCTCGAACCCAAATCGAAGAAATGTGTCTTCATAGGATACCCAAAAGAGACTATTGGGTACACCTTCTATCACAGATCTGAGGGCAAGATTTTCGTTGCTAAAATCGGATCCTTTCTAGAGAAGGAGTTTCTCTCAAAAGAAGTGAGTGAGAGGAAAGTAGAACTTGATGAGATAACTGTATCTACTCCCTTATTGGAAAGTAGTTCATCACAAGAACCGGTTCCTGTGACAACTACACCAATTAGTGAGGAAGCTAATGATATTGATCATGAAACTTCAGATCAAGTTTCTACTGAACCTCATAGGTCTACCAGAGTAAGATCCGCACCAGAGTGGTACGGTAATCCAATTCTGGAAGTCATGTTGCTTGACCATGATGAACCTACGAACTATGAGGAAGCGATGATGAGCCCAGATTCCGCAAAATGGCTAGAGGCCATGAAATCTGAGATGGGATCCATGTATGAAAACAAAGTATGGACTTTGGTTGACTTGCCTGATGATCGGCAAGCAATTGAGAATAAATGGATCTTTAAGAAGAAGACTGACGCTGATGGTAATGTAACTGTCTATAAAGTTCGACTTGTTTCGAAAGGTTTTCGACAAGTTCAAGGAGTTGACTATGATGAGACTTTCTCACCCGTAGCGATGCTTAAGTCTGTCCGAATCATGTTAGCTATTGCTGCATTTCATAATTATGAAATTTGGCAAATGGATGTCAAAACTGCATTCTTGAATGGATTTCTGGAAGAAGAGTTGTATATGATGCAGCCAGAAGGTTTCGTAGATCCAAAAGGTGCTAACAAAGTGTGCAAGCTCCAGCGTTCCATTTATGGACTGGTGCAAGCATCTCGGAGTTGGAATAAACGCTTTGATAGTGTGATCAAAGCATATGGTTTTATACAGACTTTTGGAGAAGCATGTATTTACAACAAAGTGAGTGGGAGCTCTGTAGCATTTCTGATATTATATGTAGATGACATATTATTAATTGGAAATGATATAGAATTTCTGGATAGCATAAAGGGATACTTGAATAAAAGTTTTTCAATGAAAGACCTCGGTGAAGCTGCTTACATATTGGGCATCAAGATCTATAGAGATATATCAAGACGCTTAATAGGACTTTCACAAAGCACATACCTTGATAAAATTTTGAAAAAGTTCAAAATGGATCAGGCAAAGAAAGGGTTCTTGCCCGTACTACAAGCTGTGAAGTTGAGTCAAACTCAATGCCCGACCACAGCAGAAGATAGAGAGAAAATGAAAGATGTTCCCTATGCTTCAGCCATAGGCTCTATCATGTTTGTAATGTTGTGTACCAGACCTGACGTATGCTTAGCAATAAGCTTGGCAGGAAGGTACCAAAGTAATCCAGGAGTGGATCACTAGACAGCGGTCAAGAACATCCTGAAATACCTGAAAAGGACTAAGGATATGTTTCTCGTATATGGAGGTGACAAACAGCTAGTCGTAAATGGTTACGTCGATGCAAGCTTTGACACTGATCCGGACGATTCTAAATCGCAAACCGGATACGTGTTTTTATTAAACGGTGGAGCTGTAAGCTGGTGCATTTCTAAACAAAGCATCGTGGCGAGATCTACATGTGAAACGGAGTACATAGCTGCTTCGGAAGCAGCAAATGAAGGAGTCTGGATGAAGGAGTTCATTTCCGATCTAGGTGTCATACCTAGTGCATCGGGACCAATGAAAATCTTCTGTGACAATACTGGTGCAATTGCCTTGGCAAAGGAATCCAGATTTCACAAGAGGACCAAGCACATCAAGAGATGCTTCAATTCTATTCGGGACCAAGTACAAGTGGGAGACATAGAGATTTGCAAGATACATACCGATCTGAATGTTGCAGACCCGTTGACTAAGCCACTCTCACGAGCACAACATGATCAGCACCAAGACTCCATGGGTGTTAGAATCATTACTATGTAATCTAGATTATTGACTCTAGTGCAAGTGGGAGACTGAAGGAAATATGCCCTAGAGGCAATAATAAAGTTATTATTTATTTCCTCATATCATGATAAATGTTTATTATTCATGCTAGAATTGTATTAACCGGAAACATGATACATGTGTGAATACATAGACAAACATATAGTCACTAGTATGCCTCTACTTGACTAGCTCATTAATCAAAGATGGTTATGTTTCCTAACCATAGACATGTGTTGTCATTTGATTAATGGGATCACATCATTAGAAGAATGGTGTGATTGACATGACCCATTCCGTTAGCCTAGCACTTGATCGTTTAGTATATTGCTATTGCTTTCTTCATGACTTATACATGTTCCTGTAACTATGAGAAATATGCAACTCCCGTTTACCGGAGGAACACTTTGGGTACTACCAAACGTCACAACGTAACTGGGTGATTATAAAGGAGTACTACAGGTGTCTCCAAAGGTACATGTTGAGTTGGCGTATTTCGAGATTAGGTTTTGTCACTCCGATTGTCAGAGAGGTATCTCTGGGCCCTCTCGGTAATGCACATCTTTATAAGCCTTGCAAGCAATGTGACCAAATGAGTTGGTTACGGAATGATGCATTACGGAACGAGTAAAGAGACTTGCGGGTAACGAGATTGAACTAGGTATTGGATACCGACGATCAAATTTCGGGCAAGTAACATACCGATGACAAAGGGAACAACGTATGTCTTTATGCTGTTTGACCGATAAAGATATTTGTAGAATATGTAGGAACCAATATGGGCATCCAGGTTCCGCTATTGGTTATTGACCGAGAATAGTTCTAGGTCATGTCTACATAGTTCTCGAACCCGTAGGGTCCGCACGCTTAACGTTACAATGACAGTTTTATTATGAGTTTATAAGTTTTGATGTACCGAAGTTTGTTCGGAGTCCCGGATGTGATCACGGACGTAACGAGGAGTCTCGAAATGGTCGAGACATAAAGATTGATATATTGGAAGCCTATATTTGTACATCGGAATCGTTCCGGGTGAAATCGGCATTTTACCAGAGTACTGGGAGGTTACCGGAACCCCCCGGGGGGTTTTTGGGCCTACATGGGCCTCGAGGGAGAAGAGGGAAGGACGCAGGAGGGGGCCGCGCGCCCCTCCCCTTCCTAGTTCGAATAGGACAAGGGAAGGGGGGCGGCGCCCCCCTTTCCTTCCCCTCTTCCTCCTCTTTCCCCCTTCTCCTATTCCAACTAGGAAAGAAGGGAGTCCTACTCCCGGTGGGAGTAGGACTCCCCCCTTGGCGCGCCCTCCTTGGCCGGCCGCCTCCTCCCCCCTGGCTCCTTTTTATACGGGGGCGGGGGGCACCCCATAGACACACAAGTTGATCTACGGATCGTTCCTTAGCCGTGTGCGGTGCCCCCCTCCACCATATTCCACCTCGGTCATATCGTCGCGGAGTTTAGGCGAAGCCCTGCGCCGGTAGAGCATCATCATCGTCACCACGCCGTCGTGCTGACGGAACTCATCCCCGAAGCTTTGCTGGATCGGAGCCCGGGGATCATCATCGAGCTGAACGTGTGCTGAACTCGGAGGTGCCGTACGTTCGGTACTTGGATCGGTCGGATCGTGAAGACGTACGACTACATCAACCGCGTTGTCATAACGCTTCCGCTTACGGTCTACGAGGGTAGATGGACAACACTCTCTCCTCTCGTTGCTATGCCATCACCATGATCTTGCGTGTACGTAGGAAATTTTTTGAAATTACTACGTTCCCCAACAGAACTGCCCCAAGTATTTGGCGGATAAGAAGGATGGCAAGGTGAACAAAGGTATATGTGATATACATGTTATTGATGTGTACCTTACTAGAGCTCGTAGTAGCACCTGGGTATTTGATACTGGTTCTATTGCTAATATTTGCAACTCGAAACAGGGACTACGGAATAAGCGAACACTGGCCAAGGACGAGGTGACGATGCGCGTGGGAAACGGTTCCAAAGTCGATGTGATCGCGGTAGGCACGCTGCCTCTACATCTACCTTCGAGATTAGTTTTAGACCTAAATAATTGTTACTTGGTGCCAGCGTTGAGCATGAACATTATATCTGGATCTTGTTTGATGCGAGATGGTTATTCATTTAAATCAGAGAATAATGGTTGTTCTATTTATATGAGTAATATCTTTTACGGTCATGCACCCTTGAAGAGTGGTCTATTTTTATTAAATCTCGATAGTAGTGATACACATATTCATAATGTCGAAGCCAAAAGATGCAGAGTTGATAATGATAGTGCAACTTATTTGTGGCACTGCCGTTTAGGTCATATCGGTATAAAGCGCATGAAGAAACTCCATACTGATGGACTTTTGGAATCACTTGATTATGAATCACTTGGTACTTGCGAACCGTGCCTCATGGGCAAGATGACTAAAACATCGTTCTCCGGTACTATGGAGAGAGCAACAGATTTGTTGGAAATCATACATACAGATGTATGTGGTCTGATGAATGTTGAAGCTCGTGGCGGATATCGTTATTTTCTCACCTTCACAGATGGTTTGAGCAGATATGGGTATATCTACTTAATGAAACACAAGTCTGAAACATTTGAAAAGTTCAAAGAATTTCGGAGTGAAGTGGAAAATCATCGTAACAAGAAAATAAAGTTTCTACGATCTGATCGTGGAGGAGAATATTTGAGTTACGAGTTTGGTTTACATTTGAAACAATGCGGAATAGTTTCGCAACTCACGCCACCTGGAACACCACAAAGAAATGGTGTGTCCGAACGTCATAATCGTACTTTACTAGATATGGTGCGATCTATGATGTCTCTTACTGATTTACCGCTATCGTTTTGGGGTTATGCTTTAGAGTCGGCCGCATTCACGTTAAATAGGGCACCATAAAAATCCGTTGAGACAAGCCTTATGAACTGTGGTTTGGCAAGAAACCAAAGTTGTCGTTTCTTAAAGTTTGGGGTTGCGATGCTTATGTGAAGAAACTTCAACCAGATAAGCTCGAACCTAAATCGGAGAAATGTGTCTTCATAGGATACCCGAAAGAGAGTGTTGGGTACACCTTCTATCACAGATCCGAAGGCAAGACATTCGTTGCTAAGAATGGATCCTTTCTAGAAAAGGAATTTCTCTTGAAAGAAGTGAGTGGGAGGAAAGTAGAACTTGATGAGGTAACTGTACCTGCTCCCTTATTGGAAAGCAGTTCATCACAGAAATCGGTTCCTGTGACACCTACACCAATTAGTGAGGAAGCTAATGATATTGATCATGAAACTTCAGATCAAGTTTCTACTGAACCTCGTAGGTCTACCAGAGTAAGATCCGCACCAGAGTGGTACGGTAATCCTATTCTGGAAGTCATGTTACTTGACCATGATGAACCTACGAACTATGAGGAAGCGATGATGAGCCCAGATTCCGCAAAATGGCTAGAGGCCATGAAATACGAGATGGGATCCATGTATGAAAACAAAGTATGGACTTTGGTTGACTTGCCCGATGATCGGCAAGCCATTGAGAATAAATGGATCTTTAAGAAGAAGACTGACGCTGATGGTAATGTAACTGTCTATAAAGCTCGACTTGTTGCGAAAGGTTTTCGACAAGTTCAACGGGTTGACTACGATGAGACTTTCTCAACCGTAGCGATGCTTAAGTCTGTCCGAATCATGTTAGCTATTTCTGCATTTTATGATTATGAAATTTGGCAAATGGATGTCAAAACTGCATTCTTGAATGGATTTCTGGAAGAAGAGTTGTATATGATGCAGCCAGAAGGTTTTGTTGATCCAAAAGGTGCTAACAAAGTGTGCAAGCTCCAGCGATCCATTAATGGACTGGTGCAAGCATCTCGGAGTTGGAATAAATGCTTTGACAGTGTGATCAAAGCATATGGTTTTATACAGACTTTTGGAGAAGCCTGTATTTACAAGAAAGTGAGTGGGAGCTCTGTAGCATTTCTGATATTATATGTAGATGACATATTATTAATTGGAAATGATATAGAATTTCTGGATAGCATAAAGGGATACTTGAATAAAAGTTTTTCAATGAAAGACCTCGGTGAAGCTGCTTACATATTGGGCATCAAGATTTATATGTCAGGACCCCGATCCTAAGTCACACCGATCTAGCATGTAACACATCATATCACTTTGCGGCCTCATGCACGGTATTCCCACGGGTGCCACGTTACCTGGCCCAGGACCGTTTGCGCCTTTTGGCTCAGGTCTATGATAGTGCCGCTAGCATCCATATGACAAAGAACCCGGGCTGACATGGCTAGTCGTGAACCCAAAGTGGCACTAACTTACAGGGACAGGCATACATGACCCAACAACGAACGTGTCGGTCATCAGCGAGTGAATCCAGGCTGTAGCACTGGGCTAGCAGGACTCCGGTGAACCGGGCTGTAGCGAGCTAACAGGACTTCGGTATTCATCACGTGACATTTCCCCGAAGGGACAGACACAGGGACGAAGAAGGACACATGCCGGCCAGCCTAAGTGTTCCGGAGCAGTAGCAAGCTACCATGGCTCAGTGGAAACACTAGGAGACATTTCCCGGTAAGAGAGGCTACTAAGGATAAACAACTAGATAGTCAGACCCCACACATACCAAGCATTTCAATAGCATACACACAATATGCTCGATATGTGCAAATACAACAGGGCACCACAACATGACTCTACAACTCAAGCATCTTATTCAATAGGCTCCGAGGAGTGAGATATTACAATCATGGGTCTCATGACCCAACATTTAGAGCAAACAAGTCAAGCACAAGCGGAAGCTTAACATGTCTGAGTACAGACATCTACAAAAGAAAAAGGCTGAGAAGCCTGACTGTCTATCAGATCCTGCCGAGTGCACAAGATCGTAGCTGAGGTAACAAGCTAAACATCGAAGTCCACGCGGTATTACTAGCGAGACTGAAGTCTCTCTGCAAAAACATAAATTAAGCAACGTGAGTACAAATGTACCCAGCAAGACTTACATCAGATCTAACTACATATGCATCATTATCAACAAGGGGATGGTGGGGTTTAACTGCAGCAAGCCAGCTTTGACTCGGTGGCTATCCTAAACTACAACTGCAAGTAACTCTTTTGAGGTGGCGCACACGAGTCCACATATTCACCATATCAATACACCACTATGGATCCGCTCCCGTCTCCCTACGAGAACGCCATCCATAGCACTCATGCTTATCTTGCGTATTTTAGAGTATCCACTTTCACTTGTCTATGAACTGTACAGGCAACCCAGAAGTCCTTTACCGCGGACACGGCTATTCGAATAGATCATATTAACCCTGCAGGGGTGTACTTCTTCACACACGCTCTCACCACTTACCGCCGTTTACACGACATGTACTCGGCAACCTTCAAGCGGAAGCCCAGCGAGGGTGTCGGCCACGACCTGACTAACCACACAAGTCTCTCGTCCAGGTTTATCGCCTATTTGGGTTCCATCCACAAGGAGATCCGGCCGGGGTGTCGCTCACGGCCCCAAACGATGTAAGCAGGGTTCCCAAGCCCACCATCCGGGTGCCACTTGGTACACCGTGCCACTGTGCCTAGTCTGTCCCAAGCCCACCTGTACCGGGTGCCACTTGGTAGACTACTAACACTACCTACAAACACCAGAAACTAGTTGCAACTCCTGGACAGAGATCAAGTTGATTAATAAGTCGAGAGAGCTTGGAGCGCCCGGAGCCCAATGTGTGGTAGTAACTGTTCATGGATCACAAACACAGAACTCAGTTCCTGAGGACGATTGCAATGAGACAACCCACCATGTACTCCTACATGGCCTCTCACTGCTACCTTTACCAAATCGTGTTGACACACTTAGCTCTCAATAGTAGGACATGTTCACACACCTCTGATTCATCCCCGATGAATCAGACCTGACTCAACTCTAAGCAGTAGCAGGCATGACAAACAAGCATGAATGAGTAGGCACAATAGGGCTCAAACAACTCCTACTCATGCTAGTGGGTTTCATCTATTTAATGTGGCAATGACAGGTCATGCAAAGGATAAAGGGGTTCAGCTACCGCAGCAAGTAACAGATGAATCGTTGTTGTCCTAATGCAGTAAAAGAGAGCAGGAGCGAGAGAGTGGGATTTTATTGGAATGAACAAGGGTGTTTTGCTTGCCTGGCACTTCTGAAGATAATGTAGTTTCTTCATCGGTGTCATCGAACTCATCGTCGAAACCACGTCTATCGAGAGGGGACAAACATCGGCAAACAAGGAAGAACACAATCAATGCAATGCACAATATGATGCATGATCATGACATGGCAATATGATGTGGTTTGAGCTAATGCAACTAGCAACCAGATTAAATGAAGTTGGGTTGAATCCAAGATTCAAATTCAAACTCCATATGTGGATATTTAAATGCCATTATATGATTTGTACTAAACAGCAGCCATAAGTTGCTCTAACATGCATGCAAATGGTACAGATGGATAGATTGGATTTTTCTGATCATTTTTCATATATAAATTATTTCATTTGGAGTTACGGTTGAATTTCTATGAATTTTAGAAGTTAATACTATTTTTTGGAATTTCCTGGATTATATTAAATCCAGAAAAACCTATTACTGCGTCAACATTGTGTCATGCTGACCTTAGCAGGTCAACAGACCCGGTCCAGGTCAAACCTGACGCGTGGGTCCTGCATGTCAGTGACTAACTAAACTAACCTAGTTTAATTAGCACTAACCTAGGTTAAGCTAATTTAGTTTAAACCTAAACTAGATTAGTTAGCCGGGTGGGACCCGCATGTCATGGACCCAGGGGAGGTCAACCCCCTGGTCAACTGAGGCTAACTCGCCGGCGGCTCGACGCCGGCGACGATAGGTGCGGCGGAGGGGCTTGGGTTCGCGCTACAGGGCACCATTTTGCTCGCGGTTTGGGGCTACAGTGAGCTGGGAGACTCGCGCATCTAGTGGTGGTGGCGGCAGCAGCTGGGATGGCCGGAGTTGACGGCGGCGAGCATTTCCGCGATGGCCGGAGCTCGGGCACGCTCGGATACGGCGTTTTGGTGCACGAGAGGACGAGCTGCGGGTTGCCAAGGAGCCCTGCGGACTCGCTGAGCACGGGGGTGGGCTCTAATGCATTGTGCATGCGCTCTAGCTACGGCGGCGCCATGGCCGGCGGTGGTGAGCTCTCGGGATCGATCAGAAAACGGGGCTAGGCGACGGGAACGGAGGGGGGGAGTGAGAGGGAAGCAACAGGAGCTCACAGGGAGGCCGAAGAGCAGCTCCGTGGGCTTGGGGAGGCGCTCGGGGCGGCGAATCGACGGGCGGCGATCGTCGGGGCAGAGGATGATGATGAGCTCGATGGCAACGTTTCAGGCATCCCGCGAGCGCGTGCTTCGTCTTGGTGATCCACGGCATCGAGGCAAGCCCGTTGGACAAAACAGAGGGGCGAGGGGAGCTCGGTGGCCGTGGTGGCAGCGAACGGCGGCGTCGGGTGCGCTCAGGCGTGAGAGGGAGAGAAAGCAGAGGAGGGGAACGAGGGAGTGGGAGAGCGCGAGGGGGTCCAGGGGGTCGAGGAGGAGTGCGTGGCGACGTCCAGAGCGTCCGGGCGTCGAGGGGGAGAGGCAGGCAGGGTAGTGGCGTGGCGAGCTCGGCGGCGTCGCGGTGTCCCTCCTCTGTGCCTGCCTGGTGAGGAAGAAGCAGCTGGCTGGCATGGGCCAGCACAGTGTTGGGCCTGCCAGGTGGGCCGGCCAGGTAAGTGGCCCAGGTAGGTGTCTTCTCTCTCTCTTTCTTTTATTTTGTGTTTTCTATTTTCTATCTTTGTTTCTGGATTTAGTAAAAATACTAAACCTTATCTAAAAATCCTGAAATAAATTGTGGGAAATGTTGAAATGTTTTTCAACAACCCTCAACCATTATCAGAATTATTTGGGCAAATAAAATATTTATAACATTTAAATGCCCAAATTCAAATACTTTATGATTTAATTCAAAAATCCAAAGTGGCCTAGAAAAATTTGCACCATTTTTGGCAGGGGTTCTAGACCAATTCAAAAATGATGAACTTTTCCAAAGGCATTTTGGGTTCATTGAAAATGATTTTTTTATTTGAACCTAGTTGATTTGATCTGGTGCTAGGGTTTGAGCAATCCCCATTTTAGGTTTAAAAGAAATTTAAACATGATGCAACACAAGACTAACTAACCCAGAGCAGATCAGAACTAGGGATGTGACAACTCACCCCCACTCAAACAAGAATCTCGTCCCGAGATTCAAGACGTGAGGTAAGAAGACAAAGGGGACACTAAGCTAGCACAAACTTCATGATTCAGGTTGCACTTCATAAGAACATTGATTTGATCCTCATCTTTGTCTCGACGTCTTGCTTTGAGAACTCCATCCAACATGACAACAAGAAGAAAGGAAAATTCTAGAAGAATCGATCTTCTCGAAGATTGAGCAACTCACGGAATGAGGCATAGAACCATCTCTCGGGATGAGGCACGAAGCACACATCTGAAGAAATGGAGTGAGACAGATGACAAGGGTTCACTAGGTTGACAACAATTCCACACTTGAGGAGGTGGTGAATGGTTTCAAGATAGCGATGAAATAATTGCCATGATTCCATAACGGGGCACCTTAGAGAAGGTGACTTGTAGAAATATCCCCTTAAGTGGCAAAAAGAATTACCTTTGATTCAGAGATCATTGAAACTCTTTATACTAGCCTAAGGCAATTCTCGAGCGATTGTTTAGAGGGGTTCAGTAGAATGGCATACCCGGATTAGAATGGATGATGTGGATTACCTTGTTGAAAACAACACAAGGGATGATTTTAGTAACTGGGGAGAAGCTCAACAGTAGAGAGTGAGTCCACTGTTTGAAAAGTTATAGCATAATCGAGGAAACTGAGAGCAATCCCAGTTAGTGCCGATGATAACACCTAGCGCTTGCGCGTGCTCTCAAGAACTTGAGCATTTCCATATCCATCAAGGTTTTACCAATATCCGTGTCAAGGACCCTGGCAATACAACGTACTACCATGATGAATGCCGGTAGAAGATGCAGATGCAAAGGAGGATAACACCTTCTCAGATTTCACCTTGGCGGGCCAAGGGGACAAAATCTGGATGATCGACCGAGAGACATTTAGCACTCCGCTTCTAATGTTCTCCTTGATGTGCTAGCACAACCCATTTATAGATATGATTTGATAACTAGAACTTCAAGTAAAAGGTCGGACTTCGGGAACACAAAAATCCATAAGGGACAACTAGGGAGTAAATCCTACGAAATCCTTATGGGGAGGTGGCCAACTTCCTCAATCAAGATACTACAACAACAGGTCTTCCGGCTGGGTGTGTTGGCCACGACATCCACTTACCGGGTTACAGAGAGACCAATATTATAATCCTTGGGAAATGTTCCAACCATCATATCTGCCTGAGATTTAGATCTGGTTGGTGTCAGAATAATCTAGACTCATCGAGTCTAGAAAGTAAAATGAAAGTTTGCAACACAAATCGACGAGATGATGTTGCGAGATTCTCGAGGAATGAACTACAATAGCAAGCTCCAAAACATGAGCGAGTTTTGCTACAACATGTGAACACGTTGTCCAAGACAAGCATGACCACATAGTAGTCTTACAATGCAACACTACCGAGTTCAGATGGGAAACCATCATCGCGGACAACGGAGTCCTTGATTAAGCCCGGGTTAGCTCTTAAAAAGAACTCCTTCTCCTAGAACAAATCAGTCAGTGGCTTCGTGTGCTAGGGACACATATAGAATGGAGGTAGCGAGCCTATCAAACCATAGCATATTTCACACATGCATGACTGACTTGAGATGGTTCCAGAGGTGGCAACATTGACTTTCTCGAATTCACGGCGGCAACTTGCATCAAATGCACATGAATTATAGGAGGTCACTTCCTTCATCCGGACATATGCTCCATGAGCGGGTCATGAAGATAATGCTTATAAAAGTTTCCAATACCAGCTGGATGTTCTACACAATCACGGAGAAGATAAAAATGTTGCTGATGGGCTCAACAACAATTCATCCAGGTTTCCATGAGGATGGAGTTCCATAATTATGTGAACAAGTGATAGCATTGGTCAGACCCAAAAGATATAATGGTGTATGCTCGAGGGATCAACCACGAGTGAGACAGCATTACGAATATCGTTGGTTCTGGTCTGATTTGATGATAGCCCATACTCAAATCAAAGGTTGGATAAAATGATAGGTCCATTAACTGATCATGAGGGTCAATCGATGAAAATATCAACTTTCTTCAACACACATACAAGATATCCCTTAAAATGAACTAAGTCGGACAAGCTTTTATCTTCCAACTCTCCAAGTTGTTGTTCAGCTTAAACAACTAGCTCAGGGGTATCCAACACAGATTCTTGGAGAATGGGTGGTTTGGAGGAAAACCAACATGATCACGAACTCAACATAGCAGTCAGGTAACAACCTGTTAATACTTCCGAGAAGATATACAGAAAATCACGAACCACTGATATGTCACTAAGCTCGAGAACAATCTTACTTTTCAGGGCAAGACGATATGATCAAACGAGCGAGGATTTGACAAAATCCTAACTCATCAATCAAAGAGTGCACCAGGAAATAAGGACTAGGTAGCACAATCTATCTTAGAATGATGATTCAATAACCAACATGCTAAGAATGAGAATATTGTCCATTTACTACCAAGCAACAAGGTTGCTAGGAGTATTGATTTCACACATCACGATTCACTTGTCAACATTCCGGTTGCAACAACACGGGAACCGAGAAATGAATAATGATGGAGAGAGTATCACTGTATCAAGAGTTCATAGGATGGTGTGCAATTCCCGTGATATTCTTGATATAAAGATGGTAATACTCCAAGGTGAAGCAGAGCAAAAGCTGGATTAGTATTTATTCTGCGGAGCATAACTACTTTGACCCAATCCTGGATATGGAAAAGGGTACTGGAGTTTGCTTCTCCTAGTCACTCTGGAATAGAATGGCTTGATGGACCACAATAGTAATAGGCATCGATGAACGAATGCACACATACTCTTGACTATCAATTGATAGATGAGGGTCAGAAGACAACTAAAGAGGGACAACTCAAAGGAACATACGATTTTCTGAGTTGTGGATGCATGGTTTAGCATGTCGAACGAAGTTCAACATATTTCTTCCGGATAACCCATGTAGAAAGGTAGAACTGGCAGAGCCACAATATATAATGGAGAACTCATCGAGGATATTCCTGTTGTGATCTTTTGATCCAACAAACTTCTGCCATAAAGTGGTTCATAGTATTTGGAAGAAGGAAATACCACAAACTTCAAGGACTATCGCAAAGGTTACTAATAACCTAAGGGAGCTAGCGATTACTATCAACATGAAGTAAGTAGGGTGAATCTCGGGTTCAAAACCAAGAAGTGAAATGCCTACTAACTAAGTGGCATCACGGGACGCTTTCGAGGATGACGGCCAGAATGATCACACTGGGAACGCAAAACATGGCTAGACTACTAGATGATCCCCTGAGACACCTAGGGTCATAATAATAACTCCAAAATAAATATCGAGGCAATAGAGTACCTCAACTCACCGTCTAGTGTGGTTATCCTGGCCAGAGAGGACATTGGGAACGGGAAGAAGGAATTTGCAAATGCATCGGATTGTTTAGAAACCTGGGATGACTCAGACAGCATAACGGTTGTAAATGCTCAAGACTTGAGACATTCAGCAAAAATGGTGGCATAACCACTCAGAAGCACAATATCAAGATTTCGAGATCAACAGTTAACATACACAGGTGGAAACTGAACTGAGGCTTAAATCCAACAATCTTATGAGTCTACTGATTAGTAACACGTGATCCTGATAGAAAGAAGAGAAAGCCTAGTTCCTTAACCCCGTAGGAAAGATAAGATGACTCAGATCAGAAGGGCACAAGGTATAAGGAGTAAAAAGAGCCTTACGTTCCATCCCACAATCAATTCCCTTATATAACTAAAGAATTTCTAGACTCAACTTCGACCAGTTTGGCTTGGTAATCCTACAGGCAGTCAAGCTCTGATACCAAAGCTGTCAGGACCCCGATCCTAAGTCACACCGATCTAGCATGTAACACATCATATCACTTTGCGGCCTCACGCACGGTATTCCCACGGGTGCCACCTTACCTGGCCCGGGACCGTTTGCGCCTTTTGGCTCACGTATATGATAGTGCCGCTAGCATCCATATGACAAAGAACCCGGGCGGACATGGCTAGTCGTGAACCCAAAGTGGCACTAACTTACAGGGACAGGTATACATGACCCGACAACGAACATGTCGGTCATCAGCGAGTGAATCCAGGCTGTAGCACTAGGCTAGCAGGACTCCGGTGAACCGGGCTGTAGCGAGCTAATAGGACTCCGGTATTCATCGCGTGACATTTCCCCGAAGGGACAGACATAGGGACAAAGAAGGACACATGCCGGCCAGCCTAAGTGTTCCGGAGCAGTAGCAAGCTACCATGGCTCAGTGGAAACACTAGGAGACATTTCCCGGTAAGAGAGGCTACTAAGGATAAACAACTAGATAGTCAGACCCCACACATACCAAGCATTTCAATAGCATACACACAATATGCTCGATATGTGCAAATACAACATGGCATCACAACATGACTCTACAACTCAAGCATTTTATTCAATAGGCTCCGAGGAGTGAGATATTACAATCATGGGTCTCATGACCCAACATTCAGAGCAAACAAGTCAAGCACAAGCGGAAGCTTAACATGTCTGAGTACAGACATCTATAAAAGAAAAAGGCTGAGAAGCCTGACTGTCTATCAGATCCTGCCGAGTGCACAAGATCGTAGCTGAGGTAACAAGCTAAACGTCGAAGTCCATGCGGTATTACTAGCGAGACTGAAGTCTCTCTGCAAAAACATAAATTAAGCAACGTGAGTACAAATGTACCCAGCAAGACTTACATCAGATCTAACTACATATGCATCATTATCAACAAGGGGATGGTGGGGTTTAACTGCAGCAAGCCAGCTTTGACTCGGTGGCTATCCTAAACTACAACTGCAAGTAACTCTTTTGAGGTGGCGCACACGAGTCCACATATTCACCATATCAATACACCACTATGGATCCGCTCCCGTCTCCCTACAAGAACGCTATCCATAGCACTCACGCTTATCTTGCGTATTTTAGAGTATCCACTTTCACTTGTCTATGAACTGTACAGGCAACCCAGAAGTCCTTTACCGCGGACATGGCTATTCGAATAGATCATATTAACCCTGCACGGGTGTACTTCTTCACACATGCTCTCACCACTTACCGCCGTTTACACGACATGTACTCGGCAACCTTCAAGCGGAAGCCCAGCGAGGGTGTCGGCCACGACCTGACTAACCACACAAGTCTCTCGTCCAGGTTTATCGCCTATTTGGGTTCCATCCGCAAGGAGATCCGGCCGGGGTGTCGCCCACGGCCCCAAACGATGTAAGCAGGGTTCCCAAGCCCACCATCCGGGTGCCACTTGGTACACCGTGCCACTGTGCCTAGTCTGTCCCAAGCCCACCTGTACCGGGTGCCACTTGGTAGACTACTAACACTACCTACAAACACCGGAAACTAGTTGCAACTCCTGGACAGAGATCAAGTTGATTAATAAGTCGAGAGAGCTTGGAGCGCCCGGAGCCCAATGTGTGGTAGTAACTGTTCATGGATCACAAACACAGAACTCAGTTCCTGAGGACGATTGCAATGAGACAACCCACCATGTACTCCTACATGGCCTCTCACTGCTACCTTTACCAAATCGTGTTCACACACTTAGCTCTCAATAGTAGGACATGTTCACACACCTCTGATTCATCCCCGATGAATCAGACCTGACTCAACTCTAAGCAGTAGCAGGCATGACAAACAAGCATGAATGAGTAGGCACAATAGGGCTCAAACAACTCCTACTCATGCTAGTGGGTTTCATCTATTTAATGTGGCAATGACAGGTCATGCAAAGGATAAAGGGGTTCAGCTACCGCAGCAAGTAACAGATGAATCGTTGTTGTCCTAATGCAGTAAAAGAGAGCAGGAGCGAGAGAGTGGGATTTTATCAGAATGAACAAGGGGGTTTTGCTTGCCTGGCACTTCTGAAGATAATGTAGTTTCTTCATCGGTGTCATCGAACTCATCGTCGAAACCACGTCTATCGAGAGGGGACAAACACCGGCAAACAAGGAAGAACACAATCAATGCAATGCACAATATGATGCATGATCATGACATGGCAATATGATGTGGTTTGAGCTAATGCAACTAGCAACCAGATTAAATGAAGTTGGGTTGAATCCAAGATTCAAATTCAAACTCCATATGTGGATATTTAAATGCCATTATATGATTTGTACTAAACATCAGCCATAAGTTGCTCTAACATGCATGCAAATGGTACAGATGGATAGATTGGATTTTTCTAATCATTTTTCATATATAAATTATTTCATTTGGAGTTACGGTTGAATTTCTATGAATTTTAGAAGTTAATACTATTTTCTGGAATTTCCTGGATTATATTAAATCCAGAAAAACCTATTACTGCGTTAGCATTGCGTCATGCTGACCTCAGCAGGTCAACAGACCCGGTCCAGGTCAAACCTGACGCATGGGTCCTACATGTCAGTGACTAACTAAACTAACCTAGTTTAATTAGCACTAACCTAGGTTAAGCTAATTTAGTTTAAACCTAAACTAGATTAGTTAGCCGGGTGGGACCCGCATGTCATGGACCCAGGGGAGGTCAACCCCCTGGTCAACTGAGGCTAACTCGCCGGCGGCTCGACGCTGGCGACGATAGGTGCGGCGGAGGGGCTCGGGTTCGCGCTACAGGGCACCGTTTTGCTCGCGGTTTGCGGTACAGCGAGCTGGGAGACTCGCGCATCTAGTGGTGGTGGCGGCAGCAGCTGGGATGGCCGGAGTTGACGGCAGCGAGCATTTCCGCGGCGGCCGGAGCTCGGGCACGCTCGGATACGGTGTTTTGGTGCACGGGAGGACGAGCTGCGGGTTGCCAAGGAGTCCTGCGGACTCGCTGAGCACGGGGGTGGGCTCTAATGCGTCGTGCATGCGCTCTAGCTACGGCGGCGCCATGGCCGGCGGCGGTGAGCTCTCGGGCTCGATCAGAAAACGGGGCTAGGCGACGGGAACGGAGGGGGGAGCGAGGGGGAAGCAACAGGAGCTCACAGGGAGGCCGAAGAGCAGCTCCGTGGGCTCGGGGAGGCGCTCGGGGCGGCGAATCGATGGGCGGCGATCGTCGGGGCAGAGGATGATGATGAGCTCGATGGTGACGTTTCAGGCATCCACCGAGTGCGTTCTTCGTCTTGGTGATCCACGGCGTCGAGGCAAGCCCGTTGGACAAAACAGAGGGGCGAGGGGAGCTCGGTGGCCGTGGTGGCAGCGAACGGCGGCGTCGGGTGCGCTCGGGCGCGAGAGGGAGAGAAAGCAGAGGAGGGGAACGAGGGAGAGGGAGAGCGCGAGGGGGTCCAGGGGGTCAAGGAGGAGTGCGTGGCGACGTCCAGAGCGTCCGGGCGTCGAGGGGGAGAGGCAGGCAGGGTGGTGGCGTGGCGAGCTCGGCGGCGTCGCGGTGTCCCTCCTCTGTGCCTGCCTGGTGAGGAAGAAGCAGCTGGCTGGCATGGGCCAGCACAGTGTTGGGCCTGCCAGGTGGGCCGGCCAGGTAAGTGGCCCAGGTAGGTGTCTTCTCTCTCTCTTTCTTTTATTTTCTGTTTTCTATTTTCTATCTTTGTTTCTGGATTTAGTAAAAATACTAAACCTTATCTAAAAATCCTGAAATAAATTGTGGGAAATGTTGAAATGTTTTTCAACAGCCCTCAACCATTATCAGAATTATTTGGGCAAATAAAATATTTATAACATTTAAATGCCCAAATTCAAATACTTTATGATTTAATTCAAAAATCCAAAGTGGCCTAGAAAAATTTGCACCATTTTTGGCAGGGGTTCTAGACCAATTCAAAAATGATGAACTTTTCCAAAGGCATTTTGGGTTCATTGAAAATGATTTTTTTATTTGAACCTAGTTGATTTGATCTGGTGCTAGGGTTTGAGCAATCCCCATTTCAGGTTTAAAAGAAATTTAAACATGATGCAACACAAGACTAACTAACCCAGAGCAGATCAGAACTAGGGATGTGACAACTCACCCCCACTCAAACAAGAATCTCGTCCCGAGATTCAAGACGTGAGGTAAGAAGACAAAGGGGACACTAAGCTAGCACAAACTTCATGATTCAGGTTGCACTTCATAAGAACATTGATTTGATCCTCATCTTTGTCTCGACGTCTTGCTTTGAGAACTCCATCCAACATGACAACGAGAAGAAAGGAAAATTCTAGAAGAATCGATCTTCTCGAAGATCGAGCAACTTACGGAATGAGGCATAGAACCATCTCTCGGGTTGAGACACGAAGCACACATCAGAAGAAATGGAGTGAAACAGATGACAAGGGTTCACTAGGTTGACAAGAATTCCACACTTGAGGAGGTGGTGAATGGTTTCAAGATAGCAATGAAATAATTGCCATGATTCCATAACGGGGCACCTTAGAGAAGGTGACTTGTAGAAATAATCCCTTAAGTGGCAAAAAGAATTACCTTTGATTCAGAGATCATTGAAACTCTTTATACCAGCCTAAGGCAATTCTCGAGCGGTTGTTTAGAGGGGTTCAGTAGAATGGCATACCCGGATTAGAATGGATGATGTGGATTACCTTGTTGAAAACAACACAAGATATGATTTTAGTAACTGGGGAGAAGCTCAACAGTAGAGAGTGAGTCCACTGTTTGAAAAGTTATAGCATAATCGAGGAAACTGAGAGCAATCCCAGTTAATGCCGATGATAACACCTAGCGCTTGCGCGTGCTCTCAAGAACTTGAGCATTTCCATAACCATCAAGGTTTTACCAATATCCGTGTCAAGGACCCTGGCAATACAACGTACTACCATGATGAATGCCGGTAGAAGATGCAGATGCAAAGGAGGATAACACCTTCTCAGATTTCACCTTGGCGGGCCAAGGGGACAAAATCTGGATGATCGACCGAGAGACATTTAGCACTCCGCTTCTAATGTTCTCCTTGATGTGCTAGCACAACCCATTTATAGATATGATTTGATAACTAGAACATCAAGTAAAAGGTCAGACTTCGGGAACACAAAAATCCATAAGGGACAACTAGGGAGTAAATCCTACGAAATCCTTATGGGGAGGTGGCCAACTTCCTCAATCAAGATACTACAACAACAGGTCTTCCGGCTGGGTGTGTTGGCCACGACATCCACTTACCGGGTTACAGAGAGACCAATATTATAATCCTTGGGAAACGTTGCAACCATCATATCTGCCTGAGATTCAGATCTGGTTGGTGTCAAAATAATCTAGACTCATCGAGTCTAGAAAGTAAAATGAAAGTTTGCAACACAAATCGACGAGATGATGTTGCGAGATTCTCGGGGAATGAACTACGATAGCAAGCTCCAAAACATGAGCGAGTTTTGCTACAACATGTGAACACGTTGTCCAAGACAAGCATGACCACATAGTAGTCTTACAACGCAACACTACCGAGTTCAGATGGGAAACCATCATTGCGGACAACGGAGTCCTTGATTAAGCCCGGGTTAGCTCTTAAAAAGAACTCCTTCTCCTAGAACAAATCAGTCAGTGGCTTGGTGTGCTAGGGACACATATAGAATGGAGGTAGCAAGCCTATCAAACCATAGCATACTTCACACATGCATGACTGACTTGAGATGGTTCTAGAGGAGGCAACATTGACTTTCTCGAATTCACGGCGGCAACTTGCATCAAATGCACATGAATTATAGGAGGTCACTTCCTTCATCCGGACATATGCTCCATGAGCGGGTCATGAAGATAATGCTTATAAAAGTTTCCAATACTAGCTGGATGTTCTACACAATCACGGAGAAGATAAAAATGTTGCTGATGGCCTCAACAACAATTCATCCAGGTTTCCATGAGGACGGAGTTCCATAATTATGTGAACATGTGATAGCATTGGTCAGACCCAAAAGATATAATGGTGTATGCTCGAGGGATCAACCATGAGTGAGACAACATTACGAATATCGTTGGTTCTGGTCTGATTTGATGATAGCCCATACTCAAATCAAAGGTTGGATAAAATGATAGGTCCATTAACTGATCATGAGGGTCAATCGATGAAAATATCAACTTTCTTCAACACACATACAAGATATCCCTTAAAATGAACTAAGTCGGACAAGCTTTTATCTTCCAACTCTCCAAGTTATTGTTCAGCTTAAACAACTAGCTCAGGGGTATCCAACACAGATTCTTGGAGAATGGGTGGTTTGGAGGAAAACCAACATGATCACGAACTCAACATAGCGGTCAGGTGACAACCTGGTAATACTTCCGAGAAGATATACAGAAAATCATGAACCACTGATATGTCACTAAGCTCGAGAACAATCTTGCTCTTCAGGGCAAGACGATATGAACAAATGAGCGAGGATTTGACAAAATCCTAACTCATCAATCAAAGAGTGCACCAGGAAATAAGGACTAGGTAGCACAATCTATCTTAGAATGATGATTCAATAACCAACATGCTAAGAATGAGAATATTGTCCATTTACTACCAAGCAACAAGGTTGCTAGGAGTATTGATTTCACACATCACGATTCACTTGTCGACATTCCGGTTGCAACAACACGGGAACCGAGAAATGAATAATGATGGAGAGAGTATCACTGTATCAAGAGTTCATAGGATGGTGTGCAATTCCCATGATATTCTTGATATAAAGATGGTAATACTCCAAGGTGAAGCAGAGCAAAAGCTGGATTAGTATTTATTCTGCGGAGCACAACTACTTTGACCCAATCCTGGATATGGAAAAGGGTACTGGAGTTTGCTTCTCCTAGTCACTCTGGAATAGAATGGCTTGATGGACCACAAGAGTAATAGGCATCGATGAACGAATGCACACATACTCTTGACTATCAATTGATAGACGAGGGTCAGAAGACAACTAAAGAGGGACAACTCAAAGGAACATACGATTTTCTGAGTTGTGGATGCATGGTTTAGCATGTCGAACGAAGTTCAACATATTTCTTCCGGATAACCCATGCAGAAAGGTAGAACTGGCAGAGCCACAATATATAATGGAGAACTCATCGAGGATATTCCTGTTGTGATCTTTTGATCCAACAAACTTCTGCCATAAAGTGGTTCATAGTATTTGGAAGAAGGAAATACCACGAACTTCAAGGACTATCGCAAAGGTTACTAATAACCTAAGGGAGCTAGCGATTACTATCAACATGAAGTAAGTAGGGTGAATCTCGGGTTCAAAACCCAGAAGTGAAATGCCTACTAACTAAGTGGCATCACGGGATGCTTTCGAGGATGACGGCCAGAATGATCACACTGGGAACACAAAACATGGCTAGACTACTAGATGATCCCCTGACACACCTAGGGTCATAATAATAACTCCAACATAAATATCGAGGCAATAGAGTACCTCAACTCACCGTCTAGTGTGGTTAACCTGGCCAGAGAGGACATTGGGAACGGGAAGAAGGAATTTGCAAATGCATCGGATTGTTTAGAAACCTGGGATGACTCGGACAGCATAACAGTTGTAAATGCTCAAGACTTGAGACATTCAGCAAAAATGGTGGCATAACCACTCAGAAGCACAATATCAAGATTTCGAGATCAACAGTTAACATACACAGGTGGAAACTGAACTGAGGCTTAAATCCAACAATCTTATGAGTCTACTGATTAGTAACACGTGATCCTGATAGAAAGAAGAGAAAGCCTAGTTCCTTAACCCCGTAGGAAAGATAAGATGACTCAGATCAGAAGGGCACAAGGTATAAGGAGTAAAAAGAGCCTTACGTTCCATCCCACAATCAATTCCCTTATATAACTAAAGAATTTCTAGACTCAACTTCGACCAGTTTGGCTTGGTAATCCTACAGGCAGTCAAGCTCTGATACCAAAGCTGTCAGGACCCCGATCCTAAGTCACACCAATCTAGCATGTAACACATCATATCACTTTGCGGCCTCACGCACGGTATTCCCACGGGTGCCACCTTACCTGGCCTGGGACCGTTTGCGCCTTTTGGCTCACGTATATGATAGTGCCGCTAGCATCCATATGACAAAGAACCCGGGCTGACATGGCTAGTCGTGAACCCAAAGTGGCACTAACTTACAGGGACAGGCATACATGACCCAACAACGAACATGTCGGTCATCAGCGAGTGAATCCAGGCTGTAGCACTAGGCTAGCAGGACTCCGGTGAACCGGGCTGTAGCGAGCTAACAGGACTCCGGTATTCATCGCGTGACATTTCCCCGAAGGGACAGACACAGGGACGAAGAAGGACACATGCCGGCCAGCCTAAGTGTTCCGGAGCAGTAGCAAGCTACCATGGCTCAGTGGAAACACTAGGAGACATTTCCCGGTAAGAGAGGCTACTAAGGATAAACAACTATATAGTCAGACCCCACACACACAATATGCTCGATATGTGCAAATACAATATGGCATCACAACATGACTCTACAACTCAAGCATTTTATTCAATAGGCTCCAAGGAGCGAGATATTACAATCATGGGTCTCATGACCCAACATTCAGAGCAAACAAGTCAAGCACAAGCGGAAGCTTAACTTGTCTGAGTACAGACATCTACAAAAGAAAAAGGCTGAGAAGCCTGACTGTCTATCAGATCCTGCCGAGTGCACAAGATCGTAGCTGAGGTAACAAGCTAAACGTCGAAGTCCACGCGGTATTACTAGCGAGACTGAAGTCTCTCTGCAAAAACATAAATTAAGCAACGTGAGTACAAATGTACCCAGCAAGACTTACATCAGATCTAACTACATATGCATCATTATCAACAAGGGGATGGTGGGGTTTAACTGCAGCAAGCCAGCTTTGACTCGGTGGCTATCCTAAACTACAACTGCAAGTAACTCTTTTGAGGTGGCGCACACGAGTCCACATATTCACCATATCAATACACCACTATGGATCCGCTCCCGTCTCGCTACGAGAACGCCATCCATAGCACTCATGCTTATCTTGCGTATTTTAGAGTATCCACTTTCACTTGTCTATGAACTGTACAGGCAACCCAGAAGTCCTTTACCGCGGACATGGCTATTCGAATAGATCATATTAACCCTGCACGGGTGTACTTCTTCACACATGCTCTCACCACTTACCGCCGTTTACACGACATGTACTCGGCAACCTTCAAGCGGAAGCCCAGCGAGGGTGTCGGCCACGACCTGACTAACCACACAAGTCTCTCGTCCAGGTTTATCGCCTATTTGGGTTCCATCCACAAGGAGATCCGGCCGGGGTGTCGCTCACGGCCCCAAACGATGTAAGCAGGGTTCCCAAGCCCACCATCCGGGTGCCACTTGGTACACCGTGCCACTGTGCCTAGTCTGTCCCAAGCCCACCTGTACCGGGTGCCACTTGGTAGACTACTAACACTACCTACAAACACCAGAAACTAGTTGCAACTCCTGGACAGAGATCAAGTTGATTAATAAGTCGAGAGAGCTTGGAGCGCCCGGAGCCCAATGTGTGGTAGTAACTGTTCATGGATCACAAACACAGAACTCAGTTCCTGAGGACGATTGCAATGAGACAACCCACCATGTACTCCTACATGGCCTCTCACTGCTACCTTTACCAAATCGTGTTCACACACTTAGCTCTCAATAGTAGGACATGTTCACACACCTCTGATTCATCCCCAATGAATCAGACCTGACTCAACTCTAAGCAGTAGCAGGCATGACAAACAAGCATGAATGAGTAGGCACAACAGGGCTCAAACAACTCCTACTCATGCTAGTGGGTTTCATCTATTTACTGTGGCAATGACAGGTCATGCAAAGGATAAAGGGGTTCAGCTACCGCAGCAAGTAACAGATGAATCGTTGTTGTCCTAATGCAGTAAAAGAGAGCAGGAGCGAGAGAATGGGATTTTCTCGGAATGAACAAGGGGGTTTTGCTTGCCTGGCACTTCTGAAGATAATATAGTTTCTTCATCGGTGTCATCGAACTCATCGTCGAAACCACGTCTATCGAGAGGGGACAAACACCGGCAAACAAGGAAGAACACAATCAATGCAATGCGCAATATGATGCATGATCATGACATGGCAATATGATGTGGTTTGAGCTAATGCAACTAGCAACCAGATTAAATGAAGTTGGGTTGAATCCAAGATTCAAATTCAAACTCCATATGTGGATATTTAAATGCCATTATATGATTTGTACTAAACAGCAGCCATAAGTTGCTCTAACATGCATGCAAATGGTACAGATGGATAGATTATATTTTTCTGATCATTTTTCACATATAAATTATTTCATTTGGAGTTACGGTTGAATTTCTATGAATTTAGAAGTTAATACTATTTTCTGGAATTTCCTGGATTATATTAAATCCAGAAAAACCTATTACTGCGTCAGCATTGCGTCATGCTGACCTCAGCAGGTCAACAGACCCGGTCCAGGTCAAACCTGACGCGTGGGTCCTGCATGTCAGTGACTAACTAAACTAACCTAGTTTAATTAGCACTAACCTAGGTTAAGCTAATTTAGTTTAAACCTAAACTAGATTAGTTAGCCGGGTGGGACCCGCATGTCATGGACCCAGGGGAGGTCAACCCCCTGGTCAACTGATGCTAACTTGTCGGCGGCTCGACGCCGGCGACGATAGGTGCGGCGGAGGGGCTCGGGTTCGCGCTACAGGGCACCGTTTTGCTCGCGGTTTGCGGCTACAGCGAGCTAGGAGACTCGCGCATCTAGTGGTGGTGGCGGCAGCAGCTGGGATGGCCGGAGTTGACGGCGGCGAGCATTTCCGCGGCGGCCGGAGCTCGGGCACGCTCGGATACGGCATTTTGGTGCATGGGAGGACGAGCTGCGGGTTGCCAAGGAGTCATGCGGACTCGCTGAGCACGGGGGTTGGCTCTAATGCATTGTGCATGCGCTCTAGCTACGGCGGCGCCATGGCCGGCGGCGGTGAGCTCTCAGGCTCGATCAGATAACGGGGCTAGGCGACGGGAACGGAGGGGGGAGCGAGGGGGAAGCAACAGGAGCTCACAGGGAGGCCGAAGAGCAGCTCCGTGGGCTCGGGGAGGCGCTCGGGGCGGCGAATCGACGGGCGGCGATCGTCGGGGCAGAGGATGATGATGAACTTGATGGCGATGTTTCAGGAATCCCGCGAGCACGTGCTTCGTCTTGGTGATCCACGGCGTCGAGGCAAGCCCGTTGGACAAAACAAAGGGGCGAGGGGAGCTCGGTGGCCGTGGTGGCAGCGAACGGCAGCGTCGGGTAAGCTCGGGCGCGAGAGGGAGAGAAAGCAGAGGAGGGGAACGAGGGAGAAGGAGAGCGCGAGGGGGTCCAGGGGGTTGAGAAGGAGTGCGTGGCGACGTCCAGAGCATCCGGGCGTCGAAGGGGAGAGGCAGGCAGGGTGGTGGCGTGGCGAGCTCGGCGGCATCACGGTGTCCCTCCTCTGTGCCTGCCTGGTGAGGAAGAAGCAGCTGGCTGGCATGGGCCAGCACAGTGCTGGGCCTGCCAGGTGCTCCAGCCAGGTAAGTGGCCCAGGTAGGTGTCTTCTCTCTCTCTTTCTTTTATTTTCTGTTTTCTATTTTCTATCTTTGTTTCTAGATTTAGTAAAAATACTAAACCTTATCTAAAAATCATGAAATAAATTGTGGGAAATGTTGAAATGTTTTTCAACAGCCCTCAACCATTATCAGAATTATTTGGGTAAATAAAATATTTATAACATTTAAATGCCCAAATTCAAATACTTTATGATATAATTCAAAAATCCAAAGTGGCCTAGAAAAATGTGCACCATTTTTGGCAGGGGTTCTAGACCAATTCAAAAATGATGAACTTTTCCAAAGGCATTTTGGGTTCATTGAAAATGATTTTTTTATTTGAACCTAGTTGATTTGATCTGATGCTAGGGTTTGAGCAATCCCCATTTCAGGTTTAAAAGAAATTTAAACATGATGCAACACAAGACTAACTAACCCAGAGCAGATCAGAACTAGGGATGTGACATTATAGAGATAGATCAAGACGCTTAATAGGACTTTCACAAAACACATACCTTGATAAAATTTTGAAAAAGTTCAAAATGGATCAGGCAAAGAAAGGGTTCTTGCCCTTACTACAAGTTGTGAAGTTGAGTCAGACTCAATGCCCAACCACGGCAGAAGATAGAGAGAAAATGAAAGATGTTCCCTATGCTTCAGCCATAGGCTCTATCTTGTATGCAATGCTGTATACCAGACCTGACGTATGCTTAGCAATAAGCTTGGCAGGAAGCTACCAAAGTAATCCAGGAGTGGATCACTGGACAGCGGTCAAGAACATCCTGAAATACCTGAAAAGGACTAAGGATATGTTTCTCGTATATGGAGGTGACAAAGAGCTAGTCGTAAATGGTTACGTCGATGCAAGCTTTGACACTGATCCGGACGATTCTAAATCGCAAACCGGATACGTGTTTTTATTAAACGGTGGAGCTGTAAGTTGGTGCAGTTCTAAACAAAGTGTCATGGCGGGATCTACATGTGAAGCGGAGTACATAGCTACTTCGGAAGCAGCAAATGAAGGAGTCTGGATGAAAGAGTTCATTTCCGATCTAGGTGTCATACCTAGTTCATCGGGACCAATGAAGATCTTCTGTGACAATACTAGTGCAATTGCCTTGGCAAAAGAATCCAGATTTCACAAGAGGACCAAGCACATCAAGAGATGCTTCAATTCCATCCGGGACCAAGTCCAAGTGGGAGACATAGAGATTTGCAAGATACATACGGATCTGAATGTTGCAGACCCGTTGACTAAGCCTCTCTCACGAGCAAAACATGATCAGCACCAAGACTCCATGGGTGTTAGATTCATTACTATGTAATCTAGATTATTGACTCTAGTGCAAGTGGGAGACTGAAGGAAATATACCCTAGAGGCAATAATAAAGTTATTATTTATTTCCTCATATCATGATAAATGTTTATTATTCATGCTAGAATTGTATTAACCGGAAACATGATACATGTGTGAATACATAGACAAACATATAGTCACTAGTATGCCTCTACTTGACTAGCTCATTAATCAAAGATGGTTGTGTTTCCTAACCATAGACATGTGTTGTCATTTGATTAATGAGATCACATCATTAGGAGAATGATGTGATTGACTTGACCCATTCCATTAGCCTAGCACTTGATCATTTAGTATATTGCTATTGCTTTCTTCATGACTTATACATGTTCCTATAACTATGAGATTATGCAACTCCCGTTTACCAGAGGAACACTTTGGATGCTGCCAAACGTCACAACGTAACTGGGTGATTATAAAGGAGTACTACAGGTGTCTCCAAAGGTACATGTTGGGTTGGCGTATTTCGAGATAAGGTTTTGTCACTCCGATTGTCGGAGAGGTATCTCTGGGCCCTCTCGGTAATGCACATCATTATAAGCCTTGCAAGCAATGTAGCTAATGAGTTAGTTACAGAATGATGCATTACGTAATGAGTAAAGAGACTTGCCGGTAACGAGATTGAACTAGGTATTGGATACCGACGATCGAATCTCGGGCAAGTAACATACCGATGACAAAGGGAACAACGTATGTTGTTATGCGGTTTGACCGATAAAGATCTTCGTAGAATATGTAGGAACCAATATGGGCATCCAGGTTCCGCTATTGGTTATTGACCGAGAATAGTTTTAGGTCATGTCTACATAGTTCTCGAACCCGTAGGGTTCGCACGCTTAACGTTACGATGACAGTTTTATGAGTTTATAAGTTTTGATGTACCGAAGTTTTTTTGGAGTCCAGGATGTGATCACGGACATGACGAGGAGTCTCGAAATGGTCGAGACATAAAGATTGATATATTGGACAACTATATTCAGACAACGGAAGTGTTCCGGACGTTTTCGAACAAAACCGGAGTGCCGGAGGGTTACCGGAACCCCCCCCCCCCGGAGAAGTAATGGGCCCCCTCCCCCTCTGGTGCGAATTAGACTAGGAGGGGGGGCGGCGCCCCCCTCTTTCCTTCTCCCTCTCCCCCTTCCTTTTCCCCTTCTAGTAGGAGTAGGAAAGGGGGAGTCCTACTCCTACTAGGAGGAGGACTCCTCCTCCTGGCGCGCCCTCTAGGGCCGGCCGGCCTCCCCCTTTCTCCTTTATATACGGGGGCGGGGGGCACCCTAGGACACACAAGTTGATCTACGGATCGTTCCTTAGCCGTGTGTGGTGCCCCCCTCCACCATATTCCACCTCGGTCATATCGTCGTCGAGTTTAGGCGAAGCCCTGTGCCGGTAGAGCATCATCATCGTCACCACGCCGTCGTGCTGACGGAACTCATCCCCGACGCTTTGCTGGATCGGAGCCCGGGGATCGTCATCGAGCTGAACGTGTGCTGAACTCGGAGGTGCCGTATGTTCGGTACTTGGATCGGTCGAATCGTAAAGACGTACGACTACATCAACCGCGTTGTCATAACGCTTCCGCTTACGGTCTACGAGGGTACGTGGACAACACTCTCCCCTCTCGTTGTTATGCCATCACCATGATCTTGCGTGTGCGTAGGAAATTTTTTGAAATTACTACGTTTCCCAACAGATACTCTCCAGTTTATTGCGGTGGAGTTGACAATCAGGTTCGAACAGATCTCCGGGAGTGGGTAGGCCTGTAAGCTCAATAATGTCAAGAGCTTTGGCTTCATGATGAACATTTCCTGTCATCCACTCGAGAACCCATGTCTTTGTATTTCTGTTGTAGCCGCGAATGTGGAGGGTAGCATAGAATTGAAGCAAAAGTTCCTCATTCCAATGTTCTTTGTCTGTCACAAAGCTGAGCAAACCAGCATCATGATAGCAGTCAAGTGCTTCTTCTAAGCATGGCAGTCCAGCAATGGCTTCAGTGTCGAGGCGCATATGAGGGAAAATGCGCCCTTGATCATACAGAACACAGGAGTAATAGCTTCGTTGCTGATAACTCCGGAAACGATCAGATGATATTCTTAGCCTTAGGTAGGGGTTCTTTGCGCTGTCAAAGAAGGTGTTGTGGCTTTTGAAGCCATTTGCATTGAAGGACCCTGTGGAGGTGGCAGTACCTGGGAACCTTGGCAGTCTTGGCTTTGGTTTCTGGACCTGAGGCCTATGCTCAATATGATAATCAAACTGAGGACCAAAGGTAGTAGGCGGAGGGACCAGAACGGGCCATTTGACAGTGATAAGCTGACCATAGTTGTATGCTTGCTAAATTGTATGAGGCCTTGGAGGCAGAACAGGAGCAATGGCAACAACAGAGTCGTCAGGCTGCACAACCTAAGCTTCAGGAGCAGTTGCACCATTGGCTTCATTTGTGTTGGTGGTGGCAGCCTCAAGATTTTCAACCTCCACTGGATGAGCTGGAGGGTCTGGCACTGGCACGTTCACTTCAGGAACAACTTCTTTAGTAATGGGGGGGGGTAGGGACACGTTCTTCTTCTTGTTTGTCATCAGCTGATGTAGCCGGATTGTCTTCAGCAGCTTTGGCTTCAGACACGGAGATATTCACAGTCGGAGTGGCTTCTGGGAACACTTGACATGCAACAGGTTGGTGGTGCACTTCTCCTTCTGGAATGCTCGAAAGAGGGACTTGAGGCCTTGGTCCTTTGTGAAGCCTGCGTAATGCTTGTGACGCCTTTGGAGATGGAGTAGGCTGGGCCTCATCCTCTTCTTCTTGCACAGGTGGTGTGACTTGTTGTTGTTGGGGAGTACTTGGGGAGTCTTGTTGTTGTGGGCGATCAGCCCATGATGCATCCTGAGCAATTGGCGTCAGAGGACGACCAATGCTGATGAGTTCGCTGTTCGTGAGAACAGGCGATGATACCACGTTGTGTTCAATCTGAGGAAGAACTTCATCATCTTCAACATTGTCATGGTGACCAATGTCTTCAGCAGCGGTGGGATCAACTGCTCGAATGTCTTCAGCTTCATAAGCCTCTGTGGAAGCAGACTCATGAACTATCATCTGTTGTTCTTGGTGTTCAGATGCAGGGCGAACCATTGAGATAGGTTCAACAACTAAGGGCTCTGTGGGAGCAGCCCGATTCTTCTTGGTTTTGTGCTTCTTCTTGGAGACTTCTGTATTTTTCCTTTTTCTGGCTTCAGCCTCGGCAGCCCTCGTCTTCTTCAGTTCTGAAGCGGTTGACTTGACATTTGGCTTCGAGCCGGTCATGCTGCTTGGGAAGACTATGCGAGGTTCTTCCTGCCTTGAAGGTGCAGATTGGTCAGTTGATAGCTTCTTCTTCTTTGCAACCATTCTGGGGTCAATGCCAGGACGACCAAGAGCCTTGCGCTTCTCAGCCTCATTGTAGGCTAGCACACACTTGTCAGCCAGACTCTTCATGCGCTCCCGAGAGCCTCTAGCTTCTTCGCGCTTCGTATGAAAGGCTTCTTTGAGCTCGTGCAGCATGATCTTGAAGTTTTTGACATCTTGCACGCTGAGCTTGGCCACATGCTTCTTGAACTGAGCTTTCTCATAGTCGATCTTGTGCTTCAGTTCAACGATGCGCTAAGCAAGAGCTAGCTCAGAAGCAATGCGCCATTGAAGGAGACGCTGAGGCCAATGGGAAGTTGCAGATCATCAAAGCTGAGATTTGGGGTGTCAAACCACTCATCAATGAAGTTATGGATGATTGCCACATCAAAGAGAGGCAAATCATTGAAGATCTCTGCTTCTTCCTTGCTCTTGATTAGTTGCTCAAGAGCATCATCTGCAAGATCTTCATCGCTGGACAGATCAATGTGCTCTTCTCGCAGAATGGCAGCAGGAGTCAATGTTTGATCAGTATTTTTGATGATTTTCTTTTTCTTCTCCGTCTTCTTGGAGATACGTGATAGATCTTCAGACTGCACACTGTCTTCAGGAGGTGCAGTGGCCAGTGGCATCACACGTGAAGCTTTTGGAGGAGCAGCTGATCGTGAAGCCTTAGTCTTCTTTAGCTTCTGCGGTTTTGGAAGAGGAGCTGGGGCTTCATCAGTGTTAGCATCATTATCAGAATGATCCACTTTGGCACCTTGGACCAAGAGGTAAGTGATGAGGCCATCAAGGTTGGAGAAGGGGCCGATGACATTGGGTTCTCCATCACGTGAGCCGTCAGCACGGGGAGCAGAGGGACCAGGGTTGAAGTCTAACCCCAATGACTTCTTGTTTTCCTTGGCCGATGCCTTTGCGTGCTGGAAGTTGTGCTTGAAGAGATTATCGTCACGACACCAGAGCAATGATGATGGGTTGGCATTTTCAGGCTGAGGTCCACGGATCATACAAGGATAGAAACCCTGTGCAATAGCTTCTGCTCTGTTCTTGGGTGGAAGGCCTCGATAGAGAATATCACCCCAAGGACTTTTGATAGCATTCTTGTCAGCGTATTCTTGGGTCACGAACTTTTATTTGAACCATTGTTCAGCCCAATATCGTCGAATCCATTGGATTCGTGTCTTGCGCCGATTATAATCCTCTTCAGGATCTGTCTTGTAAAGCTCTGCAAGGTCATCAGGCAAATCCTTTGATGTTCCCCCTCGACGCTGTCTGCCACCCTTCCTTACAGATTTCTCTGCAGCCATGAACTTCAAATTGAATGGCTTCAATACGTTCAAAGGCTTCAAAGGCTTCCGCTTGCTGGACAAACAGGAACTGGCTTCAGGAGAGTTGATGTGATGCTGTAAGAATTCTGCAAACGAATGCAGACTATGAGAACCTAGGGATTCTCCCACGGACATGTACCTGTGACAGCATTAGAGATGCGAGGGAAGGGGAAGAGGTCATATGCATTCTCAGAAGATTTTGAAGATAAATCAGTTTGAAGACATTGACCTCATGATGAGAAGACATTCACTTATATGTTGAGAGTTGGTTCCAGATTTGTACGAATCGATGAATAAGTACAAGTGAGGAATCTAACTGGATATGAAGCTTAAGTGAATATACTAGGCAATATGAGATGCAGACAGAATAGATCTAACATTGTATAGGTAGAAACCAATTTTGATAAGTAGGATGAATCATTGAGGATCAAAAGACGGTAAAAATAGAGTTGTATTTACCACACGAAGAACTGCTAGATGGGATGAATAGGAGACCGAGCAGTTCAATCCACCATGCCCTAACTTGGTGACGGAGGACACCTATGGCGGCGGCGGAGAGGACGATGTCTGCGGCCGGCATGAGGACGGTGTCGGAGAAGTCGCGGCAGCTAAGCACTTCATCGCCGGTGTCGTCGAGAGCTAGTGGTGGCGCTAGGGTTTTGACGAGGTGGAGAGGTGGAAGAAGGTGTTCTTTACCGCATGGGGCATGTATTTATAAGGAAGTGTGCAGCACAGCGCAATTACGCAGGTGCCCCTGGCGGTTCACATCTGAGGGGCACGTGGCAAGCATGCAACATACTCAGAGTTGTCCCACGTTCCCACGCCCGCCAGGTTTGTCGGATGGTTGTTCCGACTTCTCCGGATTTCAAACAATAAGGATGAATCATTTAAAATAGACTTAATGTTTGTCTCTGTGTCTTCTGCTGACATGGACGCAGAGAAGACATTCGACAGTTTCAATAGAATGCATATGATTTGGACAGATAGAATTTGAGATGGAAAGCATAGAGAGATTAGGGTCCGATCACATTCACTTAGTTCAAAAGATTCAACAGGGAAGACATAGCTATAAGTGAATGCTGTAGAGGACAGAACACTAGTATATATATCAGAAAGCAATCAAATCAACATAGTGAAGAAAATCATGAAGATAAGTTGAAATTGAAGACAAACCAAATGCGAAGATATTGCAAAAATAACACCATGAGTGAAACACTTCAAACCAAGAAATTTTGGTGGTGGTGTTACCCACCGTATAGGAAGTATTAGACCCAGACACAGTGCACAATTATCGTGGCGCTCCGAAGTAAAATTCCATGTTAATGTATTCACACTCAGAATGTAAGTCTTCATTGATTGAAGATATACTTTACTTTGTGTGTTGCACATCTAAGTCATCAACATGCATAAGTGTTAGGATGTGTGCCTGATCACAGGACATTTGAGGATTCCAAGATATTTAGCTCACACCGTAACTTGCAAAACCGTTTCTCATCCAAGGGCTTTGTGAAGATATCTGCCAGTTGCTCTTCAGTGTTGACATGAATGATGTCAATATCTTTCTTCATGACATGATCTTTGAAAAAGTGATGACGAATTTCAATGTGCTTTGTCTTCGAGTGCTCGACTGGATTGTTGGCAATCTTGATGGCGCTTTCGTTGTCGCGGAAGAGAGGCACTTGTTTCAGATTGATGCCATAGTCCTTGAGAGTTTGCTTCATCCATAGAAGCTGAGCGCAGCAAGATCCAGCAGCAATGTATTCAGATTCAGCAGTTGAGAGTGATACACAGTTCTGCTTCTTTGAAGACCAATAGACAAGTGATCGTCCCAGAAAGTGACATGTGCCTGATGTAGATTTGCGATCCACCTTGTCACCAGCATAATCAGCATCCGAGAATCCAACCAGATCAAATTTTGAGCCCTTTGGATACCATAATCCGAGTGTTGGGGTGTAAGCCAAATATCGAAGAATTCACTTCACAGCTAAGTGATGCGATTCCTTTGGCGCCGCTTGGAATCGAGCACACATGCAAACACTAAGCATAATATCTGGCCTAGATACACATAGATAAAGTAAGGAACCAATCATGGAGCGGTATACCTTTTGATTGAACTCTTTACCATTGTCGTCGGAACCCAGATGGTGTTTGGCTGGCATAGGCGTTGTGTAACCTTTGCAATCTTGCATTCCAAACTTCTTCAGAAAATCTTTGAGGTATTTTTCTTGAGATATGAAGATGCCATTCCTTTGCTGACGAATTTGAAGACCAAGGAAGAACTTCAGCTCACCCATCATGGACATCTGATATTGCTCTTGCATCATGTATCCAAACTCATCACTATACTTCTGGTTGGTGCAGCCGAAGATAATGCCATCCACATATATTTGGCACACAAACAGTTCACCATCATATGTCTTCGTGAAGAGTGTGGGATCGAGGGATCCAGGTTTGAATCCTTTGCTCTTCAGGAAGTCTTTGATCGTATCATACCAAGCGCGAGGAGCTTGTTTGAGTCCATACAATGCTTTGTTTAGCTTGTACACCATATCAGGATGTTTCGGATCTTCAAAGTCAGGTGGTTGAGCAACGTATACTTCTTCTTCAATTTTGCCGTTGAGAAATTCACTCTTCACATCCATTTGATGTAGCAAGATGTTGTGGTGGTTAGCATAGGCTAGCAGTATGCGAATAGCTTCAAGCCTAGCCACAGGAGCAAATGTTTCATCGAAGTCAATTCCTTCAACTTGAGTATATCCTTGAGCCACAAGACGTGCTTTGTTTCTGACAACTTGACCATGCTCATCTTGCTTGTTTTGATATATCCATTTTGTGCCAATAATGTTATGCTTGCGAGGGTCAGGACGCTTGACTAGTTCCCAAACATTGTTCAGCTTGAACTGTTGGAGTTCTTCTTGCATAGCTTGTATCCATTCAGGTTCCATAAAGGCTTCAGCAACTTTCTTGGGTTCTGATATTGACACAAACGAAAAGTGCCCACAGAAATTTGCTAACTGTGTTGCTCTTGAGTGAGTAAGTGGACCAGGTGCATTGATGCTATCAATTATCTTCTCAATTTGTACTTCATTTGCAACACGAGGATGAACTGGACGAAGACCTTGCTCTTGCTTATCATTGTCATCATTTGGAGAATTATCTTCAGTCTGAGCATTGTCTTCAGGTTGGTTTGGTGCAGAAATGATAAGTTCCTCTTCAGGCTGTGCTTCAGAAGGCATATTTCACCAGTTCCCATCAGCTTGATAGATTCGCTGGGTGGAGCTTCATCTAGTGTACTTGGCAGGAGCTCTCTTTGTGAACCATTGGTTTCATCAAATCACACGTCCACAGTTTCAACGATTTTGTAGAGATAGAGGTTGAAGACTCTGTAAGAGTGCGAGTCCTTTCCATAACCAAGCATGAAGCCTTCGTGAGCTTTAGGTGCAAATTTTGACTTGTGATGGGGATCCTTGATCCAGCACCTAGGTCCAAATACTCTGAAGTAACTGACATTTGGCTTCTTGCCAGTAAGGAGATCATAGGATGTTTTGTTTAGAAGCTTGTGGATGTAAACACGGTTGATGATGTGACATGCTGTATCAATAGCTTCGGGCCAGAACTTCCTTGGTGTCTTGTACTCGTCGAGCATTGTTCGAGCCATCTCAATGAGGGTTCTGTTCTTGCGCTCTATGATGCCATTTTGCTGAGGTGTGTATGGAGCAGAAAACTCATGAGTGATTCCCATTGTATCCAGATAAAGATCAAGCCCGGTGTTTTTGAACTCAGTGCCATTGTCACTTCTGATATGCTTGATCTTGACGCCATAATTGTTCATGGCTCGATTGGCGAAGCGTCTGAAGACATCTTGCACTTCAGTATTGTAGAGAATTATCTGCGCCCATGTATATCTTGAGTAGTCATCAACAATGACGAAGCCATAGAGACAAGCAGTCGTTGTGAGGGTAGAGTAGTGAGTAGGGCCAAATAAGTCCATGTGTAGCAGCTCGAAGGGTTGAGATGTCATCATGATTGTCTTCGAGGGGTGCTTTGCCCTAGTCATCTTTCCAGCTTCGCAGGCACCACACAAATGATCCTTCTTGAACTGACACCTTCGATGCCTATGACATGCTTCTTCTTGACGAGTGTGTGTAAGTTCCTCATGCCAGCATGCCCCAGCCTCCGATGCCAGAGCCAGCATTCTGAAGCTTTTGCAAGAAGACATACGGCAAGCTGTGGACCTGCTGAGAAATCTACCATGTGTAGATCATCTTTTCGATACCCTTCAAAGACTAGAGACTTGTCAGATTCCATTAGTACTAGGCAACGATATTTTCCGAATAGCACAATCATGTTCAAGTCACAAAGCATTGAGACAGACATTAAGTTGAAACCAAGGGATTCAACAAGCATCACTTTATCCATGTGTTGATCCTTTGAGATTGCAACTCTACCTAGACCCAATACCTTGCTTTTACCAGTGTCAGCAAATGTGATGTGACTCTTGTCTGATGGACATAAGGTTGAGTCCATGAGAAGACTTCGATCACCAGTCATATGATTAGTGCATCCGCTGTCCATAATCCATTCTGAAGCATGAGGTGCCATACCCTACAGTGCAGTTAGGAGGATAGGCTTCACAAGAGTGTTGTGAAGCATAAGCATTTGACGCACACACGGATTATCACAGCATAGATCAAGGTTAGGACTCATAGTATGACTGGTAAGCGATTCAGATGTGAAATACATAGTAAGACCATTTTATCATGCGTCCCTTAATGTGTTTTAGGTCCCCAGCAATGGTATTGGACGCCTTTGATTTTAGGCTGAAGACCTTATTCTGCAAAAGAAATTTAATTCTTCTTCACTGCCCACATCTTCAGGGTGGCTTAGAAGCAATGAGTCTAAGTGCAGCATCTGAGAATTTTGGCCTTGAAGCCCTAGCAAATAGCCTTGCAGGAGATGAATGATACTCATATGAATAAGCAGAAAAGTTCTTAGTTTTATGAACATAGCGGTTTGTAGACACACGCTCATATTTATAAGTTTGAGTATGATTTCCCTGCAAAACATTGGCGTTAGGGTGACTCAGATGAGTCCTGTATCTGTATGAAGCCTTTGGGCCATATGAAGCCATAGGTCTGGGGTTTGTCTTCTTCCTTGGTGGTGTCATGATGACATTCACAGGAAGATTCTCAATACACTGCTTGGGTACCCAGATCTTCTTCATAGGTCCATTCCTGCAGTTAGTACCAATATACCTGGTAAACACTTCACCATTCTGATTTTTGAACAGTTTATAGTTTGCATCAAAGGATTCATCAATGATGATAGGGTTAGCGCAAGTGAAGTCAGATAAGGTGGATGGATCTACTGAAGGTTCCTTTGCAGCAACCCATGTGGTTTTGGGATACTGCTCAGGCTTCCAGTAGGAACCATCAACATTCATTTTCCTCTCGAACCCAACACCCTCTTTCCTGGGGTTTCGGTTTAGAATCTGCCTTTTGAGGACATCGCTAAGTGTCTGATGTCCTTTCAGACTTTTATACAACCATGTTTCAAGCAATGTCTTCAACCTAGCATTTTCATCAGCAATAGTAGTGGTATCCTCCGCAGAGGGGTTAGTTACCACATCAGTAGTTGAAGACAATGCAATAGTAGCAGCAGTGGAACATTCAGCAACAGAGGTAGCGTTATCACGCTCAATGCATTTTAGACATGGTGGTTCAAATCCATCCTGAGCGGAACTGATCTATTGAGCGCGAAGTGACTCATTCTCTTTTTGAAGATCTTCATGAGCCGCTTTCAATTTCTCAAGCTCTTGCTTCCTTTGAAGATAATCATAGGAGAGCTTTTCATGAGTGGTTGAGAGTGTTTCATGAAGACTTTCAAGTTCTTGGTACTTAGCATGAAGATTTTTTATGTCTTCAATTAAGGACTGTGAACGTGTCGTTTCCGCGTGCAACAGGTCATCGCTTTTGTCTAATAGTTTTTGAGTATGTTCCATAGCCTTTTTTTGTTCAGTTGCAATTTTAGCAAGTGTTTTGTAGCTGGGTTTGGATTCACAATCAGAGTCATCTTCACTTGATGTTTGAAAGTAAGCATCACGTGATTTTACCTTGGCACCATGTGCCATGAAGCAGTAGGTGGGAGCAGGATCGTCCTTGTCATCAGCTTCAGCGTTGGTGTGGGAGTCATTGTCTTCAGTGTTGAAGATGGACTTGGCAACATAGGTTGTGGCTAGAGCCAGACTTGCAACGCCAGGGTCGGACTCCTCTTCAGACTCCACCTCTGCCTCCTCAGAAGCAGACTCCTCGTCTGAATCCATTTCCTTGCCAACAAAAGCACGAGCCTTGCCAGATGAGCTCTCCGTATGAGATGAAGACCTTGATGAGGACTTGGAAGAAGATTTTGAAGATTTCTTCTTCTTCTTGTCATCAGAATCATATTCCTTGCTCTTCTTCTTCTTCTTCTTCTCATTGTCCCACTGTGAACACTCAGAGATATAGTGTCCAAGTTTCTTGCACTTGTGACATGTTCTCTTCTTGTTGTCATGAGTGGAAGCTTCATCATTTCTTGTACTAGATCGTGAAGACTTTCTGAAGCCCTTCTTCTAGGTGAACTTCTGGAACTTTTTCACAAGCATAGCAAGTTCCTTTCCAATGTCTTTAGGATCATCAGAACTGCAGTCAGATTCTTCTTCAGATGAGGAAACAACTTTTGCCTTCAAAGCGCGAGTTCGGCCATAGTTGGGACCATAGATGTCTCTTTCATCAGAAAGCTGGAACTCATGTGTGTTGAGCCTCTCAAGTATATCATACGGATCGAGTGTCTTGAAGTCAGGGCGTTCTTGTATCATGAGGGCAAGGGTGTCAAAGGAGCTATCAAGTGATCTCAGTAGTGTCTTGACGATTTCATGCTTGGTAATCTCAGTGGCGCCGAGAGCCTGAAGCTCATTTGTGATGTGGTGAGACGATCAAACATGAGCTGGACATTTTCATTGTCGTTTCTCTTGAAGCGGTTGAAGAGGTTGCGAAGAACACTGATCCTTTGATCTCTCTGGGTTGAGACGCCTTTGTTGACCTTGGATAGCCAGTCCCAGACTAGCTTCGACGTTTCCAGAGCACTCACACGGCCATACTGCCCTTTGGTCAGATGACCACAGATGATGTTCTTTGCAGTAGAGTCCAGTTGAATGAACTTCTTGACATCAGTAGGGGTGACATCTTCACCAGTTTTGGGAATGCCGTTCTTGGCAACATACCAGAGGTCGACATCAATGGCTTCAAGATGCATGCGCATCTTATTCTTCCAGTAGGGATATTCAGTTCCATCGAACACGGGGCAAGCAGCGGAGACTTTGATTATCCCTGCAGTCGACATAGCTAAACTCCAGGTGGTTAAACCGAATCACACAGAACAAGGGAGTACCTTGCTCTGATACCAATTGAAAGTGCTAGTTATCGACTAGAGGGGGGTGAATAGGCGATTTTTATGAAAGTCTTCAAAACGTGGAAGTTTCAAAGACAAACAATAGAAATGACCTAATTGATATGCAGCGAAAGATAAACTACAACAAGCAAGCCATAGTCAAGTATGCAATAATGTGAAAGTACAAAGACTAATAGCAGCTTGGTAGTAAGGATCAGGATGGAAGATAGTATGAAGCCAACAAACGATAGTAGTCAAGCAATGAAGTCAAACAGGTACGACAAATAGGCAATGACTTCACGAAGACAAACACTAAGTAAAGGAAGGGAGAGGATAGAACCAGTCACTCGTTGAAGACACGGGATTTGTTGGACCAGTTCCAGTTGTTGTGACAACGGTATGTCTAGTTAGGGAGGCTGAGATTCAACTCAGAAGACCGCGTCTTCACCTTATTCCCCTTGAGCTAAGGACACATAGTCCTCGCCCAAACACTCTGGTAAGTCTTCAAGGTAGACTTCCGAACCTTCACAGACTTCGTTCATCGGCGATCCACAATGACTCTTGGATGCTCAGAACGTGACGCCTAACCGGCTGGAGGATACACAGTCCTCAAGTGTAATAAGTCTTTAGGTCACACACACAGAAAGACTTCAGTGATGCCTAACACTCTTTGGCTCTGGGTGTTTGGGCTTTGTCCTCGCAAGGATTTCTCTCTCTCAAAGGCTTCGAGGTGGGTTGCTCTCAAACGACAAAAGCCGTGAACTAACTCTGAGAAGCCACCAATTTATGGTGTAGGGGGTGGGCTATTTATAGCCACAAGGCAACCCAACCTGATATGTCCGAAATGACCCTGGGTCACTAAGGAACTGACACGTGTTCCAACGGTCAGATTTCAAACACACACGGCAACTTTACTTGGGCTACAAGCAAAGCTGACTCATCCAGCTCTGGATAAGATTTGCTCTCATTGTCTTCGCTCGAAGACATAGGATTTGGGTTGAGAATCACTTCAGTCATTCTGACTTTGTTCACTTGGACCCCACTTAACAGTACGGTGGTTCCTATGACTCAACAAAGAAGAAAAGGAAACAACGAAACGACACAGTCTTCGCGCTCCATAGTCTTCACTCAATGTCTTCTCATGTCATAGTCTTCAATATGATATCTTCACATACCACCATTGTCGTCAATGTCTTCATACATTTTTAGGGGTCATCTCCGGTAGGTAAACCGAATCAATGAGGGAGACTACCTGCGTTATCCTACAATTCTCACAAAGGCATTAGTCCCTCAACCAACTTTGTCGTCAATACTCCAAAACCAACCAGGGGTGGCACTAGATGCACTTACATAAGCAAGCATGCTAAATGGTATTAATGAAACTAGCGCTTGAATCACTAGGAGATCGCGGAACTAGCTAATAGTACTTACTTTCTCGTGTATAAATTGCAGCTTCCTCGGCAGTCCCGAAGCTTTTGAGGTGAATTTTTTCCAAACCCTGCCACACAAAGAAAACAATTACTTGATATCAGGAAATGAACAAAGTTGCTGATATGGTGCGATAATGATCGATTTAACTTACTTCTTGAGCATTTCAGTCATGTCCACGTACTCCTGGGGATTTTTTCATCTCGAGTCTAAGACGGTTACTAGTCCCTGCTCAAGCTTAATCTCTAGGAGAATATAGTGGAAGCTGCGCACGCATGCATAACTCATCAATTACATTACTATAACCTCGACTAATAAGGGAAACCGAATATGCACAAGACAGTAGCACTCACTTGAAGTTGTAAGGAAAGAGTATTATATCTTTGTTTTAATTTATTACCAACGATCATAGCAAGTTGACCTCGATATCTTTGGCATGAAGTTTAACCGTATATTCATCTATGAGATTTGTGTTAATGAACCCAATATTACCGATTTGTCTTTTCTTCAATTCGGCGATCTTCAATCTGCATAATATAGTAAGGATAATTATATGTACATGCAATAAAAGAGCTGAGCTATATATAGAGACTGTTGGGGACGTAGTAATTTCAAAAAAATTCCTACGCACACGCAAGATCATGGTGATGCATAGCAACGAGATGGGACAGAGTAGTCCACGTACCCTCGTAGACCGTAAGCGGAAGCGTTTATCAACGCGGTTGGTTGATGTAGTTGTACACCTTCACGATCCGTCCCAATCAAGTACCGAACGTACGGCACCTTCATGTTCAGCACACATTCATCTCGATGACGTCCTCGCCTTCTTGATCCAGCAAGAGGGGCAAAGTAGTAGATGAGTTCCGGCAGCACGACGGCGTGGTGGCGGTGTTGGTGAAGAACAATCTCCGCAGGGCTTCACCTAAGCTCTACGGGGTTGCCGGCACACGGCTCGTTGTTTCTTGATGTGTCTTGGGTGCTAGCCCTACCCCTCTATTTATATGTTGAGCCTTGGGGTCGAAACTTGGAGTAAAAGCCTCCACAAAGTTGGTTTCACCCGAAAGGCAAGAGTCCTTCTCGGACTCTAGGGCCAGACGCCAGGGTTCCCGGCGTCTGGACCCAGACGCCAGGGACCCTCGCGTCTGGCCCCTAAACTCCGCAAAACTTCCTTTTGCGCTCTCCAAAAACCTTGTGGGCTTTCCCCTTTGGCCCAAATAAAGTGTTCTCGTACCCAAACATTTCGGGAAACATCCAGAACCCTTTCCGGTGAATTCCGAAACCCTTCCAGAGACCAAACACTATTATCCCATATATCAATCTTTATCTCCGGACCATTCTGGAATTCCTCGTCATGTCCGTGATCTTATCCGGAACTCCGAACAACATTCGGTTACCAACATACATAACTCATAAATACTATATCGTCAAGGAACGTTAAGCATACAGACCCTACGGGTTCGAGAACTATGTAGACATGACCGAGACATCTCTCTGGTCAATAACCAATAGCGGAACCTGGATGCCCATATTGGCTCCTACGTATCCCTTTGTCATCGGTATGTTACTTGCCCGAGATTCGATCATCAGTATCTCAATACCTAGTTCAATCTTATTACTGGCAAGTCTCTTTACTCGTTCCATAATGCATCATCCCACAACTAACTCATTAGTTACATTGCTTGCAAGGCTTATAGTGATGTGCATTACTGACAGGGCCCAGAGATACCTCTCCGACAATCGGAGTGATAAATCCTAATCTTGATCTATGCCAACTCAACAAGTACCATCAGAGACACCTGTAGAGAACCTTTATAGTCACCCAGTTACGTTGTGACGTTTGGTAGCACACAAAGTGTTCCTACAGTATTCGTGAGTTGCATAATCTCATAGTCATAGGAACATGTATAAGTCATGAAGAAAGCAATAGCAATATACTAAACGATCAAGTGCTAAGCTAACGGAATGGGTCAAGTCAATCACATCATTCTCTAATGATGTGATCCCGTTAATCAAATGACAACTCATGTCTATGGCTAGGAAACTTAACCATCTTTGATTAACGAGCTAGTCAAGTAGAGGCATACTAGTGACACTCTGTTTTGTCTATGTATTCACACATGTACCAAGTTTCCGGTTAATACAACTCTAGCATGAATAATAAACATTTATCATGATATAAGGAAATAAATAATAACTTTATTATTGCCTCTAGGGCATATTTCCTTCAGTCTCCCACATGCACTAGAGTCAATAATCTAGTTCATATTGCCATGTGATTTAACACCAATAGTTCACATCGTCATGTGATTTAACACTTTATAGTTCACATCGCCATGTGACCAATACCCAAAGGGTTTACTAGAGTCAATAATCTAGTTCACATCGCCATGTGATTAACACCCAAAGAGTACTAAGGTGTGATCATGTTTTGCTTGTGAGAGAAGTTTAGTCAACGGGTCTGCCAAATTCAGATCCGTATGAATTTTGCAAATTTCTATGTCTACAATGCTCTGCATGGAGCTACTCTAGCTAATTGCTCCCACTTTCAATATGTATCCAGATTGTGACTTAGAGTCATCCAGATCGGTGTCAAAGCTTGCATCGACATAACTCTTTACAACGAACTCTTTATCACCTCCATAACCGAGAAATATTTTCCTAGTCTTCTAAGGATAATTTTTGACCGTTGTCCAGTGATCTACTCCTAGATCAAAATTGTACTCACTTGCCCAAAATTAGGGCAGGGTATACAATAGGTCTGGTATACAGCATGGCATACTTTATAGAACCTATGGCTAAGGCATAGGGAATGACTTTCATTCTGTTTCTATCTTCTGCTGTGGTCGGGCTTTGAGTCTTACTCAACTTCACATCTTGCAACACAGGCAAGAACTCCTTCTTTGACTGTTCCATTTTGAACTACTTCAAAATCTTGTCAAGGTATGTACTCATTGAAAAAACTTATCAAGCGTCTTGCTCTATCTCTATAGATCTTGATGCTCAATATGTAAGCAGCTTCACTGTGGTCTTTCTTTGAAAAACACCTTTCAAACACTCCTTTATGCTTTCCAGAAAATTCTACATCATTTCTAATCAACAATATGTCATTCACATATACTTATCAGAAAGGTTGTAGTGCTCCCACTCACTTTCTTGTAAATACAGGCTTCACCGCAAGTCTGTATAAAACTATATGCTTTGATCAACTCATCAAAACGTATATTCCAACTCCGAGATGCTTGCACCAGTCCATAGATGGATCGTTGGAGCTTTGCACACTTCGTTAGCACCTTTAGGATCGACAAAACCTTTTGGTTGCATCATATACAACTCTTCTTTTAAGACATCCATTAAGGAATGCAGGTTTGACATCCATTTGCCAAATTTCATAAAATGCGGCAATTGCTAACATGATTCGGAGAGACTTTTGAGCATCGATACGAGTGAGAAAATCTCATTGTATTCAACACCTTGAACTTGTCGAAAACCTTTTCGACAATTCGAGCTTTGTAGATAGTAACACAACTTTCAGCATCTGTCTTCCTCTTGAAGATCCATTTATTCGGACAGACTTTTAAGCATCAATACGAGCAAGTCAATCAAAGTCCACACTTTGTTCTCATACATGGATCCCATCTCAGATTTCATGGCCTCAAGCCATTTCGTGGAATCTGGGCTCATCATCGCTTCCTCATAGTTCGTAGTTTCGTCATGGTCAAGTAACATGACCTCTAGAACAGGATTATTGTACCACTCTGGTGTGGAACGTACTCTGGCTGACCTATGAGGTTCGGTAGTAACTTGATATAAAGTTTCATGATCATCATCATTAACTTCCTCACTAATTGGTGTAGGCATCACTAGAACTGATTTCTGTGATGAACTTATTTCCAATTCGGGAGCAAGTACAATTACCTCATCAAGTTCTGCTTTCCTCCCACTCACTTCTTTCGAGAGAAACTCCTTCTCTAGAAAGGATCCATTCTTAGCAACAAAGATCTTGCCTTAGTATCTGTGATAGAAGGTGCACCCAACATTTTGGGTATACTATGAAGATGCAATTTCCGATTTGGGTTCAAGCTTATCAGGTTGAAACTTTTTCACATAAGCATCGCAACCCCAAACTTTAAGACATGACAGCTTAGGTTTCTTGCCAAACCATAGTTCATACGGTGTCATCTCAACGGATTTAGATGGTGCCCTATTTAACGTGAATGTAGTTGTCTCTAATACATAACCCCAAAAAATGATAGTGGTAAATTGGTAAGAGACATCATAGATTGCACTATATCCAATAAAGTATGATTATGACGTTCGCACACACCATTACGATGTGGTGTTCCGGGTGGCATTAGTTTGTGAAACTATTCCACATTGTTTTAATTGAAGGCCAAACTCGTAACTCAAATATTCGTCTCCACGATCAAATCGCAGAAAACTTTATTTTCTTGTTACAATGATTCTCCACTTCACTGTGAAATTCTTTGAACTTTTCAAATGTTTCAGACTTGTGTTTCGTCAAGTAGATATACCCATATCTGCTAAAATCATCTATGAAGGTTAGAAAATAACGATATCCGCGGCGAGTCTCAACAGTTATCGGACCACATACATCATTATGTATTATTTCCAATAATTCAGTTGCTCGCTCCATTCTTCCAAAGAACGGAGTCTTAGTCATCTTGCCCATGAGGCATGTTTCGCAAGCATCACATAATTCATAATCAAGTGATTCCAAAAGCCCATCAGCATGGAGTTTCTTCATGCGCTTTACACCAATATGACCTAAACGGCAGTGCCACAAATAAGTTGCACTATCATAATTAACTTTGCATCTTTTGGCTTCAATATTATGAATATATGTATCACTACGATCAAGATCCAACAAACTATCTTCATTGGGTGTATGACCATCGAGGGTTTTATTCATGTAAACAGAACAACAATTATTCTCTGACTTTAAATGAATAACCGTATTGCAATAAACATGATCAAATCATATTCATGCTCAACGCAAACACCAAATAACATTTATTTAGGTTCAACACTAATCCCGAAAGTATAGGGAGTGTGTGATGATGATCATATCAATCTTGGAACCACTTCCAACACACATCATCACTTCACCCTTAACTAGTCTCTGTTCATTCTGCAACTCCGATTTCGAGTTACTAATCTTAGCAACTGAACTAGTATCAAATATTGAGGGGGTGCTATAAACACTAGTAAAGTACACATCAATAACATGTATATCAAATATAACTTTGTTCACTTTGCCATCCCTCTTATCCGCCAAATATTTGGGGTAGTTCCGCTTCCAGTGACTTAGGTCCGGACTTGGGCTTCTTCACTTGAGCAACAACTTGCTTGTCGTTCTTTTTGAAGTTCCCCTTCTTCCTTTTGCCCTTTTCTTAAAACTAGTGATCTTGTCAACCATCAACACTTGATGCTTTTCTTGATTTCTACCTTCATCGATTTCAGCATCACGAAGAGCTTGGGAATCGTTACCGTTAACCCTTGCATATTATAGTTCATCATGAAGTTCTAGTAACTTGGTGATAGTGACTAGAGAACTCTGTCAATCACTATCTTATTTGGAAGATTAACTCCCACTTGATTCAAGTGTTTGTAGTACTCAGACATTCTGAGCACATGCTCACTAGCTGAGCTATTCTCCTCCATCTTGTAGACAAAGTACTTGTCAAAGGTCTCATACCTTTCGACATGGGCATGAGTCTGAAATACTAATTGCAACTCTTGGAACATCTCATATGCTCGGTGGCATTCAAAACATCTTTGAAGCCCTGATTCTAAGCCGTAAAGCATGGTGCACTAAACTATAAAGTAGTCATCATACCGAGCTTTTGTCAAACGTTCATAACGTCTGCATCTGCTCCTGGAATCGGTCTGTCACCTAGCGGTGCATCAAGGACATAATTCTTCTGTACAGCAATGAGGATAATCCTCAGATCACGGATCCAATCCGCATCATTGCTACCAACATCTTCCAACTTATATTTTTTCTCTATGAACATATAAAAAATAAACGAGGAGCTACATCGCGAGCTATTGATCTACAACATAGATATGCTAATACTATCAGGACTAAGTTCATGATAAATTAAAGTTCAATTAATCATATTACTAAAGAACTTCCACTTAGATAGACATCCCTCGAGTCATCTAAATGATCACGTGATCCAAATCAACTAAACCATGTCCGATCATCACATGAGATGGAGTAGTTTTCAATGGTGAACATCACTATGTTGATCATATCTACTATATGATTCACGCTCGACCTTTCGGTTTCCAGTGTTCCAAGGCCGTATCTGCATATGCTAGGATCGTCAAGTTTAACCCGAGTATTCTACGTGTGCAAAACTGGCTTGCACCCGTTGTATGTGAACGTAGAGCTTATCACACCCGATCATCACGTGGTGTCTCAGCACAAAAAACTGTCGCAACGGTGCATACTCAGGGAGAACACTTATACCTTGAAATTTTAGTAAGGGATCATCTTATAAAGCTACTGTCGTACTAAGCAAAATAAGATGCATAAAGGATAAACATCACATGCCATCAATATAAGTGATATGATATGGCCATCATCATCTAGTGCCTTTGATATCCATCTCCAAAGCACTGTCATGATCACCATCGTCACCGGCGCGACACCTTGATCTCCATCGTAGCATCATTGTCGTCTCGCCAACTGTTGCTTCTACTGAACGAACTATGCCCTATACGCAATAATAAAGTTATTATTTATTTCCTCATATCATGATAAATGTTTATTATTCATGCTAGAATTGTATTAACTGGAAACATGATACATGTGTGAATATATAGACAAACTTAATGTCACTAGTATGCCTCTACTTGACTAGCTCATTAATCAAAGATGGTTATGTTTCCTAACCATAGACATGTGTTGTCATTTGATTAATGGGATCACATCATTAGGAGAATGATATGATTGACCTGACCCATTCCGTTAGCTTAGCCTTTGATCGTTTAGTATGTTGTTATTGCTTTCTTCATGACCTATACAAAGTTCCTATAACTATGAGATTATGCAACTCCCGTTTACCAGAGGAACACTTTGTGTGCTACCAAACGTCACAACTTAACTGGGTGATTATAAAGGAGCTCTACAGGTGTCTCCAAAGGTACATGTTGAGTTGGCGTATTTCGAGATTAGGTTTTGTCACTCCGATTGTCGGAGAGGTATCTTTGGGACCTCTCGGTAATGCACATCACTATAAGCCTTGCAAGAAATGTAATTAATGAGTTAGTTATGAAATGATGCATTATGTTACGAGTAAAGAGACTTGCCAGTAACGAGATTGAACTAGGTATTGAGATACCGACGATCAAATCTCGGGCAAGTAACATACCGATGACAAAGGGAACAACGTATGTTGTCATGCGGTTTGACCGATAAAGATCTTCGTAGAATATATAGGAGCCAATATGAGCATCCAGGTTCCGATATTGGTTATTGACCGGAAACAGTTCTAGGTCATGTCTACATAGTTCTCGAACCCGTAGGGTCCGCACGCTTAACGTTACGATGAAAATTATATTATGAGTTTATATGTTTTGATGAACCGAAGTTTGTTCGAAGTCCCGGATGTGATCACGGACATGACGAGGAGTCTCGAAATGGTCAAGACATAAAGATTGATATATTGGACGACTATATTCGGACATCGGAAGTGTTCCTGGTGATTTCGGAGAAAACCGGAGTGCCGGAGGGGTTACCGGAACCCCCCGGGGAAGTATTGGGCCTTAGTGGTCCTGAGGAGAGAGAGAGAGGGCAGCAGCCCAGGAGGTGGCGCGCCCCCTCCCATGAGGAGTCTAAATTGGACTAGGAGAGGGGGGCGCTGCCCCTCTTTCCCTCTCCCTCTCCCTCTCTTTCCTTCCCCCTTCCCTCTTCCTAGTTGGACTAGGAAAGGGGAGTCCTACTCCTACTAGGAGGAGGACTCCCCCCTCCTTGGCGCGCCCCAAGGTCCGTCCGGCCTCCCCCCTTGCTCCTTTATATACGGGGGCAGGGGGGCACCTCTAGACACACAAGTTGATCTTCGTGATTGTTCCTTAGCCGTGTGCGGTGCCCCTCTTCCACCATATTCCACCTCGGTCATATCGTTGCAGTGTTTAGGCGAAGCCCTGCATTGGTAGAACATCATCATCGTTACCTCGCCGTCGTGCTGACGGAACTCATCCCCGACACCCTGCTGGATCGGAGTCCGGGGATCGTCATCGAGCTGAACGTGTGCTGAACTCGGAGGTGCCGTACGTCCGGTGCTTGGATCGGTCGGATCGTGAAGATGTACGACTACACAAACCGCATTATTCTAATGCTTCCGCTTTCAATCTACGAGGGTACGTGGACAACACTATCCCCTCTCGTTGCTATGCATGACCATGATCCTTGCGTGTGCGTAAGAAATTTTTTGAAATTACTACGTTCCCCAACATCTACGACTATCGCTACCGCTTAGTGATAAAGTAAAGCAATTACATGGCGATTGCATTTCATACAATAAAGCGACAACCATATGGCTCCTGCCAGTTGCCGATAACTTCGTTACAAAACATGATCATCTCATACAATAAAATTTAGCATCATGTCTTGACCATATCACATCAAAACATGCCCTGCAAAAACAAGTTAGATGTCCTCTACTTTGTTGTTCAAGTTTTACATGGCTGCTACGGGCTGAGCAAGAACTGTTCTTACCTACGCATCAAAACCACAACGATTTTTCATCAAGTATGTGTTGTTTTAACCTTCAACAAGGACCGGGCGTAGCCACATTCGATTCAATTAAAGTTGGAGAAACTGACACCCGCCAGCCACCTGTGCGCGAAGCACGTCGGTAGAACCAGTCTCGCATAAGCGTACGCGTAATGTCGGTCCGGGCCGCTTCATCCAACAATACCGCCGAATCAAAGTATGACATGCTGGTAAGCAATATGACTATTATCGCCCACAACTCATTTGTGTTCTACTCGTGCATATAACATCTACGCATAGACCTGGCTCAGATGCCACTATTGGGGACGTAGTAATTTCAAAAAAAATCCTATGCACATGCAAGATCATGGTGATGCATAGCAACAAGGTTGGAGAGTGTAGTCCATGTACCCTCGTAGACCATAAGCAGAAGCATTTATCAACGCGGTTGGTTGATGTAGTCATACACGTTCACGATCTGTCCCGGTCAAGTACGGAATGTATGGCACCTCCGTGTTCAGCACACGTTTAGCTCGATGACATCCTCGCCTTCTTGATCACGCAAGAGGGGCGAAGTAGTAGATGAGTTCCGGCAGCACGACGACGTGGTAACGGTGTTGGTGAAGAACAATCACCGTAGGGCTTCGCCTAAGCTCTACGAAAACTATGACGGAGGATAAACTAGAGGGGACGGGGTTGCCGGCACATGGCTTGGTGTTTCTTGATGTGTCTTGGGTGCTAGCCCTACCCCTCTATTTATATGTTGAGCCTTGGGGAGAAAACTTGGAGTAAAAGCTTCCATAAAGTCGGTTTCACCCGAAAGGCAAGAGTCCTTCTCGGACTCCAGGGCCAGACGCCAGGGTTCCCGGCGTCTGGACCCAGACGCCAGGGACCCTGGCGTCTGGCCCCTGGACTCCGAAAAACTTCCTTTTGTGCTTTCCAAAAACCTTGTGGGCTTTCCTCTTTGGCCTAAATAAAGTGTTCTCATTCCCAAACATTTCAGGAAACATCCGGAACCCCTTTCGGTGAATTCCGGAACCCTTCCGGAGACCAAACACTATTATCCCATATATCAATCTTTATCTCCAGACCATTCCGGAGTTCCTCGTCATGTCCGTGATCTTATCCGGAACTCCGAACAACATTCGGTTACCAACATACATAACTCATAAATACTATATCGTCAAGGAACGTTAAGTGTGTGGACCCTATGGGTTCGAGAACTATGTAGACATGACCGAGACATCTCTCTGGTCAATAACCAATAGCGGAACCTGGATGCCCATATTGGCTCCTACATATTCTACGAAGATTTTTATCGATCAAACCGCATAACAACATACGTTGTTCCCTTTGTCATTGGTATGTTACTTGCCCAAGATTCGATCATCGGTATCTCAATACCTAGTTCAATCTCTTTAGTGGTAAGTCTCTTTACTCGTTCCGTAATGCATCATCCCGCAACTAACTCATTAGTTACATTTCTTGAAAGGCTTATAGTGATGTGCATTATCGAGAGGGCCCAGAGATACCTCTCCGACAATTGGAGTGATAAATCCTAATCTCGATCTATGCCAACTCAACAAGTACCATCGGAGACACTTGTAGAGCACCTTTATAATCACCCAGTTACGTTGTGATGTTTGGTAGCACACAAAGTGTTCCTCCGGTATTCGGGAGTTGCATAATCTCATAGTCATAGGAACATGTATAAGTCATGAAGAAAGCAATAGAAATATACTAAACGATCAAGTGCTAAGCTAACGGAATGGTTCAAGTCAATCACATCATTCTCTAATGATGTGATCATGTTAATCAAATGACAACTCATGTCTATGGCTAGGAAACTTAACCATCTTTGATTCAACGAGCTAGTCAAGTAGAGGCATACTAGTGACACTCTGTTTTGTCTATGTATTCACACATGTTCTAAGTTTCCAGTTAATACAATTCTAGCATGAATAATAAACATTTATCATGATATAAGGAAATAAATAATAACTTTATTATTGCCTCTAGGGCATATTTCCTTCAGAGACTTAATGACACAAGTAGTACTTACAAACAGTAGCAAGTGACCATTAATTTATCGAGGGCCTTTTGATTGAAAAACTCGAAGAACTCGTCAAATGGAACATTCAACAAATCAATTCCAACGAGGTCATGCTCCTCTTTAATCTCAGCGTCAAAGTATTCATCCCCCCAGACTCTCTGCAGGTTTTCATGTACCAATCATGAAATCTTTCCATCATCGTTGTTAGAGATCTTTCATCTTTGACAAGAGGCTTCCCGTAATGGTATTTGTGTTCATCCACCTCCAAGAAATCATAATGTACATCGTTGGGCAGGTAATCTCCAAGATTGGTATTGGGTAAAATCACCGGATGATTAGCAACGAAATCGCTAGACACCTTGAGCGGGGGGGCACGATTGGTTCGCTTGTTCTCCAAGCTGGGCAATTTTTTCCCAGCTCGTCGTTCTGCTAACCTTTGATCACTGACAGTACTTCCCGACCGTTCCACTTCGATATATGACCTTTCAATGATGCTCTCATAGTTGCCTTTCGACGGAGACTTTGGTGGTTTCTTCAGGGCATACACAGTGTGCTTCGCTTTCACCGGATCTATCTTCTCCTCCGGAGGTGGATGTTTCTTTGCTTTCACCGCTTCAAAGAAGTTCCTCACTTCGGCTTTCACGATCTTCGCGTTTTCCTCCATGGTCCTCTCGTATGGTAACTTCTCTAGAAGCTTGAGAGATGGACCGAATATGTATTGCCTCCCGCCTCTGGCTGTACTACTAGATGCCGGAGCAGACGGAGCGGCTATGGTTGTCTTCTTTCCTTGCTTACGAGGCGGAGGAGAAGGACTACGACACGCCGGAGCAGCCGGAGCGGCGGCGGGTCTCTTCCGCCCTTGCTGACGAGGCGGTGAAGGAGGAGGCTAGCTACTCGGGCGCGTCGGCGTAGGTGGAGAAGGAGGCGGAGTGCCGCCACGCACTGGAGAAGGAGGCTGAGTGCCCTGATCACTCCCGAAGGAGGAGGCGGAGGAGGCGGCGGAGTGCCCTGGATCGCCGGAGGAGGAGGAGGAGGAGGCGGAGATGTCCAGTTCGGAAGGTTGATGAGCTCCTTCTGCCATAGGCATGGAGTCTTCAGAGCATAACCCAGCCAAGTCTCCCCTTCACCGGTAGGGTGGTCAAGCTGGAGGTCCTCAAATCCCTCCGTTATTTCGTCCACCGTCACCCTAGCATATCCTTCTGGAATTGGACGGCAGTGAAAAGTTGCATCGGGTTCAGGAGGTCAAACAGAGCCGACAGCCACCTTGACTTTGAAATTCTGCCATTGCGTCATAAGGTGGCAATGTTGAGATTCCGTGATAGCATCCACGGGGTAGCTAGCAGGAGCTGTGAAGACAGACTCCAGCTGAAGCAGCTCGATGGAAGCCATGTTGCTTCTCTGCTGAGATGGTGGGGTAGCTTCGGCAGGTCGCTCGTTGCGAACTAGCTGCTTCTCGTTCCTCTATCGCTTGTACCCTTGCGTGCAGCGCCTGCAGTTGGGTCTGCTCCACTTTCTTCCTCCTCTCCTAGCATTTGTAACTGCCTGCGTCCGGAAACCCAGCCTGCCACGGAATAGAGCCTGGCGTGCCTCGTGTCCATCCAAGGTGCTCAGGATTCCCGAGGGCCATTGTGAGCTCATTGTTCTCTCTGTCTGGAACGAATGTCCCTTGCTATGCTGCATCGATATACTGCTGAAGCTTCATGATAGGTATTCGCAGTTGCTCGTTCGTCCAAACGCACTTCCCTGATACAGGGTCCAAGGTTCCGCCAACCCTGAAGAACCAAGTCTGGAAACGGTCTGGCCAGTTCAATGTCTCTGGTTCGACCCCTTTATCAACCAGGTCATTCTCATCCTTCGCCCACAACGGCCGGGCTTTGAGGTAGCCACCTGATCCCGTGCGATGGTGAAGCTTCTTCTTCGCAACATTTTTCTTGTTTGTCGCTGACATCTTCTTACTCTTGTCTGATGTCTTGTGGGCCACAAATGTGGGCCAGTGATCTCTGATCTTCTCATACCGGCCGGTGAATTCTGGTGTCTTATCTTGGTCGACAAACGATGTTTTCGGCTCATTCTTCCACCTCCTGAATAGTTCTGCCATCTTCTTAAGAGCATGAGACTTGATCAATTGCTCTTTAACTGGCTTCTCCAGATCCTCCTCTGGCGGTAGGGTGAAATTTGCCTTCAGCACGGTCCAAAGATCATCTTTCTACATATCATTGACATAAGACACCTCAAGGTCTTCCTTCTTAGCCGGCTTACACCATTGGTGGATGCTGATCGGGATCTTGTCCCTAACAAGAACCCCGCACTGAGCAGCAAATGCTTCCTTTGTCCGGACGGGTTCAATCGGTTGGCCATCACGCGCGATTGCTGTGATCTCAAACCTTTCATCCGAGTGCAACTTTTTCTTCGGGCCTCGTCTCTTTACCGAAGTTGTGCTCGATCCGGAGGGCTAGAAAAAAGAAGAACGAGAGAGTTAATTAATATGTGTACATACCAAAACAATGAATGCATCAATTAGCTAGTCAGCACAGGCTTAACTAATATATATATATATACCTGGCCGGACTATGTTCGGTCACTGGAACCGTCATCATGGTCTCCTTCTTGCACCGGCATTGGGTCATCGGAGCCATCATAATCATGTCTTTCCTCCTCCATTGTTCGATCACCGTAGCCTGCTTCTTCAGCCTGTCCTTCTAGACCATCATTCTCGTTAAGATACGACAAGACATCGCCTTCGGCTAAGATTATGTCCCCCAACACCTCTTCTGCTGCCTCATCTCGTCCGTGCTCCACTATTTCTGCAAATATTACAACATGGCAATTTTTTTACAAACATGAAGCAGGTGGATATATTAGTGGAAAATGTAGACCTAGCTACCTAATCACAACAAAGGAATCATATTAGTGGCCTCGACGCTTCTCCCGGGTTTGGGGTGGCCTCAACAACGCTTCAAGGGTTCGGGTGGCCTCAACGACAACGCTCTTTTAACTTGGTAAATTTGGGTGGCCTCGGCAACGCTTCAAGGGTTCATATGCAAAAGCCATGGATTTCTTCAATACTTTGACACTATCTAGGCAACCTATCGACCCCTCGACGACCCTCAAACCCTCGACCCTCGACCCCTCGACCATCGGCCCCTCAACGACCCTCGAACCCTCGATCCTCAACCCTCGAACCATCGGCGACCCTCGACCCTCTACCCTAGCTAGTTCCCGACCCTTGCCCCCTTGAACCCTCGTCGACCCCCCCCCCCTCATGTTGAAGTTATCGGGGAGGGGGTATATCGACCCCCCTCATGTTAAAGTTATCGGGGAGGGGGTATATCGACAACGACATACCCGATAAAAAATAAGAATACGAAGAAGAAAAAAAGAGGAGAAGAAGAAAGGAATAGAGGAGAAGATCGAAGAAAAAAGAAGAAAAAGAAGAGGAGAAGAAGAAAGGAATAGAGGAGAAGAAGAAAAATTAGAACTATTCTTCCTCTCCTCTTCTTCTCCTTTTTCCTCTCCTTCTTTTTCTTCTTCTTCCTTCTTAATATCACTTACCAACTTTTGCAACGATAGGGGGGGGGGGGTGCTCCCGTGGTCTAAAATCGGTCTATGCACGATAGAAAATTCTAAAAAAATACATCTATGATCCCTCATACATACATACATACAAAAAATACATCTAAAAAAAGAGGAGGAGAAGAAGAAGAAAAAGAGGAGAAGCAGAAGAAAAAAATAGAAAATTTCTATTTTTTCTTCTTCTCCTCTATTCTTTCTTATTCTCCTTTTTTCTACTTCCTCTTCTTATTTTTTTTCTCCTCTTCTTCTCCTTCTTTTTCCCCTCTTTTTTTCATATTCTATGAACAAAAAAACATCATATTCTATGAACAAAAAAACATCATATTTCATCCACATCCATGCATACATCATATATATGATCATCTATGAATAAAAAACATCATATTCTATAAAAAATCATAATATATATGAATAGAAACAATTATGATAACAAGCATATATATCATCATATATATATGAAAAAACAAGCATATATATAAAAAACAAGCATATATATCATCATATATATGGAAAAAAGGACAGGGAGGGGCGCCGGCCGGACCAAGGTGAGGAGGGGCGTGGGGTCGGCGGCAAGGACGGCGACGGGGCAGGG